>NC_074670.1:34544861-34848432 GCF_029448725.1 Salvelinus fontinalis
CGCAGGTCTCCTACCTGACTTCGCCACACTCCCCCTCCAGCTCTGCTTTGGGGCGGCGATGTTCCCCTGGCTGTGCCCAGGGTCCTTTACAACGTGAACACTACAAGTAACAAAACAATAAATGTGAAAACTGAAACAGTCCTAGCTGGTGCAGAGAAACACAAAGACAGGAAACAATCACCCACAAACAAACAGTGAACACAGGCTACCTTAATATGGTTCCCAATCAGAGACAATGACAAACACCTGCCTCTGATTGAGAACCAAATTAGGCCAAACAATAAACCCAACATAGAAACACAAAACATAGAATGCCCACCCAGCTCACATCCTGACCAACTAAACAAAGACTAAACAGAGGAAATAAGGTCAGGAACGAGACAGTGCCCAGAAACGTGCTAGACGGCCAGTTCTTATAGCCTTTAGCCGTACCCTTATCCTACTTCTCCTATGTTCCTCTGGTGATGTAGAGGTTAATCCAGGACCTGCAGTGCCTAGCTCCACTCCTATTCCCCAGGTGCTCTCATTTGTTGACTTCTGTAACTTTAAAAGCCTTGGTTTCATGCATGTTAACATTAGAAGCCCACTCCCTAAGTTTGCTTTATTCACTGCTTTAGCACATTCTGCCAACCCGGATGTCTTAGCCGTGTCTGAATCCTGGCTTAGGAAGACAACCAAAAACCCAGAAATGTCCATCCCTAACTATAACATTTTCCGCCAAGATAGAACTGCCAAAGCGAGCGGTGTTGCAATCTACTGCAGAGATAGCCTACAGAGTTCTATCTTACTATCCAGGTCTGTACCAAAACAATTCGAGCTTCTACTTCTAAAAATTCACCTTTCCAGAAACAAGTCTCTCACCGTTGCTGCTTGCTATAGACCAGCCTCTGCCCCCAGCTGTGCCCTGGACAGCATATGTTAATTGATTGTTCCCCATCTATCTTCTGAGCTCGTGCTGCTGGGTGACCTAAACTGGGACATGCTTAACACCCTGGTCATCCTACAATCTAAGCTTGATGCCCTCAATCTCACACAAATTATCAATGAACCTACCAGGTACAACCCCAAATCCGTAAACACGAGCACCCTCATAGATATCATCCTAACTAACTCGCCCTCCAAATACACCTCTGCTGTTTTCAACCAAGATCTCAGCGATCACTGCCTCATTGCCTGCATCCGTAATGGGACTGCGGTCAAACGACCACCCCTCATCACTGTCAAACGCTCCCTAAAACACTTCTGCGAACAGGCCTTTCTAATTGACCTGGCCGGGGTATCCTGGAATGACATTGACCTCATCCCATCAGTAGAGGATGCCTGGTTATTCTTTAAATGTGCCTACCTCACCATCTTAAATAGGCATGCTGTCACGCCCTGGCCTTAGTATTCTTTGTTTTCTTTATTATTTTAGTTAGGTCAGGGTGTGACATGGGGAATGTTTGTGTTTTGTTGGTTTTGGGTGTTTTTATGGTAAAGGGGTTGTTGGGTATAGGATATGGGTTTGTGTGGAGTACATGTGTCTAGTGTTGTCTATGTATGGTTAGTTGTCTAGGAGAGTCTATGGTTACCTGAATGAGTTCCCAATTAGAGACAGCTGATTTCGGTTGTCTCTGATTGGGAGCCTTATTTAGGGTAGCCATAGGCTCTCATTGGTTGTGAGTAATTGTCTATGTCAGAACGTTTGTAGCCTGTGTGTGTGTGCACGACGTTTATTAGCTTCACGATCGTTTGTTGTTTTGTATAGTTTGTATCAAGTGTTTTGTGTTTATTTTTCGTCATCTTTTTTTATAATAAAAGAAGATGGCTTATTTTCCAACTGCTGCGTTTTGGTCCGTCAATCCGCCACACGATCGTGACAGAATTACTCCCCATTATAGGACCAAGCGGCATGGAAAGCGGCAACAGGACCTACCTACACAGGATTCATGGACATGGGAGGAGATACTGGATGGTAAGGGGCCGTGGGCTCAACCGGGAGAATATCGCCTTCCTCGTGAAGAGCTGGAGGCAGCTAAAGCCGAGAGGAGGCGATATGAGGAGGCAGCACGGAGACAAGGCTGGAAACCCGTGAGTACAACCCAAAAATTTCTTGGGGGGGGCCTTAAAGGGAGTGTGGCGAAGTCAGGTAGGAAACCTGCGCCTACTCCCTGTACTTACCGTGGAGAGCGAGAGTACGGGCAGACACCGTGTTACGCAGTAGAGCGCACGGTGTCTCCTGTACGCGTGCATAGCCCGGTTCGGTACATTTCAGCTCCACGTATCGGCCGGGCTAGACTGAGCGTTGAGCCGTATGTCATGAAGCCGGCCCAACGCATCTGGTCACCAGTGCGTCTCCTCGGGCCGGCGTACATGGCACCAGCCTTACGCATGGTGTCCCCGGTTCGCCTACATAGGCCGGTGCGGGTTATTCCACCTCCCCGCACTGGTCAGGCGACGGGGAGCATACAACCAGGTAAGGTTGGGCAGGCTCGGCGCTCAAGGGAGCCAGTACGCCTGCACGGTCCGGTATTTCCGGCGCCACCTCCTCGCCCCAACCCAGTACCACCAGTGCCTCCTCCACGCACTAGCTATATGGTGCGTGTCTCCTGCCCTTTACCACCAGTGCCTAAACCACGCATCAAGCCTCCTGTGTGTCCCCAGAGTCCTGTGCGTCCTGTTGCTGCTCCCCGCACTAGCCCTGAGATGCGTGTCCCCAGCCCGGTGCCACCAGTCCCGGCACCACGCACCAGGCCTACAGTGCGCCTCAGCCGGCAGGAGTCTGCCGTCTGCACAGCGATGACTGAACTGCCCGTCTGCCAAGCGCCATCTGAGCCATCCGTCTCCCCAGCGCCATCTGAGCCATCCGTCTCCCCAGCGCCATCTGAGCCATCCGTCTCCCCAGCGCCATCTGAGCCATCCGTCTGCAATGAGCCTGCAAAGCCGCCCGTCTGCCATGAGCCTGCAAAGCCCCCCGTCTGCCATGAGCCTACTGAGCCGTCCGCCAGACAGGAGCCGCTAGAGCCGCCAGCCAGACAGGATCTGCCAGAGCCGTCCGTCAGACAGGATCTGCCAGAGCCGCCAACCAGACAGGATCTGCCAGAGCCGCCAACCAGACAGGATCTGCCAGAGCCGCCAACCAGACAGGATCTGCCAGAGCCGCCAATCAGACAGGATCTGCCAGAGCCGCCAACCAGACAGGATCTGCCAGAGCCGCCAATCAGCCATGAGCAGCCAGATCCGTCAGCCAGCCATGAGCAGCCAGATCCGTCAGCCAGCCATGAGCAGCCAGATCCGTCAGCTAGCCATGAGCAGCCAGATCCGTCAGCTAGCCATGAGCAGCCAGATCCGTCAGCCAGCCATGAGCAGCCAGATCCGTCAGCTAGCCATGAGCAGCCAGATCCGTCAGCTAGCCATGAGCAGCCAGATCCGTCAGCTAGCCATGAGCAGCCAGATCCGTCAGCTAGCCATGAGCAGCCAGATCCGTCAGCTAGCCATGAGCAGCCAGATCCGTCAGCTAGCCATGAGCAGCCAGATCCGTCAGCTAGCCATGAGCAGCCAGATCCGTCAGCTAGCCATGAGCAGCCAGATCCGTCAGCTAGCCATGAGCAGCCAGATCCGTCAGCTAGCCATGAGCAGCCAGATCCGTCAGCTAGCCATGAGCAGCCAGATCCGTCAGCCAGCCATGAGCAGCCAGATCCGTCAGCCAGCCATGAGCAGCCAGATCCGTCAGCCAGCCATGAGCAGCCAGATCCGTCAGCCAGCCATGAGCAGCCAGATCCGTCAGCTAGCCATGAGCAGCCAGATCCGTCAGCTAGCCATGAGCAGCCAGATCCGTCAGCTAGCCATGAGCAGCCAGATCCGTCAGCTAGCCATGAGCAGCCAGATCCGTCAGCCAGCCATGAGCAGCCAGATCCGTCAGCCAGCCATGGGCCGTCCCTCAGTCCGGAGCTGCAGTCCCTCAGTCCGGAGCTGCCATTCCTCAGTCCGGAGCTGCCATTCCTCAGTCCGGAGCTGCCCCTTACCCTGGTGCTGCCCCTTACCCTGGTACTGCCCCTTACCCTGGTACTGCCCCTTACCCTGGTGCTGCCCCTTACCCTGGTACTGCCCCTTACCCTGGTACTGCCCCTTACCCTGGTGCTGCCCCTTACCCTGGTACTGCCCCTTACCCTGGTACTGCCCCTTAGTCCGGAACTGCCCCTTAATGCAGTGTGGTTAATGTGGAGGGGGGTCATCTGGAGGAAGCTAAGGAGGCGGTTAGGGACTGTGGTGACGTGGGGACCACGACCAGAGCCGGAGCCGCCACCATGGAGGGAAGCCCACCCAGACCCTCCCCTAGACTGTGTAATGGTGCGCCCGGAGTTCGCACCTTAAGGGGGGGGTTATGTCACGCCCTGGCCTTAGTATTCTTTGTTTTCTTTATTATTTTAGTTAGGTCAGGGTGTGACATGGGGAATGTTTGTGTTTTGTTGGTTTTGGGTGTTTTTATGGTAAAGGGGTTGTTGGGTATAGGATATGGGTTTGTGTGGAGTACATGTGTCTAGTGTTGTCTATGTATGGTTAGTTGTCTAGGAGAGTCTATGGTTACCTGAATGAGTTCCCAATTAGAGACAGCTGATTTCGGTTGTCTCTGATTGGGAGCCTTATTTAGGGTAGCCATAGGCTCTCATTGGTTGTGAGTAATTGTCTATGTCAGAACGTTTGTAGCCTGTGTGTGTGTGCACGACGTTTATTAGCTTCACGATCGTTTGTTGTTTTGTATAGTTTGTATTAAGTGTTTCGTGTTTATTTTTCGTCATCTTTTTTTATAATAAAAGAAGATGGCTTATTTTCCAACTGCTGCGTTTTGGTCCGTCAATCCGCCACACGATCGTGACACATGCTCCATTCAAAAAATGTAGAACTAGGAATAGATATAGCCCTTAGTTCACTCCAGACCTGTCTGCCCTTGACCAGCACAAAAACATCCTGTGGAGTTCTGTATTAGCATTGAATAGCCCCCGTGATATGCAACTTTTAGGGAAGTTAGGAACCAATATACACAGGCAGTTAGGAAAGCTAAGGCTAGCTTTTTCAAACAGAAATTTGCATCCTGTAGTACAAACTCAAAAAAGTTTTGGGACACTGTAAAGTCCATGGAGAATAAGAGCACCTCCTCCCAGCTGCCCACTGCACTGAGGCTAGGAAACATTGTCACTACCGATAAATCTACAATAATTGAGAATTTCAATAAGCATTTTTCCACGGCTGGCCATGCTTTCCACCTGGCTACCCCTACCCCGGTCAACAGCCCTGCGCTCCCCACAGCAACTCGCCCAAACCTCCCCCACTTCTCCTTCACCCAAATCCAGGTAGCTGGTGTTCTGAAAGAGCGGCAAAATTTGGACCCCTACAAATCAGCCGGGCTAGACAATCTGCACCCTCTCTTTCTAAAATTTTCCTCCGCAATTATTGCAACCCCTATTACTAGCCTGTTCAACCACTCTTTCGTATCGTCTGAGATTCCCATAGATTGGAAACCTGCCGCGGTCATCCCCCTCTTCAAAGGGGGAGACACTACAGTTGTGGCCAAAAGTTTTGAGAATGACACAAATATTAAAAAATTGTGTGAGCCCACTCCCTTGGCTGAGAAGCAACCCCACACATGAATAGTCTCAGGATGCTTTACTGTTGGCATGACACAGGACTGATGGTAGCGCTCACCTTGTCTTCTCTGGACAAGCTTTTTTTCCGGATGCCCCAAACAATCAGAAAGGGGATTCATCAGAGAAAATGACTTTACCCCAGTCCTCAGCAGTCCAATCCCTGTACCTTTTGCAGAATATCAGTCTGTCCCTGATGTTTTTCCTGGAGAGAAGTGGCTTCTCTGCTGCCCTTCTTGACACCAGGCCATCTTCCAAAAGTCTTCTCCTCCCTGTGCGTGCAGATGCACTCACACCTACCTGCTGCCATTCCTGAGCAAGCTCTGTACTGGTGGTGCCCCGATCCCGCAGCTGAATCAACTTTAGGAGATGGTCCTGGCACTTGCTGGACTTTCTTGGGCGCCCTGAAGCCTTCTTCACAACAATTGAACCGCTCTCCTTGAAGTTCTTGATCCGATAAATGGTTGATTTAGGTGCAATCTTACTGGCAGCAATATCCTTGCCTGTGAAGCCCTTTTTGTGCAAAACAATAATGGCCGCACGTGTTTCCTTGCAGGTAAACATGTCTGACAGAAGAAGAACATTGATTCCAAGCACCACCCTCCTTTTGAAGCTTCCAGTCTGTTATTTGAACTCAATCAGCATGACAGAGTGATCTCCAGCCTTGTCCTCGTCAACACTCAACACTCACTCACACCTGTGTTAACGAGAGAATCACTGACATGATGTCAGCTGGTCCTTTTGTGGCAGGGCTGAAATGCAGTGGAAATGTTTTGCGGGGATTCAGTTTATTTGCATGGCAAATAAGGACTTTGCAATTGATTGCAATTCATCTGATCACTCTTCGTAACATTCTGGAGTTATGCAAATTGCCATCACTCAAATTAAGGCAGCAGACTTTGTGAAAATTAATATTTGCGTCATTCTCAAAACTTTTGGCCAAGACTGTACAATTATCTGTAAGATTCCTTAATGAATCAGTGATTTTCAAACACAGATTCAACCCCAAAGACCAGGGAGGTTTTCCGATGTTTCGCAAAGAAGATCACCTGTTTATAGATAGATTTTTAAAAAGAATCTGGCATTGAATAGCCCTATGAGCATGGTGAAGTTATTAATTATGGTGTATCAATACACTCAGTCACTACAAAGATATAGGCATCCTTCTGAACTCAGTTGCCGGAGAGGAATGAAACCGTTCAGGGATTTCACCATGAGTTTAATTGTAGTTACTCCACAATATTTACCTAATTGACAGAGTGAAAAGAAGGAAGCCTGTACAAATATTCCAAAACATGCATCTTGTTTGCAACAAGGCACTAAATGAATACAGTGGGGCAAAAAAGTATTTACTCAGCCACCAATTGTGCAAGTTCTCCCACTTAAAAAGATGAGAGAGGCCTGTAATTTTCATCATAGGTACCCTTCAACTATGACAGACAAAATGAGAAAAAAAATCCAGAAAATCACATTGTAGGATTTTTAAGGAATTTATTTGCAAATTATGGTGGAAATTTGTGTCCTCAATACAAAGTGTTATGTTTGGGGCAAATTCAATACAACACATTACTGAGTACCACTCTCCATATTTTCAAGCATAGTGGTGGCTGCATCATGTTATGGGGGTTGAATACTTATCTTATCAAGATACTGTACATTCGTGTTTTATTTTTTGTAAATGTTTTGGTCTTGTTCAAATTTTTCTTTCACTCCTACATTACAGAGTATTTTGTGTAGATCGTTGACAAAAAATGACAATTACGTACATTTTTATCCCACTTTGTAACACAACAAAATGTGGAAAAAGTCAAGGGGTGTGAATACTTAGTTTTTTTAAACGGTTATAAAGGTTATTTTATTTTCATGACTGTCTTCATCCATAATCGTCAGTTACACGATTATACGGTAATTGTCCATCCCTAGTGTGTGTGTGTGTGTGCAAATGACTCAATGTCAGTGAATTTAACAGTCTTTATTAACATCATCCATCTATTTGCAGAAACTTAAGAAGTGTCAGATGTTTATGTGCACAGAGCAGAACTGTTACAAGACTTGGATAACCAAAGACCCAATGCCTTGTCCCCTCAACCAGCCCTACTGTGAGGTAGGCTTAAAAGTGCACCCCTACCCTATCCTATTCATCATTCTATACCCATAATAGACAAACTAGACATCCTTCATTGAACTGTAAATGCTGTAGGATACAAATGTACACTTTAAGTATTTCATAACGAAAGAAGGAAAATACATTTGTCCACGACAAGAATGATTATCTGTTATGATCACAACAACATCACTCAGACAAGAGAGCATTTCCTTTCGCCAATCTCGTACATTCTTAAACTCATCAAACTCCATGCATTCTCAATCCACGTTTCTCTTTTCAGCTGAAAAAGATGACAACTGGTTCAACAACGATCTGGATGGGAGGCTGCAATGCCAACTGCACAAGAAACACCTGGTGTACAACCACAACAGATACATGCCACCAAGAGTGCTGCAACACCTCCATGACCTCCTGCCTCAAGCTGGATGGTACTCTGAACGTTCCTTCTTTTGCCGCGAGGGGTCCACACTTCCCTTTAGCATTGGTTACTGCTGCTCTGCTGGTTTGTCTGCTCAGCATTGGTTCTCTGGTTTAAACTGGGTCGTGTTTAGTAGGTACCAAGCGGGAAAGAAATGTATTGAACGAGGGAGGAAATACCTTGACTTGTCAGTTGCAAAATGGTTTAAAAACATTGCCTGTTGTGTGACTTAATGAACACAACCCTGATGTGTTGACCTACTGAGCCATTGCTTGAATAATATACAGCGGTAGTAGTTAGCACAGCAAAACCTGGTTTCAATTCCACATGAATACTATACTGGTTGTAGGTCTAGCCTACTCTGTTTATGTTTGTTTGTTTGTTTGCTTGTATATGAGATGTATTGAGATACTGTATATGAGGGCTTGTCACGTCCTGACCATAGAACACCTTTATTTTCTATGGTAGAGTAGGTCAGGGCGTAACTAGGGGGGTTAGTCTAGTTTATATTTTCTATGTGGGGTTCCAGGTTGTTTTTTCTATGTTGGGGTTTTTGGTATGATTCCCAATTAGAGGCAGCTGGCTATCGTTGTCTCTTATTGGGGATCATACTTAAGAAGCATTTTTTCCACCTGTGGGTTATGGGATATTGTTTCTGTGTAGTTGCTTGTTTAGCACTGCATTGTCATCCCGGTTCGTTTGTTCTTTATTTTGTTTTTGTATTTGCTTAAGTTTCACTTTCATTAAAATTATGTGGAACTCAACGTACGCTGCGCCTTGGTCCGATCATTACTACGAACATCGTGATGGAATATCCCATCACCAAAGGACCAAGCAGCGTGACCAGGAGGATCAACGACGACTCCGGGGTTCGCAATCATGACGCAAGCATGAGAGGCAGCCCCCCAAAATATTTGGGAGGGGTAGACGAGGTGGTTGGCGGAGCCAGGTTTCAGACCAGAGCCAACTCCCCGCACTCGTTTAAAGGATCGTGTGACCGTTCAGGCACCAAGTTATGTGATGATACGCACTGTGTCTCCAGTGCGCATTCACAGCCTGGTGTGCTCGGTGCCAGATCCCCGCACTTGCCGTGCGAAAATGAGCATCCAGCCAGGATGGGTTGTGCCAGCTCTACGCTCTAGACCTCCAGTGCGCCTCCACAGTCTAGTACGTCCTGTGCCTCCTCCTCGCACTCGCCCTGAGGTGCGAGTCATCAGCCCGGTGCCACCTGTACCGGTCCCACGCATCAGGCCTCCAGGGCGCCTCCACAGTCCTGAGCTTCCAGCGACAGTTCCCAGTCCAGAGCTTCCGGCGACAGTTCCCAGTCCAGAGCTTCCGGCGACAGTTCCCAGTCCAGAGCTTCCGGCGACAGTTCCCAGTCCAGAGTTTCCGGCGACAGTTCCCAGTCCAGAGCTTCCGGCGACAGTTCCCAGTCCAGAGCTTCCGGCGACAGTTCCCAGTCCAGAGCTTCCGGCGACAGTTCCCAGTCCAGAGCTTCCGGCGACAGTTCCCAGTCCAGAGCTTCCGGCGACAGTTCCCAGTCCAGAGCTTCCGGCGACAGTTCCCAGTCCAGAGCTTCCGGCGACAGTTCCCAGTCCAGAGCTTCCGGCGACAGTTCCCAGTCCAGAGCTTCCGGCGACAGTTCCCAGTCCAGAGCTTCCGGCGACAGTTCCCAGTCCAGAGCTTCCGGCGACGTTTCAGAGCTTCCGGCGACATTTCACAGTCCGGAACCTCCAACGACGGTCCATAGTCCGGAACCTCCAACGACGGTCCACGGTCCGGAACCTCCTGAGATGGTCCACGGTCCGGAACCTCCTGAGATGGTAAATCGGCCCGCACCAGAGCCACCACCAAATATGGTGGATACGAGAGCCAAGCGGGTTCTCCGTCCCGCACCAGAGCTGCCCCCGATGCTGGCGGATCTGCGGGATGAGCGGGTAACTCGCCCCGCACCAGAGCCTCCACCGACACTAGACATCCCCCCAACCCTCCCTTTTTTCCCAGGTTTTGTGGTCGGACTCCGCACCTTTGGAGGGGGTACTGTCATGTCCTTACCATAGAAAGCCTTTATTTTCTATGGTAGAGTAGGTCAGGGCGTGACTTGGGGGGTTAGTCTAGTTTATATTTTCTATGTGGGGTTCCAGGTTGTTTTTTCTATGTTGGGGTTTTTGGTATGATTCCCAATTAGAGGCAGCTGGCTATCGTTGTCTCTAATTGGGGATAATACTTAAGAAGCATTTTTTTCCACCTGTGGGTTATGGGATATTGTTTCTGTGTAGTTGTCACGTTCCTGACCTTATTTCCTTGGTTTAGTCTTTGTTTAGTTGGTCAGGACATGAGCTGGGTGGGTGTAGTCTATGTTTTGTGTTTCTATGTTGGGTTTGTTGTTTGGCCTAATATGGTTCTCAATCAGAGGCAGGTGTTTTGCATTGTCTCTGATTGGGAACCATATTAAGGTAGCCTGTTTGCACTGTTGGTTTGTGGGTGATTGTTTCCTGTCTTTGTGTTCTGCACCAGATAGGACTGTTTTCGGTTTTCACATTTATTGTTTTGTTGCTTGTAGTGTTCACGTTATATTCTTTATTAAATCATGTTGAACACTAGCCGCGCTGCGTTTTGGTCCTCTCCTTCATCCCAGGAAGAAAGCCGTTACAGTAGTTGCCTGTTTAGCACTGCATTGTCATCACGGTTCGTTTGTTCTTTATTTTGTTTTTGTATTTGCTTAAGTTTCACTTTCATTAAAATGATGTGGAACTCAATGTACCCTGCGCCTTGGTCGATCATTACTATGAACATCGTGACGGAGCTCATATGTGCTTTTGAGAAATTTAGACAATTTAAGTGATAATGATTCCCCTATGTGAGTCCAAACCAAATGGGTTTAAAGGGTATTATTGAAGAATATGACGATTAATATGGCTACAGAAAGCTATTCGACCATACCATCATACCCATTTATAAATCAGTAATGCGTAAAACATAATACACGGAAGATGATAGCTATTTACGATCATAGATGACTGACCTAATTTATAGTATGGTAATAAATGATCTGCTTGTTGATACTTATTGAGATTTGTGTAAGTTGAAGTTTACAATTATGACATTTTCACAAATGTTCTCTTTTTTTAGGCACACCGTTATTTTCTTTCGCCAGTGGTTTGCATGATGACTTGAATGTTTTCTTTGATTTTGCACTTGCAAAGACCTTCTAGCCTGGTCTCAGATCTGGTTGTGCTCTTTGCTCACTCAATTGCTCATTGAC
This sequence comes from Salvelinus fontinalis, assembly GCF_029448725.1. Taxonomy (NCBI): domain Eukaryota; kingdom Metazoa; phylum Chordata; class Actinopteri; order Salmoniformes; family Salmonidae; genus Salvelinus; species Salvelinus fontinalis. The sequence continues at coordinate 34,556,273 of NC_074670.1, forward strand.
AAACCAAACATGCCCAGGACAAGGAGTTGGCATGATAGCACAAACAGACTGGCACTCAGGCTAAAGACTTTCTCCAATACAAAAGCAAATATCTGTTCTTTACAGATATTGCATAATAACTCAGTTATTACCTAGTCGTAGCATATTGTGAAGGACAGATTGACAATTTATGCACTTATAAAAAAAATACAAAATATTGGGCTATAGAAGGTGTTTGAAATATTTGTGCTGACGTATTGAGGTGTAATTCATATCTGTGAATGTAGTCATACGCTGTACAACTGTAATATGTGTTTTACGCCTTTTATTATTTAGCTGTATTCTTATTTATAATTCACCATCATAACAATATGGAAATTGATTTATAAAAATTGGTTTTGAAATTGGGTTATAAAAAATATCAAAGTGTATATTTTTGCAGTAGTTTCATGGAAAGTTGACATACAACACCTGATATGTCATATCTAATATTTGGAGAAAAGTTACTAAAAGAAATGTGTCATGTTGGATACTTTCTACATTGTGTATATTGTACAAACTGTAACAACTGCTATAAATATAAATGAAATAAATGTTTGACCAAAACAAAATGTGAATATTTTCTTTGAAATTGTCTGCAGAGCTCACCTGTTATGAGATTTATTTAACTATTTGAATCAACTAGACTTCTTTAACAAATGCTGCATCAAAAGAAACACAACAAATTATCTACAAGAGGACAGGCCAGGTCCTTGTGGACTTGTTCTTATTTAGTAATTGTACCTTAAAAAGTATTGGCCATTCAGAATTAATACTTAGATTAAAAGTTCTGATTAAAAGATTTAAATTATGGCAAAACATTATGTATTCCGTGCCTCTATGCACCATGCATTATAATTTGATTACCATGGAGATGGCTGTTTAAACCACGTATAAATAAATCAATAAAAATTTGTAGCTGTGGCTAATACCATAGATATAAAACACTAATGGTATATTGTCTATGGTTATAGCAATATTGTTGAAATATCATTACAATTGTAAAGTTTGCATCATCTTACCAAGCATCAATGATGTCAATGATGTCAATGATGTCATAATGAAACATTATCACCAACATAAACAATTTAACACAATGAATTCAGAACAGACATCTTGCTCATGCAGTTGTGTGACTATGGATGCAACTATGAATGCAAATGATCACCCATCCTTTTCAACACCAGCCTTGCATCCCAATAGAACCCCTGGAGATCTTGTTAATAAGTTCATAGATGACTCCATTCCCTCCAACCCTGGTGTTGATGAGGATGACAATGATGTGATCCATTCAACCAACTTTGTGAACCACTTCTCGGGTAGGAGCTAATAAAAATCGAAGAAACTAAACAAATAATTCTACCATAGATAGAGATCTTTGCTAATCTGTTAATATTGGTAAATTATTTTTTCCGGTAGGTTCCTCCATTTTATTTTGATTCATGACATTATGATTGTTTATGAAATGACATTTTACAGGTCAATCATCCTTTTAATTTGTAGGCTTAAGTCATCAGAGTACCCCTGAAGATTTGCTTCAGTTTGTTGCATAATCAATTGTTGATGAGGATGTCAATTATGTCGTCATCTGCTTGGGAGAGTTATGGGCCAACCTCCTTCCTGGACATGTCTCAGGACAGCTTATCCAATAGAGACCAGTCCTCTCAGTCAGAAGACCTTGACTACCTAACAGGTGTCTAGTATGGTAGTTGATCTAATTTGCTGAATTTGGCATTGAATTGCTTTGTTTCGGTGTGTTGTTCCACTCTCTTTACCATCTTCCACTTTGTCCCTGTTGATCCACAGACCCACCCTGCTTCTGGAGACCCAGGTGGGGCCAAAGGAGCTCCAAAGTAGCTCAAACCAGCTCTCGGGTAAGATCTTACTCTACCATGCTGCTTAATCTGCTAAACTTTGATTATTGGTCAATTCATTTACCCGATCCACTCTTTACGAGCAACATTTTTTCCCTCTTGATCTACAGATTGGGGCATGCCTCATTCGAATGCCTGGAGCCAATCGTTTTAGTCTGGTTATGATTACTATGACAAGCCTGGCTACCTGTCAGTTACGAGTTCTACCTCTGTCTCGTGTGCTAGTTTGCCTAATTTGTCTAATTTGCTTGATTTTGCATTGGATTGTTTTGTTTGAGTATTGTTCAACTCTCTTTACCATCTGCCACATTGTCTGTGTTGATCCACAAAGCCACCCTGTGTCTGGACTCCTGACTCCAGCGGAGCAAGGAACCCTGAAGCAGCCGAACAGCCCCTGGGAGTCTCTTATCGCTTAACCAGAGGGTTTGGACTCCCCAGACAGTCTTTTTTACTCCTGAGGATGATGTGGTGTACATGTGAACAACCACCAGGTTCTTCCTGGAGTCCCGGGACATTCCCTGCCGCTCTGCAACTCATGTTGACGATGAAGAGGTTATGTACATTACAACAACCACCAGATCCGTCCTAGACGCCCAGGATATTTCGCCATACTCTGGCTCCACCCACAGCAAGCACTCTGAGAAAGCCACCTCAAATGCATGCTCTACTATTACTAAGGAGGAACTATGGAGTATGTGGATCTCAGATACACACACGTAAGGGGTCTTAGGGTGTAGTGTAGAATGATTTAGTTTATTATTATAGTGTCTTGCATCTTCAGGATGCCCAGCCCACATATGCTTATAAGACTCTGCAGTAGAAAATAATATCATATATGTACACAATAGGCCACATGCTGTCCATTCACATATAGTACTTTGTTTACAGATCATTACGTTTGTATACTGCTTCGTTTTCTTTGTTTTCATCATCTATCACTTTGTCCCTCTTGATCCTCAGCCCAGGACTTCAGACGGGCTTTGCCTTTCCAGTTGAGATCTCTGCATTCTTACAAGAGACCTCTGAAGGTTGAGTCTCAGTCCAACAATAGGAAGAGGTGCCACTGCCTGGGGTGTGACGCAGAGGACTGCCCTGTCAGCAAGAGAGCCAGGAATTAATCTCCAATTGGCTCTCATGGGGCCATGAGGCACATTAATAGAACACAAAATAGGCACCAGAATAGAGCTGTGCCACAGTACAACAAGACATTCATAATAAGATATTGTGACATTTTGTTCCTTAGATTTCTTCCTGAGAAATGCCATCCAATACAATAACTACAACACTTCAATCCAATGCAGTATTATCTTAATAAAAAGGTCCAGGGCCTATGTTTTTTCCTATTAAACTACAAAAATTATTGATGGCTAGACATGGCTACACAATACTGTCCAAATAATATAATAATGTAACTTTCTTTTGCCTGATGAATAAGGGTTTGATATGTGTGTGTATCAGGATTGGGGAGTACCGTAACTAATTTCATGTAATCCAGTTACATTTAATCTGATTACATTTTTTTTATACCTGTAATCAATTACATTAACAGCAAATAATATTGTAATCATATTAGAAACACTTTTGAAAAACTAGATGATTAGTACTTTTAAATTCAGAAAGGATGTTTGCGAACAAATACATTATAACACCTTTATGTTTTCTCAATGACATTCAATTTAGGATTGAAGAAAGGTGCAAGTTTGAGTTTGTTCCACCTTAGCCAATCTGACATCAAGTCAGAGACCACTACTATGATAACACACCAAATGCGTTCGATCATCCTTCTTGTCTTCTTCTAATGCCTCTTAAATGAAAGTAATCCAACAGCAACTGAAAGTAATGACATGACATTAGTGAATTTGGGTAATCCAAAAATGACATTACTAATTGCAATTTTGGACAGGTAACTAGTAGGTAATTTAACAGAACATTTAGAAAGTAACCTATCCAATCCTGGTGTGTATGAAGTAGATAGCACATCTACAATTTAATATTACACCTGCATCTGTCCGATTTAACAGTATTTATTCATGCTGCAATAGTTTATGTGTTGGGGGCTAGGGTCAGTCTGTTATATTTGGAGTATTTCTCCTGTATTATCTGGTGTCCTGTGTGAATTTAAGTATGCTCCCTCTAATTCTCTCTCTCTCCCTCTCCTCCCGGAGGACCTGAGCCCTGGGACCAGGCCTCGGGACTTTTTCTCTCTACCGCACCTGAAGTCTCTAACTCTGAATTCTCAGCTATGAAAGCCAATTGACATTTACTCCTGAGGTGCTGACCTGTTGCACCCTCTACAACCACTGTGATTATTATTATTTGACCCTGCTGGTCATCTATGAAAGTTTGAACATCTTGGCCATGTCCTGCTATAATATCCACCGGCAAAGCCAGAAGAGAACTGGCCAATCCACAGAGCCTGGTTCCTCTCTAGTTTTCTTCCTAGATTCCTGCCTTTCTTGGGAGTTTTTCCCAGCCATCGTGCTTCTACATCTGTATTGCTTGCTGTTTGGGGTTTTAGGCTGGGTTTCTGTATAGCACTTTGTGACATCGGCTGATGTACAAAAGGCTTTATAAATATATTTGATTGACTGAAACAGTGAGTAATCCGATTAATATTTCCTCGAACGACAGCCAAAACATGACGTCACTCTTATTCGCTGAAATCTCTGCGTGGCAGGTCCACAAGTATCTAAGGGAAAGGGAATAAGGACATCTAGAAGAATACGGAATCATGTCGGGAACACTGCAATACAGTTTTACGCACTGTGAAAGCAAAAATGTAGTCGGTTTTGTTGTTTTGTGTTCTCGATAAGTAGGTGGTCTAGCCCAACTTCGTAAGAGAGAAACGATTGGCCTGTGTCTATTCTCGCTTCAATCTGTATTTTGAGAGCGTGAGAGAGTTCGCACGAAAGTAACGGTTTTAAGTAATGGATCAATCCTTCGTAATTCAAGAGATTTTGGCAGAAGACGAACATTGCGTCATAGTATCCTTTATAGCATGTACTAAATGTTTTTTGTATCACTCGGATGTTACGAGTGCGTTATCTAAAGGCTGATGTTTGTCTTCCTTTGGAAGAAGAACACAATGTTTCATTCCGGCGTAGCCTACGGGCAGTTCACTAAAGGCGAGGCCGTGGAGTTTGTTTGTCAAGGCCTAATAGGCTATACTTGTGTGTACCTGAATGTAGTGATATTTTATATATATATTTAATTCAATAGTACAATTATTTGGATTTAATAGGCTTTGAGTGTGAAGAAGCAGAATGCAAGTTGCTCAATGAGGACATTTGTGCTGCTTTTCGACCGTAACACCAGTGTTACACTAGTATACGCCCTTATGTTATACTATGGACATTGTGTTTAAATAGCTAGGGCTAACAGCGAAGATGCGTGAAGAGCAGAATCAACGACCTCTGCATAAGAAGGTGTGAAAGTTCACAGTTAGCCAGTGTTATGTACATGACAACTGAAAAGTACCAGTGGCCTGGCTTCGGCTCCAAGCGAGAGCAGGTCCGCTGAAGCCATGGCCAATGAGACACGAGTGCCGGGGCTGCGTAGATGGAAACAGAAAAGTTTGAGCCTTTTGGGTGAAGCACTGGTGTAAATCCTGTATGGATATGGGTGTGACATGTAGAGGCTACTGTCCAATTTTTGCAATATGATAGGTCCTCCACTGGGTGGCAATCTTATACAAGCTACTCAAATAAATTTTATTTGTCACATACGCCTAATACAACGGCTGTAGATAGACCTTACCGTGAATACAAGCCCCTAACCGTAGGCTACTGTAGGTCTACATATTTCCCAGACGTTTGATTTTTTTTATAGCAATGACTAGGCCTCTCCTCTTTGAGGATACTTGATGCATAATGTTTTTCCCAATATAAAAAAAGCATTTCATTTTTATATCAACAATTTTGTAGACCTTTTTTCAAATGTAACATTGTGCAAAAATCTTTGCAATTCCCTTAACTAGATTGTTGTAAACATGCTGTTCAATGTCTTGTCTTGGTGGACAATGTCACTGAAAGCAGACTATTGGGTTTGGTGGAGCGCACCAAGGAACATGCGTGAGTTGAAATTGGTGCTATTCCACCAGACTTATGAAATATAAATGCTCTGAAAAAAATGCGTTACACCTGCCCATAGTAATGTCCTACCTTTGTATCCTATAGGCTGTTTGTTTTTACCCATAGAAGAATGGCGATAACTGGTGAAGATGTCACATTGGATGACATTTGTCCCATCTCAAATGACTTTGCAGTTGTGGAAGGTATGCAATAGTTAATGGATTGGTTTTAACTTGCTTATTATAATATGCATAATGGAGGTGGAGGCTTATAATGCATTGTAATAACATGTTATTCTTTCCTCAGTGTCCACGGCAGATGAACTTTCTGTTGTGGGTGAGTTTTCTTTTTTCCCTGGGTCAATTTCCCCCTGGTATGGTCATAGGGCCAAGTTATTAAATGTCTATTACATGATATTTATATAGGTGCAGACACTAGAGTGAGGCTGAACTTCCAGGATGGGGATCTGGAGGTGAGGCTCCCCTTTGGCTCGCACTCTCGCCTTTTCCTCAGTGAGGTCAACAAAGCCTGGAGGGGTAAGACATGGCCTACTTTTCCTTCAAATTATCACAAGTGTTGCATTCCAAATTATTTATCCTGAAGTGTACACCTGGTCGCTACTTACCACAAATCTATAAGCATTGGATCGGTGGAGGCATGGGCAAGAGGGGATGTCCACCATATTTCTTAAACCAGTCATTTCCTTTCATTGACATTCAATTCAGCATTGACAAAAAAAGTTTGTTCCACCAGAGCAAGTCTGACCACAAGTCAGAGACCACTATGATGACACACCAAATGTGTTTGATGGAGTGCGGGAAAAGAGCAGGAATAGGCTTTTATAGGCTACAGACTTAAAGGGGCAATCTGTAGTTGCTACATCCATTCTTGGATTTATAAATGATATATATACATATATATCCATTGATTCTTGAAGAATATAACTTATAAATGCCTCAAGAGCTTAGTTCAACTATCATACTCCTTGAGAACTCAAAATATATGTATGCCTGTTATTCTCAAATGTTTGTAAACATCGCAAATGTTAACAAACACTGTATACCCTCATAACATGGTTAAAACAATCATTTGGATTTCATGATTGGTCAGTCCTTGCATCCTTAGCACTGTCTATTAATCTGAGAGTGGTTACATATCTCCAGGCCCAACCCTCAGCTTTTTTACCAAAAGATCTGTGGATTTGCCCTTAAACAGCTACATATTATCAAGATATTAAAGTGTCACCAACAAAAAGGTAAACAATAGGCCTATAGCAAATGCAGCATATGGCATTCATTTTTCACATGTACTGTAAATAGCACTTTTCAGTAGTGCTCAAAGCATGCCATTCCATGAGTGTAGCATTTATTTTTCAACTCGATTCAATGAGCCCAATCAGTCCTACATGACAACAAAATCATAAACAACAGAGTAGGGCTGGCTAATAAGTCCTTAGTTTTGGGGTTATGCTCAGGTAAAATAATTTGACTAATCTATACTTTCATATTTCCAAGTCCTATTCTTGAAGATCGAGGGGTATAACATTTATTGGAATGACTGATATTCTGATAGACTTTGGTTTTTAATGTAAATATATAATTTAATCATATTATATGTAGTAGAAAGCGATGGATTAGAAGAAGCCTACATAACCAACCCATAGAGTAAAATTTAACATCCATATATTTTTTATTTTTTTATTTCACCTTTATTTAACCAGGTCGGCCTGTTGAGAACAAGTTCTCATTTACAACTGCGACCTGGCCAAGATAAAGCAAAGCAGTGCGACACAAACAACAACACAGGGTTACAGATGGAATAAACAAACATACAGTCAATAACATATGGCCAGCAATGTAAACTTTAACATTGATTTATCCTGCGATAGATGTTGTTCAATTGGTAACATACATTTTTGTCTTCTTCTAATGCCTCTTAAGGAGAAACTAATCTAAAAGTAACGGAATGTAATCAGATTACATAACTGAGTTTGGGTAATCCAAAAGTTACATTACTGATTACAATTTTGGACAGGTAACTAGTAACTGCAACGGATTAAATTTAGAAAGTAACCTACCCAACCCTGACAATCACATATTTTTGAACCATAAGTCTATTGTGTTCTGTATGAACTTGTTGCTACTCAGAAAAATGGCAGATGGTTCAGAAAATGTTCAGTTGACAACAATAGGATTAATTCAAGTTGGTAAAAGTACAAATGATGTAATAGATGAGCAAAGAAACAGTAGCTACTCACCACAAGTTACACAAAACTCTAAAAAGAGGGGAACCAGTTGTCACTTATAAGTCAACAGCCAAATATGATGCATACTTGAGAGAGAGAGATAGCAATAGAGAGAGAGAGAGAGAAATGGCATCAGAGAAAGAGAGAGAGTGAAAGAAGGAAAATAGACTGGGGAGGCGCATAGTTTTAGTGCTGTGTGCTCATCCTGAGTAGTTTATGTCTGTTGCTTAACTAAGCATTTGTAACTATGTAAGTGTAGGATAAATATAATATTTCCTTCCATCTGAATTATATATTTGAATTCGGCTTTTACGTGTTTTTTTCCTGTTTATCTCAATCGGATGAGCCACTGGATTCGTTGAGACACAGAGTCTACTTTGCTATGTATGTGTCATTTTTGGCATTAGCTCACTACTTTACACAATGGAGCTCTTAAATTTAAGATGTAGGACTAAAGTTCTTTTTTAAAAAGGGCCACACTCACTTTTACTCTGTGAGAGGAAACAGTGATGGAAAGGTTTGGTAACCTGGCAGGTTTTGTTGTGAACAGGAAGAATGTGAGAAACTCACAAGGTAAGCAGAAAAGTGACATCTTTGTACGAGCGTGTGGTCTTATTGAAAATAAAATAGCAGCATGAGTGATTTTGGTGCGGTAATATTCTCAAGGTAGCGCAAATGTACGTGTAATAGGAAGTGTGTGTTTGTGTGTGTGTTTGTGTGTGTGTGTGTGTGAACCATGTGAAAGAGGGAACATAACTGAATACCTTTTTCAGCCACACAGTAACAAAAGATTTTGATTCAACATACGAGGCAACTAGCTTGTGAGAATGTGAAGTAACCTGCCTCTGAATCACTTTCTACTTTGAGTACCTATTTGAATGAAGCAAATGCTGTGTCATTTTCAGTTCACTGTATTACTGATGATTATCCTCATTGTGTGTTCTGTGAATCACTGCTGAGGATCTCTTGGAATTGTTTCCTTGTCATTGATGCTCCTCCAGCTTTTCCACTTCCGTGGGATATTGGAGCAACAAATATAAACTATTTGAATAACAAATAGGCAACAATTGTGTTTATAGCCTACAATTGTGTGTTTATAGCCTACAATTGAAATGGCATGTTTTGGGATTTGTGTAAGTGCCTTTTTCATGTTTTCCTTTTTCCTCCTTCAGATGTTTGCAAGTCTCCCAAGGAAGCACCGAAGTTTGAGTGGCTCCACAAGTACCGCAAAGCCTCCAAAGGCCAAGGTGGCGTTAAACAGACCCTTGCACCTTTGGGAACGACACACACCAAGATCTGCCAGCATAAGAAAACAGGTAAGCCAACAGCCCTCTTCATGTCCCTCTCAGTCAGTACCCTTCCTGAACTGCTACCCTTATCACACAGAGACCATTGTGTGGTAATATCTAGCAAGTATGTGTAGCTGACAGCTGAATTAAATTACAGGTCTACACTAAGAAAGCACATGATTGATAATTAACCATGATTCTTGGATCATGATAACTGTATCTGATCCAAAGCCTAGGAGGTGCCCTCCAAAGTGACGTCACAAAGCTATGTCATTCCTTATGGTTTTGTGACATGTCTCTTGTTGATGTTAGTTGGTCTTGTTAAACTTTGGGGAGATTGACAACATTATCTTCCATATTGGCTTTAACTCTAGAAAAACTGTTTCACAATGGATCTATCTTCACACTGTGAGCAAACTATCGCACATGTGTGCCTGTCAGTGTCAGCCACTGCCAAAGGAAGCTATTTGCTCTGGCACTCCGATTGATAAGCAAAGTGCCCGAACCTGTACATCTAGATGCTATTTGCAATGTTGATTTGTTGTTGTTGATTTGTTGTTGTTGTTGTATCTTCTCAAATTTTCTCCTGCCACTGAAATATACTTTTCATTATTTCATGCAATTTCTTTATGCATGTACAATGCATATCAATTCACATTAGTTAAAAAAATGGTTGACATGGAAATAATTGTAAGACTGCATTTGGCGGACATAAACGCTTCATAGTTGTGTAAACATTTGTACTGACGTTTTTTTTTTTTTGCCACCTGCCAGAGACCGCCCAGTGTTTTCTTTTCTTTTACATTTTTTAAATGTATATTTTTTTTTTACCCCCTTTTTCTCCCCAATTTCGTGGTATCCAATTGTTAGTAGTTACTATCTTGTCTCATCGCTACAACTCCCGTACGGGCTCCGGAGAGACGAAGTGTTTTCTTGGTTGATTAGTTTGGTTTGTGACACCGCCGTCGTCACTTGCGCAAGTGCGGGTGAAAAAAACATGTATCAACATTCCTTGCACGAACAGGTCCTTGGACATTGCACTGCACATCATGCGTGGAAGCACTGCTTGGATATGTCTAGAGTGAATAAAGACACTGGTAGGGGGAAATGTTTATGATTTTCTGTTGTATTTAGATTGTCTATTTGCTAGCGCAGTCTGAAACGCAAGTAACTTTTTTTTCTGTGCATTAGTGCTTGTTCAAATTAGCTAGCTTTGCTAAGAATATAACTTCTACCTAGCTAAGTGGCTTTCTTTATTGGATGTTTTGAGCAGAGTAATGGTTTGGAACGAGCGCGCTAGTTAGGTAATTAGCTAACTATCCATATACAGCATGTCAATATTATGTTTTTTTTTAAGGTTCGCCATCTATATTTCTAAGATAGTCCATATTCTGTAGGTTTGCGACATTTCATCAGTCATTGTGTCCTGATTTGGGTTTGGTAATGCACCATGCAAACCTGACGTTCAGCAGCTTTGGGATTTTCACAGTTTTAGCTATCTCAGTATCTGTCAACTGAAGGTGTAAAGCTAGACAGGCAATTAGTAGCCACTCATTTCAATTGAAAATGGATGGACGCTGTAGTTTGATTGTCTTGGGTTCTCTTTATTTTTGTATCTTGGAAAATGTCCATATTAGTAGATTGCAGATAAGAACATATGTCTCTGCCCATTTTATTACTCCTAGATACAAATGGTTATTTTATGCAATGCTGAACTTTGTGATGAGCACGGACTTTTGTGCACCCACACTGTAGTATGCTACAGTAAAGTGGTTGACTCACACTTTTCTTTATTGAACCAAGACAGGGCAGCCTTTCATGTTTCTATTTTTAGACTGTAATTAGTGATGATCGCAATACTAACTTTGCCTTTACAGTGGACTGTTTTTTGGCGTAGCCTTTAACAGGTTTAACGAGCCTTACCATGACCACAGATTAATGTAAAACATGTAAAAGTCCTGCTAACAAGACACTTTATAGGCTAGCTCATCTTCTGTTCTCTGTGGACAGTAGGAGGGTAAAATGCTGTAAATCATTCTTCTGAAATAGGCCTACTGAAAGCCAATGTAGGCCTAGATGTTTACTTTCAATATTAAGTTAGGTCAGGGACTGGGAAGCTCCGTTGGGGTCTTGTGGTGTATTATTTAGGACTTAGGTGAAATGCAGTAAGTCATCCTTCGGAAATAGCTGAGATCCAATGTAGTCCTAGGTCTAGATGTTGACTTTCAACATGACTTTCAAAAATGGACAATTGCGCTACAGCCCCACTACGCTGTAATTGATACTGTCATTTTGTTTACTCAAAATAGCACTCTGGTTCTCCAATGCCCCTGTTTTGTACATCAGTATGCCTAAAGACAGCATTCAATAGCCTAGACTTCACCCTCCCTCTTGGTTAGCCTTTGAAACAATATATTTCATTCTTAATGCAGTCTTTATCAGGTTTTGTATCTGTGGTGAACTATTAGACTTTTTCTTTTGGGTAGCTGTAGCCTCTGATTATAAGCGATTCCATTGCACTACAGAAATGTGAGTTCTTCCTCTTGTATTGTTTTGCAATCGCTTTCCATAAACAATAGATAAAGCTAACATTTACCTTGACTGTCTTGTGAGAGTGTATAGTATGCAAGGAATATCCCCCGAGATGGTAAGAACTTGTGTGTGATGTGATTTGAAGTACATGCTGACCCGACCGGACACATTGCGTGCACGAGCGTTGCAAAATAAATGTAGAAATCCATGTTATTCAATTATTGCACACCAACGAGCGTCTGCGTTGCCACGGGCTAAAATAGAAGTCATTCCTATTTCTGACGCATATCGCGCTGCAAGTCCTGCCTCTCCCATCGGTTTATAGAAGCAGGTACCCACGTTCCATCTCCTCATTGGTTATACCAACGTGGGTGATTGAAAGACGAACTGTTTTGCCGGTCGTCGTGGTAATACTATGACAGTTTAGATGCCAATCACCATATAAGTTCAAAGATGAAAAAGCCTGGAAGGAGGAGAGATGACTAGAAACGATTCAGTTGACCGTTTTGTGTGTGGATTAATTGTCAGCGTAGAGGACCTTGTGTATTTCAGGTAAAATAACAACTCAATGTTTATATCCCAGGACAAATTAGCTAGCAACAGCAAGCTAGCTAAATAGGACAAATTAGCTAGCATGTGCAAGCTAACTAGCTAAATTGCATACATTTTTAATGCTTTTCGACCTGTCCCCAAATTAATGTAATTGGTTCAGAGTTTGTTTTGATATTTTAACCTGCGTGTCGTGATCGCGTTTCGTGTGGGGGGACAAAATACATTTATGCATGATGGCGCACGATGGCACACGCGCGCAGACGGTTTGGGTTCCGTGGTAGGCTTTGCTAAAGGATGAGCCTATGTTTACGTTGTATTAGCCTATGTTAACTTCTAACTGTTTTTCTCCCAAGTCCTGTCCAATTTGCAGTAAGCTATTGGTTCCTGAAGTTATCCCTGCCTAGTTCACGAAGCAACTCAATACATCTTGTGCTTAGCCTGGGGTGTAATCATTAGTCCAAACAGTTGCAAATGGAAAACATTTATCAACAAACAAGAGTTTCTATTGGATAAATTCAAGTATGTCTCCCCGTTATCATTCCGTTTGCTTCAGTTTCATTCCTAGTGAATACATCCCTGGTCCCAGATTGTTTTTTGCTATCTTGTCCTCATACTGGACAACAAATCTCAAAAGCTTGTAGGCCTAGGTCTATTGCATGAAAACCTGTTGGCTAATTTCTTGCACAGCTGCTTGTATTGAGTTGATTCTCTAAAACAGAATGCAATAAACGATGAACTCGCAATCAGATACTGCTACAGTATATGCTGGTTAAACAACAACAAAAACGATGCACCCTCAAAAGCAATTTCCTCTATTACACTTGCCATGTTCGTAGAGTTTGTTCTGCCAAGCAGTAGGAGACAGTGGCCATATTGTCTTAGACTCAGGCTTTGACTCTTCCATTGATTTGAACAACTTAAAATGCAATGTATTGTCTCGGGTATCTTGCAATAGAGAGTTGATGTCAATGAGATTAACCTGGATAAATAAAGGTTATGCCTGAACAACAATATACATGCAACAATTTCAAAGATTTTACTGAGTTACAGTTCAAATAACGAAATCAGTCAATTGAAATAAATTCATTAGGCCCTAATCTATGGATTTCACATGACTGGGAATACAGATATGCATCTGTTGGACACATACCTTAAAAAAAATAAAACCAGTCAGTATCTGGTGTGACAACCATTTGCCTCATGCAGTGCTACATCTCCTTCGCATAGAGTTGATCAGGCTGTTGATTGTTGCCTGTGGAATGTTGTTCCACTCCTCTTGAATGGCTGTGCAAAGTTGGTGGATATCGGCGGGAACTGGAACAAACTGTCGTACAGCGTGTTCCACATGCTCAATAGGTGACATGTCTGAGTATGCCGGCCATGGAAGAACTGGGACATTTTCAGCTTCCAGGAATTGTGTACAGATCCTTGCGACATGGGGCCAAGCATTATCATGCTGAAACATGAGGTGATGGCGGCGGATGACTGGCTCGACAATGGGCCTCAGAGCCTCGTCGTGGTAGCTCTGTGCATTTAAATTGCCCATGACAAAATGCAGTTGTGTTTGTTTTCCGTAGCTTATGCCTGCCCATACCATAACCCCACCCCCACCATGGGGTACTCTGTTCACAACGTTGACATCAGCAAACCGCTCGCCCACACAACACCATACACGCTGTCTGCCAAACCGCCATTTATCTGTAAAGCGCGCACTTCTCAAGTGTACCAGTGGCCATCAAAGGTGAGCATTCGCCCGCTGAAGGCGGTTACTACCCCGAACTGCAGTCCGGTCAATACCCTGGTGAGGATGACGAGCACGAAGATGAGCTTCCCTGAGTCGGTTTCTGACAGTTTGTGCAGAAATGATTTGATTGTGCAAACCTGCTGTTTCATCATCTGTCCGGGTGGCTGGTCTCAGAAGATCCCGCAGGTGAAGAAGCCAGATGTGGAGGTCCTGGGCTGGCGTGGTTACACGTGGTCTGCGGTTGTAAGGCCGGTTGGACGTACTGCCAAATTCTCTAAAACAATGTTTGGAGGTGGCTTATGGTAGAGAAATGAACATTCAATGCTCTGGTGGACATTCCTGCAGTCAGCATGTCATTTGCGCGTTCCCTCAACTTGAGACATCTGTGGCATGGTGTTGTGACACCTGCACATTTTAGTGGCCTTATATTGTCCCCAGCATGAGGTGCACCTGTGTAATGATCATGCTGTTTAATCAGCTTCTTGATGTGTCAAACTGTCAAGGGGTTGGATTATCCTGGCAAATAAGAAGTTCCAAATTAAGCAGCAGCAGCTGAAAAGATGAGCTCCTACAAATATTGAAATTTAAATGTTTTTTTAGAGTAAAGTACATCGAAAAAAAATCAAAAGAAAACTGCAGACTGAATAGGAGAGCAAACAAGCAGCAAACAAAGAAGAAAGGCTTTTGAAAAAGTAACAATTTTTTCATAAAATTATACCGTTTTCTTAGCTAGCTAAGTTGTTTACCTGTTGCTAGGCAGTTGCTAGGGACATTCCTGGAAGAAGCTAGCTAGCTAACAAGGAGTGTCTAGTTGGCAGAAGAGAAGAAGGGACAAAGAAGGGACAAAGTGGGACAAAATAAGGACAGAAGAAAAGGGAAAGGGGGGAAAGGGGACATTAAGGTGAAGCAGTCCTCTAAAGACACAAAAGACAATAATACAAGAAACAACACTTCTATTGCCTCTCCCTCTACGATACGCACTTCCGGGTTGGAGCGAGTAGTTGCATTCCGCTTTGCTCCACAGGTAGTATTACATTTCATTTCATTACAGTACAACAGTTTGATTTGTTTGATCTTAGCTGGCTACATAGCCGTCTTTGTATCCAAGATAATTGTGTAGTCTAGAGTAATTGTCGAGGTTACCTAGCGAGCTACACTTTCAAACAAAGTCAACAACGCAGCCACTGCTAGCTAGCCTATTTTCCAGCCAGCAGTACTATATCATTTTAGTCAATAAGATTTTTTGCAACGTAAGCTTAACTTTCTGAACATTCAAGACGTGTAGTCCACTTGTCATTCCAATCTCCTTTGCATTAGCGTAGCCTCTTCTGTAGCCTGTCAACTATGTGTCTGTCTATCCCTGTTCTCTCCTCTCTGCACAGACCATACAAACGCTTCACACCGCGTGGCCGCTGCTACTCTAACCTGGTGGTCCCAGCGCGCACGACCCACGTGGAGTTCCAGGTCTCAGGCAGCCTCTGGAACTGCCGATCTGCGGCCAACAAGGCAGAGTTCATCTCAGCCTATGCTTCCCTCCAGTCCCTCGACTTCTTGGCACTGACGGAAACATGGATTACCACTGATAACACTGCTACTCCTACTGCTCTCTCCTCGTCTGCCCACGTGTTCTCGCACACCCCGAGAGCTTCTGGTCAGCGGGGTGGTGGCACTGGGATCCTCATCTCTCCCAAGTGGACATTCTCTCTTTCTCCCCTGACCCATCTGTCTATCGCCTCCTTTGAATTCCATGCTGTCACAGTTACCAGCCCTTTCAAGCTTAACATCCTTATCATTTATCGCCCTCCAGGTTCCCTTGGAGAGTTCATCAATGAGCTTGACGCCCTGATAAGTTCCTTTCCTGAGGATGGCTCACCTCTCACAGTTCTGGGTGACTTTAACCTCCCCACGTCTACCTTTGACTCATTCCTCTCTGCCTCCTTCTTTCCACTCCTCTCCTCTTTTGACCTCACCCTCTCACCTTCCCCCCCTACTCACAAGGCAGGCAATACGCTTGACCTCATCTTTACTAGATGCTGTTCTTCCACTAATCTCATTGCAACTCTCCTCCAAGTCTCCGACCACTACCTTGTATCCTTTTCCCTCTCGCTCTCATCCAACACTTCCCACACTGCCCCTACTCGGATGGTATCGCGCCGTCCCAACCTTCGCTCTCTCTCCCCCGCTACTCTCTCCTCATCCATCCTATCATCTCTTCCCTCTGCTCAAACCTTCTCCAACCTATCTCCTGATTCTGCCTCCTCAACCCTCCTCTCCTCCCTTTCTGCATCCTTTGACTCTCTATGTCCCCTATCCTCCAGGCCGGCTCGGTCCTCCCCTCCTGCTCCGTGGCTCGACGACTCATTGCGAGCTCACAGAACAGGGCTCCGGGCAGCCGAGCGGAAATGGAGGAAAACTCGCCTCCCTGCGGACCTAGCATCCTTTCACTCCCTCCTCTCTACATTCTCCTCTTCTGTCTCTGCTGCTAAAGCCAATTTCTACCACTCTAAATTCCAAGCATCTGCCTCTAACCCTAGGAAGCTCTTTGCCACCTTCTCCTCCCTCCTGAATCCTCCTCCCCCTCCTCCCCCCTCCTCCCTCTCTGCTGATGACTTCGTCAACCATTTTGAAAAGAAGGTCGACGACATCCGATCCTCGTTTGCTAAGTCAAACGACACCGCTGGTTCTGCTCACACTGCCCTACCCTGTGCTTTGACCTCTTTCTCCCCTCTCTCTCCAGATGAAATCTCGCGTCTTGTGACGGCCGGCCGCCCAACAACCTGCCCGCTTGACCCTATTCCCTCCTCTCTTCTCCAGACCATTTCCGGAGACCTTCTCCCTTACCTCACCTCGCTCATCAACTCATCCTTGACCGCTGGCTACGTCCCTTCCGTCTTCAAGAGAGCGAGAGTTGCACCCCTTCTGAAAAAACCTACACTCGATCCCTCCGATGTCAACAACTACAGACCAGTATCCCTTCTTTCTTTTCTCTCCAAAACTCTTGAACGTGCCGTCCTTGGCCAGCTCTCCTGCTATCTCTCTCAGAATGACCTTCTTGATCCAAATCAGTCAGGTTTCAAGACTAGTCATTTAACTGAGACTGCTCTTCTCTGTGTCACGGAGGCGCTCCGCACTGCTAAAGCTAACTCTCTCTCCTCTGCTCTCATCCTTCTAGACCTATCGGCTGCCTTTGATACTGTGAACCATCAGATCCTCCTCTCCACCCTCTCCGAGCTGGGCATCTCCGGCGCGGCCCACGCTTGGATTGCGTCCTACCTGACAGGTCGCTCCTACCAGGTGGCGTGGCGAGAATCTGTCTCCGCACCACGTGCTCTCACCACTGGTGTCCCCCAGGGCTCTGTTCTAGGCCCTCTCCTATTCTCGCTATACACCAAGTCACTTGGCTCTGTCATATCCTCACATGGTCTCTCCTATCATTGCTATGCAGACGACACACAATTAATCTTCTCCTTTCCCCCCTCCGATAACCAGGTGGTGAATCGCATCTCTGCATGTCTGGCAGACATATCAGTGTGGATGACGGATCACCACCTCAAGCTGAACCTCGGCAAGACGGAGCTGCTCTTCCTCCCGGGGAAGGACTGCCCGTTCCATGATCTCGCCATCACGGTTGACAACTCCATTGTGTCCTCCTCCCAGAGTGCTAAGAACCTTGGCGTGATCCTGGACAACACCCTGTCGTTCTCAACTAACATCAAGGCGGTGACCCGTTCCTGTAGGTTCATGCTCTACAACATTCGCAGAGTACGACCCTGCCTCACGCAGGAAGCGGCGCAGGTCCTAATCCAGGCACTTGTCATCTCCCGTCTGGATTACTGCAACTCGCTGTTGGCTGGGCTCCCTGCCTGTGCCATTAAACCCCTACAACTCATCCAGAACGCCGCAGCCCGTCTGGTGTTCAACTTTCCCAAGTTCTCTCACGTCACCCCGCTCCTCCGCTCTCTCCACTGGCTTCCAGTTGAAGCTCGCATCCGCTACAAGACCATGGTGCTTGCCTACGGAGCTGTGAGGGGAACGGCACCTCCGTACCTTCAGGCTCTGATCAGGCCCTACACCCAAACAAGGGCACTGCGTTCATCCACCTCTGGCCTGCTCGCCTCCCTACCTCTGAGGAAGTACAGTTCCCGCTCAGCCCAGTCAAAACTGTTCGCTGCTCTGGCACCCCAATGGTGGAACAAACTCCCTCACGACGCCAGGACAGCGGAGTCAATCACCACCTTCCGGAGACACCTGAAACCCCACCTCTTTAAGGAATACCTAGGATAGGATAAAGTAATCCTTCTAACCCCCCCCCCCCCCCTTAAAAGAGTTAGATGCACTATTGTAAAGTGGTTGTTCCACTGGATATCATAAGGTGAATGCACCAATTTGTAAGTCGCTCTGGATAAGAGCGTCTGCTAAATGACTTAAATGTAATGTAAATGTAAGAAGTCCTCACTAACAGGAATGTAAACAAGTTTGTACACATTTGTGAGAAAATAAGCTTTTTGTGTGTTTGGAACATTTCAGGGATCTTTTATTTCAGCTCATGAAACATGGGACAAACACTTTACATGTTGTGTTTTCCTTTTGTTCACTATAGAATATAATACAATGCTATATCTAATGCAATGCTTTTGAAAACAGCCTCAGTCCATTTTCCGTACTTCCGAGTAAGCAAGGACCAAATCGACTTCACTATTGACTAGTGTGGTCAATTTCACTATTGACTAGTGTGGTCTATTGATTCTTCACAGGTGAAGCATTTGCATTGCTAGCTCCAGGGGCATTATAGGATTAGTGTTGGCACATGGCAATGTATTTACTTGGTTTACAACTCCTTTTGGCTCGCTCTTTCTCGCACTCTCTTTTGTTGTCTTTCTCTCTTTCAACTCCCTCCCGCTCTCTCATTCTTGCTTTGTCACTCACTCACTCACTCACTCACTCACTCACTCACTCACTCACTCACTCACTCACTCACTCACTCAACAGGGAACTCATTGAACGCAGCAAGCAGATCCCCAGTAGAAGGGAACAAGAGGGTGAACACTGGAGTGGAGCACCCCAGAGTGGAGTCCGGCACAGAGAGGTAAGTACTGAACACCACTCTCCTCTCTCTGACAGTGGTATGCAAATGGCTTGGTGCTTGAAGAAGGATAAAAGGACCAGTGTGCCATATTGGATTTCTCATCTCGCCCCTCTAACCCCTGTCCTGTATTGATGACGACATTGAAATGTTTGTGTTGTGGGTATATTAGGCCCTTGACTCTATTACAGAATCACTATATAATGTCTCTCACGGCATTAGCTTCCAGCCAGGCTAATGAACATCATGACTTAAGAAAAAAAACACCCACAACACACATCATCCTGGACATTAAATAATGATAGCCTAACTGTAGCTCTGCATAAGAACGAACTTGGTGCCAAGTGCAAACACACTCTTGTGATACCTTTAGTTGGTTTAGTCTGAAACGAGATATGTAGTGGGAGATGTTATACAGTAGTAAAGGGGTGTAACTACATTTCTGACACTCCTGTCCCCCCACCCCGACCATCTTATATACACACATTTGGTCCTTTAGAAGGTGTTCTTATCTAGAGCGACCTACCGTCAGTGCATTCAACCAAGGTAGCTGAAACCTCCACATAGCACAATCATTGCAACTAAAAACTTGGATCTTGTGGGCCCTGCAGCCAAGGGAAAGTGAAGCGTGAGGGCTGGGATGAGCTGAAGCGCGAGGGCAGGCATGACCTGGTACGCCAGTCCAGCCACACAGCATCCAACAAAGCCACAATGCTAGCCATGCCGCAGTTTGGCCTGCGCGACAACCTCATCCGCTGTGAGCTGCTCAAGAACGAGGACATCTACACCTACCTGGAGAATTTCAGGTAACCCCCCTGCCTCTGTCCCTATCAACATCACTGAACATGTATTCTTATATCCTTTTTATGTTGCTGAGCTATACTGTGCTGGGCTGGTTAGGCATCCACCATTGCTGGACCAGTGACTAGCCCGCTACTATATTGCTTGATTTACAAGCCAAGCCGACTTGTACTGTGCTGTTCTGTTTACACATCTGGAAAGGACCATGTTAATATAATTATCCCAGCTACCACAATTTGCTCTGGGTTGGCACAATAGTGTGAAAAGGGTATATTTCAGCAAAAAGGCCAGAGGGGGTGTGGTATATGTCCATTATACCACGGCTAATGGCTGTTCTTAGGCACTACGCAACGCTGTGGTATATTGGCCATATATCACAAACCCCTGAGATGCCTTATTGCTATTAAAAACTGATTACCAATGTAATTAGAGCAGTAATTTCTTTTTTAATTGTCGTACCTGTGGTATACGTTCTGATATCAAGACTGTTAGCCAATCAGCTTTCAGGGCTCGAACCACCCAGTTTTTGTATTTGTAGCAATCCAACTTGTACTATGCAAACTAACATCGATGACTCATCACAAATATCAAGAACAACAGTCAGTACCGCAAGCTACAGGGTTGACACATTTTGCATTAAACAGGATGTCAGTGTTGAGTTGTGAAAAAGCAAGTCATGGTTATAACTGACGAATTGTCCATTTCCATGTAATGTTGAAGGAAATTGTTGCTTTTGAATTACTACTATCCAACCTCATAGTAATTAATTTCTAATGCAGTTTTTAAGCAAAAGGGTTTTACAAATGTCTTGGTGATAACAAGCTTTGGTTCTGTCCCAATCTCTCCACCCACTTGTACAATTCCCTTCACGAACATGAAAGTAAATGATTGGTATATGGTAGTGAAAAAGTACACATTTCAGGAGGAAGAAAATATGATTAGGACGCAGAAGGTTTGTACAGAACATGGACAGTGTCATGGCGACAAGTGATTTATACTACAATGCCCTCTGGTGGTGGACACACACACAGCTCTGTGAAGTGTTTAGGTTCTTGCTGCCCATTGCACCATATGAAGGGGCTTGCTAAGGTCATGTCTGCCATACACCCGCACAGTTCACCAGTTACGCCTATATTAGGCAGTGTTAGGCTTTGCTCCCACTCTCTGACTTTGTACTTACCACTTCCCCCTCTCTCACTCTCTACCCCCCCATCTCTCAGTTTCTTCATAGGCACATACAATGTGAACGGCCAAACCCCCAAAGAAAGCCTCCGTCCCTGGCTGGGCTCCACATCCACTCCCCCTGACATGTACTGCGTGGGGTAAGTCCCATCCACCCAGGCATTACAAATCATTTCCCCTCTAAATCCATAGCCCACATAGACGGTACAGTCGGTGTCTGAGACCCCACAACAAGAGGATGAATTAAGTCATAGATTGTGTTGAGTGGGAAGACTGTCGTAGTTGCTACAGCAGCAACTGAGCCAATTCAGCCAAACCTCTATGAATCGCGTCTCCTTTCCAGTGTGCACGACTAGTCTTGTGGTGTTTCAGATGAAATAACATTTATCTAATCTGCGAATTAGGATCTTTAACACAAGGTTTTCAATTGTAGAAGAGTGCATTTGAATTTAAAATATTGATGGGAGACTGTTACAGAGGAGTGTAAATGTTGTTGTTTTTTAGGCTGGATTATATTGTTGTATGTTTTAATTCTGTAATGTATTGTTTTTTTGTTTTTTTATTTATTTTTTTATAAATTTTATCCCATTTTCTCCCCAATTTTCGTGGTATCCAATCGCTAGTAATTACTACCTTGTCGCATCGCTACAACTCCCGTACGGGCTCGGGAGAGACGAAGGTCGAAAGCCATGCGTCCTCCGAAGCACAACCCAACCAGCCGTACTGCTTCTTAACACAGCGCGCCTCCAACCCGGAAGCCAGCCGCACCAATGTGTCGGAGGAAACACCGTGTACCTGGCCCCCTTGGTTGGCGCGCACTGCGCCCGGCCCGCCACAGGAGTCGCTGGAGCGCGATGAGACAAGGATATCCCTACCGGCCAAACCCTCCCTACCCCGGACGACGCTATGCCAATTGTGCGTCGCCTCACGGACCTCCCGGTCGCGGCCGGCTGCGACAGAGCCTGGGCGCGAACCCAGAGACTCTGGTGGCGCAGTTAGCACTGCGATGCAGTGCCCTAGACCACTGCTCCACCCGGGAGGCCATGTATTGATTGTTGCTGCTGCCTTGGCCAGGTCTCCCTTGAAAAATATACTCTGGGTCTCAATGGGCTTTTCCTGGTTAAATAAAGGTTAAATAAATAAAGAGTCAGTTGAGAAGAGAGGACTTATGCTCTCCTTGATCGTGTTAATCAGGGTGCACTGTCGCAAAACGTTTAGCAACAGAAAACCAAAATGATTATCAATTGTTTACCTTCGGATAGTACCTCCCCGTTTTCTTCCGTTCCGTGCCTACTGAACATGACCCTGTGTTGCAGGTTCCAGGAGCTGGACCTGAGCAAGGAGGCCTTCTTCTTCAACGACACGCCCAAGGAGACCGAGTGGATGAGGGCTGTGTCTGAGGGGCTGCATCCAGACGCCAAGTACGCCTTAGTAAGAACCTCCCTCTCCTTCAGTTAACCACTGGCCACTTGTCATGCCCAGTCTTGCTACTGCCACAAGGTTGTGTGTCCTAATACTAATGTAAAAAATGTCTTGCTGTAGATGCCCTCATCTGCTAGTGGCTTAATGCTGACTCTACTTTAGTCTGACCCACTACAGGCGGTCCAGCAAGAACCAGGCAGATGTGGCCATATTCAGAGTTGTATTCTTTAGTTCACTACCACACACAAATTATCTTGTGGTTCTATGAAAGAAAGGAAATTAACAACGGGTAATATTGTCAGGTCTGTACATAGCGTAGCATTACACACACATTAGGCATGCTAACACAGTAGGCCTACTACAGGATACATATCAGAGAGGAGCTAATCATTGATGAGGCTAGCTGACAGTCAGGATTTATGGCCATGTCTCTCCAACCAGATAGAGATCTTCTCTGATTTTAAGGGGCACCTTTGCTTAATTACTAGGCCAAGGCTGTAAATCAAGTGAACATGCTTGGGTGCACCAGGCTTTCTAGACTCTTCCACAACTTTAGTTTGAATATAACATACTCTCTCACAGTAGTTGAAACATGCACTTAATACTTAATAGCCTCAAACATGCAATAGTTAGTGGCTGGCAGTTCTGTAATTAGACAACATGCAGGAGGTGATGTTACCAGCTGGCGACAGAACAAATGTACATATATAACAAGATAACCAACACTAGCAAGATTTCAGTAACATGCATTTAACATCGGCAAAAATATAAGGCCCCAACTTTCATTGTTGATGCATGCACAAACACTTCTAGAAAACACACTGTAAACTTGTTCCCCAGCCAAACTTGGCGTCCTCTTCGGCTGAAGATGATAACCACTCTGAGCTAGAGTGGGAGGGGCCAGAGTCCAAATGTCAAATCAAATTTGAATAGTCACATGTGCCGAATACAACAGGTGTAGACCTGCTTACTTACGAGCCCCTAGCCAACAATGCCGTTTAAAAAAATACGGATAAGAATAAGAAATTAAAGTAAGTAAAGAGCAGCAGTAAAATAACAATAGCGAGACTATATACAGGGGGTAACCGGTTTAGAGTCAATGTGTGGGGGAACCGGTTAGTTGAGGTAATATGAACATATAGGTAGAGTAATTAAAGTGACTGCATAGATGATAAGAGCGTAGCAGCGGTGTAAAGGGGTGGGCAATGCAAATAGTCTGGGGAGCCATTTGATTAGGTGTTCAGGAGTCTTATGGCTTGGGGGTAGAAGCTGTTTAGAAGCCTCTTGGACCTAGACTCGGTGCTCCGGTACCGCTTGCCGTGCGGTAGCAGAGAGAACAGTTTATGACTAGGGTGGCTGGAGTCTGACAATTTTTTGGGCCTTCCTCTGACACCGCCTGGCATAGAGCTCCTGGATGGCAGGAAGCTTGGCCCCAGTGATGTACTGGGCCGTTCGCACTACCCTCTGTAGTGCCTTGCGGTCGGAGGCCGAGCAGTTGCCTTACCAAGCAGTGATGCAACCTATCAGGATGCTCTCGATGGTGCAGCTGTTGAATCTTTTTTGAGGATCTGAGGACCCATGCCAAATCTTTTCAGTCTCCTGAGGGGGAATAGGTTTTGACATGCCCTCTGCACGACTGTCTTGCTGTGCTTGGACCATGTTATTGTGTTGGTGATGTGGACACCAAGGAACTTGAAGCTCTCAACCTGCTCCACTACAGCCCTGTCGATGAGAATGGGGGCGTGCTCGGGCCCTCTTTTTCCTGTCGTCCACAATCTTCTCCTTTGTCTTGATCACGTTGGGAGAGAGGTTGTTGTCCTGGCACCACACGGCCATGTCTCTGACCTTCTCCCTATAGGCTGTCTCGTCGTTGTTGGTGAACAGGCCTACCACTGTTGTGTCATTGGTGAACTTAATGATGGTGTTTGGAGTTGTGCCTGGCTGTGCAGTCATCAGTGAACAGGGAGTACAGGAGGGGACTGACCACGCACCCATGAGGGGCCCCTGTGTTGAGGATCAGCGTGGCGGATGTGTTGTTACCTACCTTTACCACCTGGGGGCGGCCCGTCAGGACATCCAGGATCCAGAGGGAGGTGTTTAGTCCCAGGGTCCTTAGCTTATTGATGAGCTTTGAGGGCACTATGGTGTTGAACGCTGAGCTGTAGTCAATGAATATCATTCTCACATCGGTGTTCCTTTTGTCCAGGTGAGAAAGGGCAGTGTGGAGTGCAATAGAGATTGCGTCATCTGTGGATTTGTAGGGGCGGTATGCATATTGGAGTGGGTCTAGGGTTTCTGGTATAATGGGGTTGATGTGATCCATGACCAGCCTTTCGAAGCACTTCATGGCTACAGATGTGAGTGCTACGTGTCGGTTGTCATTTAGGCAGGTTTCCATAGTGTTCTTGGGCACAGGCACTATGGTGGTCTGCTTAAAAAATGTTGGTATTACATACTTGGACAGGGAGAGTTGGTCTGCGCATGCTCGCATTGCACATCCTGGTAATCCGTCTGGCTCTGCGGCCTTGTGAATGTTGACCTGTTTAAAGGTCTTACATCGGCTGTGGAGAGCGTGATCACACAGTCTTCCAGAACAGCTGGTGCTCTCATGCATGTTTCAGTGTTATTTTCCTCGAAGCGAGCATAGAAGTAGTTAAGCTCGTCTGGTAGGCTTGTGTCACTGGGAAGCTCTCGGCTGTGCTTCCCTTTTGTAGTCTGTAATGGTTTGCAAGCCCTGCCACATCCGACGAACGTCGGAGCCTGTGTAGTACGATTCGATCTTAGTCCTGTATTGACACTTTGCCTGTTTGATGGCTTGTCGGAGGCCATAGTGTGATTTCTTATTAGCTTCCGGGTTAGAGTCCCGCTCCTTAAAAGCGGCAGCTCTACCCTTTAGCTCAGTGCGGATGTTGCCTGTAATCCATGGCTTCTGGTTGGGGTATGTACGTATGGTCACTGTGGGGACGACGTCATCAATGCACTTATTGATGAAGCCAATGACTGATGTGGTGTACTCCTCAATGCCATCGGAGGAATCCCGGAAGATATTCCAGTCTGTGCTAGCAAAACAGTCCTGTAGCTTAGCATCTGTTTCATCTGACTCTCACCTTTTTTTATTGATCTAGTCACTGGTGATTCCTGCTTTAATTTGAGCTTGTAAGCAGGAATCAGGAGGATAGAATTATGGTCAGATTTGCCAAATGAGGGCGAGGTCGAGTTTTCATAACAATCGGTAATTGGCCTTTTTGGATGCCGATTATGACCAATTACAATCCAATCCACGAGGAAACTGCGTGGCAGGCTGACCACCTGTTATGCGAGTGCAGCGTCAAAAGGACCTTGTGGCTGCTAGGAGCCAAGGTAAGTTGCTAGCTAGCGTTAAACTTCATTTTTTTATAAGATATCTTCACGTAATCACTAGTTAAGCTAGTAATATCATCAGCCATGTGTAGTTACGTAGTTTGTCCTGTGTTGCATATAATCAATGTTAATGTTAATGCCTGTTAATTTATCATCGATTCACAGCCTACTTCAACTTCGCCAAACGGGTGATGATTTCACAAAAGCACAATCATTTCACAAATGTACCTAACCATAAACATCAATGCCTTTCTTAAAATCAATACAGAGAAGTATATTTTTTTTAAACCTGCATATTTAGTTAAAAGAAATTCATGTTAGCAGGCAATATTAACTAGGGAAATTGTGTCACTTCTTTTG
This sequence comes from Salvelinus fontinalis, assembly GCF_029448725.1. Lineage (NCBI taxonomy): Eukaryota > Metazoa > Chordata > Actinopteri > Salmoniformes > Salmonidae > Salvelinus > Salvelinus fontinalis. The sequence continues at coordinate 34,582,805 of NC_074670.1, forward strand.
CGTTCAGTTTGGGCCACCTGACTCGTTGCGAACTGTTAACTAATTTGCCAGAATTTTACATAATTATGACATAACATTAAATATTGCTGTTACATTGCACAACCTTCAGACTTAGGGTTGCCACCCGTTCGATAAAATGCGGAACAGTTCCGTATTTCACTGAAAGAATAAACTTTTTGTTTTCAAAGTGATAGTTTCCGGATTTGACCATATTAATTACCAAAGGCTCGTATTTCTGTTTATTATAATTAAGTCTATGATTTTATAGAGAAGTCTGACTGACCGGTGGTAGGCAGCAGCAGGCTCGTAAGCATTCATTCAAACAGCGCTTTACTGCGTATGCCATTAGCTCTTAGCAATGGTTGAGGCACAGCTCTGTTTATGACTTCAAGCCTATCAACTCCCGAGATTAGGCTGGCAATACTAAAGTGCCTATAAGAACATCCAATAGTCAAAGGTATATGAAATACAAATGGTATAGAGAGAAGTAGTCGGCGCGTCATAATTCCTATAATAACTACAACCTAAAACCACCAGCTTTCATATGTTCTCATGTTCTGAGCAAGGAACTTAAACGTTAGCTTTTTTACATGGCACATATTGCACTTTTACTTTCTTCTCCAACACTGTGTTTTTGCATTATTTAAACCAAATTGAACATGTTTCATTATTTATTTGAGACTAAATAGATTTTATTTACGTATTATATTAAGTTAAAATACAAGTTTTCATTCAGTATTGTTGTAATTGTCATTATTACAAATATATATAAATAAATAAATTATTAATCGATATCGTTTTTTGGGGGGGTACACCAATAATCGGTATCGGCTTTGAAAAATCATAATCGGTTGACCTCTACTTTGTATGCGTCTCTGTGTGGAGTAAAGATAGTCCAGATTTTATTGTATTTTTTATGGTTGCACATTTAACATGCTGGTAGAAATTTGGTAAAACAGATTTAAGTTTCCCTGCATTAAAGTCCCCGGCACTAGGAGCGCCACTTCTGGGTGAGCGTTTTCTTGCTTATGGCGGAATACAGCTTATTCAATGCTGTCTTAGTGCCAGCCTCTGACTATGGTGGTATGTAAACAGCTACGAAAAATACAGATGAAAACACTCTAGGTAGGTAGTGTGGTCTACAGTTTATCATGAGATACTCTACCTCAGGCGAGACAATAGCTTGAGACTTAGATATCGTGCATCAGCTGTTATTTACAAAAATACATAGTCCGCCGCCCCTTGTCTTACCAGACGCCGCTGTTCTATCCTGCTGGTGCAGCGTATAACCAGCCAGCTGTATATTGATGGTGTCGTCGTTCAGCCACTTCTCCGTGAAGCATAAGAGATTACAGTTTTGAATAAGTCATTACAACATCATACCACTTTGCTTTGTCCATTCGGGCACACTGATTGGCTGAAACCCAGGAGGCTGTGATAGACAGCAGAGAAAGGGAGAAATCACCCTAAAGTGACTGTGGGGAAGGTTACATGCATGTTTCTTTTTTATAACTAAGGCCCTGTTTGAATACGCCAAAAACGCATCCTTCCTTCCTTTAAATAAAATAATAAAATAAACCGATATGGGAGGGTTGGATTGGTAAAAGAAGTGGGGTGCTAATATTCCTTTCACTTATCCGAGCACATGCATGTCAGTGATTACCTCAAGTCAGTGAGGAAGGAAGGATGCATGTAGTCACAGTTGGTACAATTGAGTGTCGCTGTACTACAGATGTTTCCAAAGCAAAGTGGTACAATGTTGTAATGACTTATTTGCTTCCCTTTATATTGTAAAGTCTGGATTTGTTAACCTGGTGAAAGCTTGTACATGAGCTTCTCTTTTTCAATCTTCTTTTTATCTAGACCTATTTCCCCTTTTTTATAAATTGCCGACTCAAGCTAAACTGCTTCTTCCTCTTTTAAAAGGCTTGTAAAGATTTTCTCCCTCAACCACCCAGTATTTGTCAGTCCTCTGTCACTGGTGTGAATTTAGCTCACTTGGTTGCTTTGTAATTGACATGGCATAGGGCAAGAATCTGTGAAATGGCTGGTTTCACATTAATATTAATATGGTAATGTTGGGTTATATCCTACTTCGGTTTATATCCTTGACAGGATTGAATGTGGAACAATCTGACTGCTAGCAATTTAGCATTTTTGCTCCTGCAGTATTGGCATGAACAATATTGCATTGTCCTGTATGCCACTTCACTGCGGTCCTCCTGACCAGATCTCTATTGTTTACCCCTTCCGCTAACACTACCTGAACAACCTTAGGTGTTTCGTAAACAGCACAAACACATCCAGGATCAGGCTAATAGCAAATGCTTGACCAGTGTATTGTTCTGTCTGTGACCTATGACCCCTGTGTATCCCTACAGGTGAAACTGGTTCGTCTGGTGGGCATCATGCTGCTGTTTTACGTGAGGAATGAGCACGCCAAGCACATCTCTGAGATGGAGGCAGAGACCGTGGGCACCGGCATCATGGGTAGAATGGTAGGTGGTGGTGTGTGTGTGTCCAGTGAGGGTATAGTAGGAGTACATATCCTTGGCCGCTAAGCGGGCTGAAATCAATTGCTTAGCAGTTTAGAGCAGGAGGTTGGCTGGCGTCCACTAGTTTCATTTAGCTTCCATTTTACAGTTGGACAAGGAGTTATATTGCACCCTTCCACCTCCAAACTCGGCTTTTACCAGGGTTTAGAAAACCAGTGTTTCTCACATTTGTAGCCTCAAATACACCAGACTTGGAACCCAGGTATGTTTGGAAAACACATTGGAATTCCTATTGTTCATAGAGCTATTTTTTTGTATACAAACAGATGTCAAGTTCGGGTGATGCGAGCGCATCCCGGTACCAACAGGCTCTGTAGCAGGATAGACGCTAAAGTCTGACCTTGACAAACTCAACAGTGAGTGAGTGATGACCGTGAAAACACACAAGACTGATGGCTATAGCTATGTTCTATAAGTTGATTATTCTTCTGGCTTTATCTAGCTTTATCTATTTGTGATATTTTACCTTGCCTCACAGGCTTGCTAGCTAACCAATCCTCTGACATCTGTAATGTTGTTGACAATAACCATCTGATTCCGTGTTTGTTAATAACTTGCACTAGTTGTATTTGAAGTTGCATGTGATCGTATCCACTGCTAGATAACAAAGCTTGTTCTGAAACCGTACTGCTTGTACTACTTTTCATGACGCAGCAGGGAAATGGTTTGTTCTATAAGGGCACATAATATAAAATGTTTTACAAACCTCTCTCCACAGGGAAACAAAGGTGCTGTGGCCATCCGCTTCCGCTTCCACAACTCTGACATCTGTGTGGTCAACTCCCACCTGGCCGCCCACATCGAGGAGTACGAAAGGCGCAACCAGGACTACAAGGACATCTGCAGTAGGCTGCTTTTCCGCCAGCACGACCCCGCGCTGGCCCCACTCACCATCATGAAGCACGAGTATGAACAAGTCTTTAATACAAAGCAGTATTTCCACTATTACAGGGTTGTGTTCATTAGGGCCAAAACATTTAAATGAGCGTTTCTTATTGGATATGTTTTGGGTCGTATTCATTAGGGCACACATTGATAATATTTTGCAAACGAAAACAAAAATGAGGTTCTTATTGGACGAGTCCAGATAATCCCTGCCTTTTCAGTCTGTTGTTTTTGTTTGTTATTTTGTGCCTAATGAACAGGACCCTGGATTTGGTAGTTGTGGTGGTACACCATGCTTTATATTTATTCCGGCATGGTGACATTTTCTCAAGGGAACAAAATAGCGAATGTATTATGTAAACCTTTGATCACAAGACCAGTGCACCTTGCCAATTTTACATAACTTTATAATGGCTTAGGTGAACATTTGAAATGAATGCAGTGTTTTGATGCAGTTGTAGAGTGGGATGAGTTCTAGAACCACATGCAAAGCCACCGTTTTCCGTATTGAAATATAATTATAGAAGAGTAGTTATATTTCTATGATTTTCCATATTCTCAATGCATCATCTTTTCCTTGCTTACAGTGTGGTCCTATGGCTGGGAGATCTCAACTACAGGCTAAGTGACCTTGACATCGACAATGTGAAGGACTTAATTGCCAAGAAGGATTTTGAAACGCTGCACAGTTATGACCAGGTAGGTAATCTCAAGCCGCTTAACTTCAAGCCATTTAAATGTCTACTTCTAGGGTGCGTTCAATAGGCAAATGTTGTAGAACATTGCAGATAGAAATGTTATGAATATAGCTGACATGATTCCTTACTCTACTTGTCAGACAGGCAGGTTTGTTCTTTGTAATATCTGAATGTTCCACAACATTGTTCCCATGGTCTTATTTATTAGGCTCCTAACTGAGGACAACTGATCTGAAACAGGGAGGTACTACCGTACCTGAAATTGTCCAATCACAAACACAAATTTTCCGTTGCAAAACGTTTTGCTACAATATGCCCTAATGAATAAGACTGCTAATCTCTGTGTTCAGTGCCAGTCACATTACACCCTGATGAGTGTGGTAATTGTCACGATGTCTTGTTGTGGCTCTGTGGTCCTCAGCTGAAGAGGCAGATCGATGAGGAGGCAGTTTTCGTGGGCTTTGTGGAGGGAGAAATCGGCTTCCTGCCCACTTACAAATACGACACTGGCTCTGACCAATGGGACACAAGGTAACTTCTCCTCTCTAAATGTCTAGTATTATCTATAAAGGTAATGGAGAAAACAATAACACTTTACTAAAAGCCTGCAGACATATTGCATTATAATGCCATTTATAATGCATCGTAAGAACATGTATGAACCCCTTATAATGTCTTATGGTTGTCGCATAATGAGCCTAAGACGTTTTGAGTTGGAATATTGATACATAGGGAGACAGAATATATTATAAGCCTGATTTATAATGCATTGCAAAGGCTCATACATTCTTATAATATGTTTTAAAGCGTTATAGCTGCAGAATAAAGTGTTACAAAACTCTTAAATATCTTATTGCGTGGAATCTGTCTCCGAAATGTCTTAAAGTTTCATGTTTCACGCCCTCAGTGAAAAGTGTCGCGTGCCGGCGTGGTGCGATCGGATCCTGTGGCGAGGCAAGAATGTGCGGCAGCTGCACTACCAGAGTCACATGGACCTGAAGACCAGCGACCACAAGCCAGTCAGCTCCCTGCTGGAGATGGGGGTGAGAATTAGTTTCCACCATCTGTCCTTTGACCTCTTAGAGACCATGAGGTTTTGGTTGGTTTAGCCTGGTGGTCATAACCAAAGATTCTTGTAGATAACCCAAGATTGTAAAAGGCCCATCTGAACAATCTTAGTCACACTATGGGGCAGAGCAAGCAAGGTGGTGTGAAGAGTTTCCTCTTGAGAATTTAATTTATCCATTCATGACAAGTATTTGGATTCTAATTCTAGATGTTCTGTTGCATGGCATTTTTTAAAATGTTAAACTAATGATATGCATCTAGTTTCCCCTATTCATCTGTGTTTTAACCTCCCTTCTCTGCTGTTTCTTCAGATCAAGCTGGTGAACGAAGAGTCTTACAAAAAGACATTTGAGGAAATTGTGCGCTCGCTGGACAAGATGGAGAACGAGTGCATTCCGTCCGTAACGCTGTCCAGGCGAGAGGTGAGTGGTCAAGAGTTCAGTGATTCTACTGTGAATTGTTATTGATGAAGAATATGTTAACATTTCTCTGGTCTTTCACAATGCACAATACAACATTATCAGTGAACATTGACAGCAGCAGAACCTTGTGAACAACGCTTATTACAACGCTTACGAACAGGAGTCAAATTGAGGGAAAACGTCTGTGCTACATGTACAAATTGACACTTTTTTCCTTAACATTTAAACTTCAAATGACGTGATTTCACAATTCAGATGTGGTTCTGTGTATAACCGCTAGGGGTAGGGGTCAATGCAGTTCAATCTGCTGCAGGCCTGGGATTCCTACATAATGGTCGTCACTAGTTACCACAGCCACAAAGTCATAAAGCATGCCTATTTCTACAATTGATCTTCTTAAAATGTGATTTTAAACCTAACCCTAACCACATTGCTAACCTTAGTCTAATCCTAACCAGACGGCGATGTATGACAGCGTGTTCATACATGTCCAACAATCTGTTGTTAATGCCACGTATGGTGTTTGAGAGCATGCGCTTTGTACTTGCACTTGCAGAGCAATTATTGTGCAATTTCTCCATCAGGGCCGTCACGGTTTTTCGACATGACATCTTATAGCCTGATCCTAGATATGCCATTTAGGATATTGAAGCCGACATCCCCTACCATTGACAATGGCTGCATATCAACTGTAATCATTTCTGTAATCAACGCTGTGATTTTCACACCCCTACTCCCTACCTGTGAAACCTAATCCAAATCACTCTCCCTCCCCAGTTTCACTTCAAAGATGTGAAGTTCATGCAGCACCAGGCAGAGACTCTGACCCTCCACAACGACGGGCAGGTCCCGTGCCAGTTTGAGTTCATCCAGAAGCTGGATGAGCCCACCTACTGCAAGCCCTGGCTCACCGCCAACCCGGCCAAGGGCTTCATCGCCCAGGGTGAGTATAGCAGGACTTATGGCCCTATTCTTTCTTCCGCGTTTTCTTGAGGTAAGCACTTGTATCAAGGTGTGTATCAAATATGTCAGAGTAGAAGTGCTCATCTAGGATCCGGTACCCCCCCTGTCCTTGTAATCCAATTCATTGTGATCTCAAATGTAAAACTGATCCTACATTATCACTCCTACTCTAAAACATCTGATACATACAGCCCCAGATCTAGAGTTTGGCTGGGTGAAAGCAAGGTTGCCACCCCATTACGTTCTTCAACCTAACTAATTCAGATCAGTGAGTACTTCAAGGAAGGTCGGAAGGCATTTCTGAAGTATTGGAACAGGGCCTAAGACTTATATTAAGGAATGGATATGAATTTATATAAACACCTGGCCTCCCCGCTATGTTAGACATAATGTCATGAGCTCTATGACATATGAAGCGAGAGACCACATCATAGCTCTGTTCTGAGTGAATGACAGATTTGAGTTTTCCCTGTGACTGCAATTGATAGAGGAATTTTCTCAACTCAGTGTTTGATGGAAGGGAAGCTATTTCAGATCTGTCTAGCACGAGAGACTTGTAAATAATGGCGATATCTCAAGGCTTAGGATGAAAGGAGTGGTGGATGTGCCTCAATGCTCTTTGCCTCGTTGCTGATAGTTTGTTTTTTACCGTTTGTCTCATTTAGTTCTGAGATTGTCAATGTAGTGATGCAGCTATAAATGAATAGGATTCCCTTCACACATTCACGTGCAGTTAGTAATGCTTAGTGTACAGTACATCCTTTGCTTGTGGTTCGTCAACACCGTTCCTCAACAAGTTTCCACACAGCATATTTACATAGAGCATGATCATGTTCATTAGGTCACGCAACAGAAAACATTTTCAAACGTTTTGAAACTGAATAATTTGTGTTTCTTATTGGACATGTCCAAGTAGTCCCTCCTTCAGTTTGTCAGTGGAGTTTTCTTTCATTTGATCCCAAATGAACACAACCCTGTTCTTCTGTGTCTCAGGGAATTGATAATCAGGAATTGGTGCTTTTCTGAAATGTTCCTCCATTCCTCCATATAATCATTGAAATATACCTGATCCCGTCCATGCATTGTTCACCAAGGCGGCAACGTGGACATCGACCTGGAGGTGTTTGTGAACCGCTCCACCGCCACGGAGCTCAACGCAGGCCGCCAGCAAATCGAGGACATCCTGGTGCTCCACCTGGAGCGGGGAAAGGACTACTTTCTCTCTGTGTCGGGCAACTACCTGCCCAGCTGCTTCGGCTCGTCCATCCATACCCTGTGCCAACTGAGGGACCCCATCCAGGAAATGCCCCTGGAGACCATCCGGGAGCTGGTGAGTTCAGTATAGCCAGCAAGAAGTGTGTTCATTATTGTATATATAGTTTGCACTGGAAAGCAAAAATGTGTGTTTCTTATTGAACAAATTCATGGTATGAGTGAATACGATCCAGGTGCAGTCTGACTCTGAAGGCTTCTCCACTTCTCCAAAAGTGTGCAGTGGTCTGGTACATTCTCCATCGTGGATTTAAAAGTATTATATTGGTGTAACCTAAGCATTGGCTGAAGGGAGTTTCCACCATTGTGAAATATGGAGTATGCAAGTGCACACGTTGGGAGAAGGGTGAAGAATCAGCTGACTGTGGCCTGGAAATGTCCCCCTCTTCAAGGCTGTTTCATATGAAAAGCCTTGCCAGAATAAAAACAATTAAAAGTGAAAGTGCTCTTGGGGGATTCTGTCCTGCTCATAATTTTTGTATGATTTTGTTTTCAGTTATCTAAAAATGACCAGGAAGTGCAAATCTTGAACTAGCTGCAGTCAAAATTCCCCCAATTCATTGAGACAAGAGACTAGACACATTTGCACTAAACATAGAAGCTAAAGTGAAATTCTGTTCGTAAGCTTTTCGCTATAGCCCCCACCATTTCCTTTTTGTCTTAAGAAGCCTACATCTTTTGTAAAAACAGAAACTGTTTTTTGCGCTGTGTGAACCAAATAGGAGATTTTGTGTCTGAAGTGGGTTTCCAAACATGGAATCAAATCACCCATTGGCCCAGAACACACTGTTGCCAGGGGGGAATATCCACAGGGTCATTAGTGTTGCAAAACAGCATGCTGTTGTGTACGCTAGAGCAACCCTCTCCAGAAACCTCTGCTTTTTTGTTTGATCTTCAATCAGTGTTATACTAAAATTGACCAGATGAAAAGATGATAGATTCTGAGAATAAAGAAGACCAAAGATGTCTCACCCTTTTAAAAATATTTGTATTTTTTTAAATCTATGGCTCGCTAGTTATTAATACAGGCAGCATAAATAGCTACAACACATTGTCCTCTAAGGACATGTTGTTCAAGAAAGGTTAGGTCCAGGATTTAAACCCATTTCACTAAAATGTCTTTTTTTGTTTTTGTCTTCTTTCTAAAGACGTCGTCAGGTGATGAGACCAGAAACTTAATCATCGATAAGCCCCTGGATATCCCTAAAGAGATATGGCAGATGGTGGACCACCTATATCGTAATGCTCCTAAACAGGTCAGGACTCACCGAAATCTTTTACCATTTTCGCACTACTGAGCCAAACCTAGAACAGCTAGGTGCGTCATTGGATGCTTTTTTTGCCCCTCACTTTATACACAGATCTCCGCTACACATTGAATCAAGCTGTTTATCTGTCTCTCTGTGACCGCCGATAATTTCAGAACGAAGTTGACTACAAATACAAAGTTGCCAATGTCTTTACAATTGAACAAGAAAAAGATAAAAAGATGCTTCAAATGAAAACTGAGATTGCATTAAATAATAAATAGGCCTACAGTAGACCTATAGGCTATATAGCCCTTAATATTTCAAACATATTGAAATCAATTGAATGTTCAGTCAATTGAGTTCTATTGATAGGCTACACTGCCTCAATATATTTCATGATTTGTAACGTGCGCAATGATGTGCCAAATGAATCTGTGATTATAGGGTAAGGATTAGAATATGCTGCCTCAATATTTGCAGCCATAAGGTGATATCTCTCTAGGAGCTGGTCTGTTGTCAGTATTGTGGAATAATTATAATGTTTAGGTAAGATTGAAGATTTACATGTAGGCCGTCATTTTAAATAAGAATTTGTTCTTAACTGACTTGCATAGTTAAATAAATAAATATAAAATATTGGGAAAATGGGCCCTGAGCTGTACTGGCCCTGAGCTGTACTATGCCTCCACAATAGTTGTTGCTGCCTGGGAGGGAGAATGTGAGAAGAAAAAAATCTGAACCAGTACAGCTCGGGTCGGAATCAGGGATTAGTTTCTTGACAATACACTAGTTTTCAAGGATGTTGGCTAGTACCTTTTTGTCTACTTACCTCCCCTTTCGCAGTTAGTTGCACAGCCTCAAAGAATTCAAAGTGAGTTGGGCAGCTTTTGGCATCCTCCCAGCTGTGTGCAGACATATGTCTCTTTCACCACAGCAATCCAGCGGATTGAAAATAGGAACGTTTGGAAACATTCTATTTGTCTCTAGCAACCACCAACAGGCTGGAATGACTCAACAGAACGGTTTTGTCTTTGATGCCCGGTTCACTTTTTTGTAAATACCTGGCTCTGTCTGAATGTTAAGGGTCAAATAAATATATGTATTAGTTGATTAATTAAAAAAGTGAAATGCATAATACGCTACAATATTGACATGAATACAGTTCTACTAAGCCCCGATCAGTTGAAATGCTGCTCCTTTTGCCAGCTACCTTTCTGTGTGCTTAGAAGTTGTGTTTACAGTACAACTCTATAACCTTTTGCCTCTATTTCTAGGGGGAACTATTTCAACAACCTGGGCTCCACAGTGAATTTGTGAAGATAAGGGATTGTCTTGACACTGGCATGCCAGACTTGCTCCGTATCCTTAACAACTGATATACACCTGGATTGTGTTCATTAGGCATTAAACGGAAGAAAAATGGCTTGAAACAGGGAAGGACTACCTGGACATGTCCAATAAGAAACGCTTATTTAATTTTCTTTTGTAAAAGTTTTCCATTTTGAGCCTTAATGGACACAACCCTGGATAAATTGAGACTTAGTGTCTACTTTGTATTTTTTTTAATGGTTGATGCCCCTTGACCCATGTTGACCCCTAGCTGGCAGTAACCACTCTGTGGCAGAAGCACTGCTCCTCTTCCTTGATGCCCTCCCTGAGCCTGTGGTCCCCTTCTCCCTGTACCAGCAGTGCCTGGAGTGCTGCTCCAACACCAGTCAGTGTAAAAAGGTCAGTACCAATTCAACTCACTCTTTAAAGTAGACATTACTTTTCTCAGTGCCCTATAGTAGGATATTCTGTATGTAATGATTGTCTACTGTACTAGGTCTTGTTCATTAGGCTTCAAATGTTCTGAAATAGGGAGGGACTAACAATTTTGGCTGTGACTTTCTATCATGTTGGGGTGTTTTAACTTGTCTATGGTATTGAGTGATGTTTTTCTTCACCCTCAGGTTGTGTTCTTGTTACCTCAGTGCCATAAAAACGTGTTTAACTATATAGCGGCTTTTCTCCGCGAGTTGTTGAAGCATTCTACACACAATAGCCTGGATGTCAATATTTTAGGTAAGGTGAAATGGAAAAATGTGTAACACATTTTGCATTCTTATCAAACACACAAACAATTGACTGAATGTGTTTTGAAAGGGTTAAAATTAAACGTCATGGTCTTCTTGACCAGTACCCAAGAGGTTCAATGTTTACAAAGTCGAGCAGTGCAAGTTTAAGATCAGAAGCCGTAACAAGCTTTCCTATTTGGTGGTTTCCATATGTGTCACAATATGCAATGAAGCAATAAAACAATAGGACCAGGGACTGTTGTGATAAAATGCCTGATTATTCCAAAGGCCATAATAGTCTTTCTGTGCTGTGATACTGTGCATATGTTTTTTTTACTTTTTCACCTTAGGGCAATCAGTTATCATTTATTTACTTAGTTGAAAATATAGCCTAGTAATACAATACTAGCTATAGCTACGATATTGGCTGTAATAATGCTGGGTCAGATTCTGGATTTGGTTCCTTTTTCAGTGTTCTATATTTTAATAAAAAATGTATGATGCATAATAAAAAAGCGAACCTATTTAATCTTACATCAAGTGCCAGTTAGTAATTATTATGTTATTGACATTGTGCCCTGTGTCATCCCTCACAGCCACCATTTTTGCTGCCTTGCTACTGAGGTCACCCATGAAGCAGGACCTTGCAGAGAAGAGGAAGACCCAAGAGTTCTTTCAGCATTTCCTGGTCCAGGACCTCTCCTGAATAGAAGAGGGTGCTCCTGCTGTGTCATTTAGACACTATTTTAGTTTAATGTACAGCTCAGTATTTGTAAACAGTTCCTATTCATATAGATGGCTCTTTGTATATATCCATTCAGTCAAATTGTTTAGGCCTACTCTCCTTTGATTTGAAATCAACTATGTTTTGACAAGCAATGTTTAACCTGTAAGCTGTTGATGCACAGCTAATATTCTGTCAGTAGCTGTAGTAAACTGACCATTTTTAATGTATGTATATTTACCAGTTTATTTAAAGAAAAGAAAACTGCTGTTTTGTGAAGGCAAAACAGTGGATCCTTTTATATATGAAAGTATTTCAAACAGTTGTGGTTTGGCGATTTCATGTTTCTTTCCCATTTAGCAAGCAAATGGAAAAAGTTTGTTTGGAATTTAATTACAAATCAAATGATTGCTTTTGTAGCTTTACATTATTCTAAATTGTATATTTAATTCAGTAGTTTCGATTTCATTATAGGGGTACTAGTGTACCTGGGAGGGGTATATTTCCCAGAATACAACACGAGGGGGAGGCTGAAATATGACGTTTCTATTTAATCATGGTATCACTAGGGAGGGGATGGGAAGAAAGTGCTAAGCTACCCGAAACATAAACCAAGTCGGCATTTGCGCTGCACGGGTAAATGTTTTCTGTCTTGTATATATGTTTCTAGTGGAGCCCTGTAACTTTTATTTCGTCAATGTATCTGTTTCGACGGGAGATTTATCGACAGACAGCCAGTCAAGCTAACGTTAGCTGGCTAGCTAGCACTACGTTAGTTCACAGATTTGTAGCTAGCTTTAACTACTAACGTTGCCTAACTAGTTAGCTAGTAACGTTAGATATCTAAGCATAAAATACCCTGCTTGTTTTACGCTGCATGCTTGGTAGCTGCTTATCATGGACGTGTTCATTAGTATTATAGCTAACGTTAGTCTGAAACGTTGATTAACGTTAGTTAGCTTGACATTTTCAACCCACACATTATCGTTAAAGCTAACGTTTGCGAAATACCGTTGCATTGTCAAAAAAAACTAGCTGTCATGTTTTCCTCTTAGTTAACATGCTATGTAAAAGTGTTCAACTAGCGAGACATTTACGTTTGCATATTAACGTTAGCTAACTAGCTAGTTAATTGAACTGTCATGTCGCTCGAAGTTAACGTTAACTATTGACAGTTGGCTGTTTTTTATTTAACTAACGTTACCTAGTTATTACGAACGTTATCAGGATGGAAGTTGGTTGTCCTTGCAACTCTAAAGTTAGCTGCCCACCCAACGTTGGCTACCTAGCCAAATAATTACAACTATTCACAAATGCACGAGCTAGCTATTAGTTATGTGGTCGCGCTGTATGGAGCCTTTAGTCAAAAGGCGAAATCACAGATGAGTGTGACATGACATCTTTAACTTGTTTCCTGAAAGTGTTTGTAAATAGCTTTGGTGTAATCCTAGCTAAGGTTAAAGAAATATGTATTTAACCAGGAAGGGCTCATTTAGATTTGGAATCTATTTTTCAAGAGCGTCCTGGCCAAGATGGGCAGCACCAAGTCATTACACAATTACAGACAGAGAAAATGAAAAACGACAGGTAATCTTGTAAAAAAAATAAAAACATAGAATTCATAAAACAGCACATTTTAAAACATTGACAGGTCAGGGAATCAGCCTCAAAATACTTAAATGATTTAAAAACACCAATCAGGACAAGTTCTACCAGTTAAAGTATTTTGTACTGCGTTCCAAGCAGATGGCACAGAGTTAATAAAAGCCATTTTTACCAAAATCAGTTCGGACATTTGGAACAGTTAAGTCCTGCGAATAAAATGGTAGTAAACCCAAAATAGCTTTGTAAATAAAAGTATACCAGTGACTGAGCCTACGATTGACTAGAGAAGGCCAGCCAACCCTGGTATATAAAAGTGCAGTGGTGCGTTTTGCAGTTTAAAATAAATCTCAATGCTTCATCGTAAAGGGTGTCAATTGATTTCAAACGTGCTTATTTTCCACGATAAATCACTGTGCTGTCAAACGAAATCAGAAAGTTCTAGAACTCCATGGGTGTCAAGATGGTTAGTGCCTAGGAACACAGACCATTCTACACCATTCAAATGAAACCAAATCAAATGTTATTTGTCACATGCTTCGTAAACAACAGGTAGACTAATGGTAAAATGCTTACTTACGAACCTTCCCAACAATGCAGAGCAGAAGTAATAACACGGAATAAATAAACAATGAGTAACGATAACTTGGCTATATACACAAGGTACCAGTCCCAAGTCCATGTGTGAGGTAATAGAAGGTATATATGTACAAATAGGTAGGGATAAAGTGACTAAGCAACAGGATAGATCATAAACTGTATCAGCAGCGTATGTGATGTCTAGAAAGTTAGTGCAAAAAGGGTCAATGCAGATACTGTTGGTAGCTATTTGGTTAACTATTTAACTAACTACAGTATTTAGCTGTCTTATGGATTGGGAGTAGAAGCTGTTCAGGATCTTGTTGCTTACATATGTTGTGCGTCGGTCCAGCTTCTCATGCGGTAGCAGAGAGAACAGTCTGACTTGGGTGTCTGGAGTCTGACAATTTTTAGTGCCTTCCTTACACTGCCTGGTATTGAGTTCCTGGTATAGAGGTCCATTCGGGTGTTATTGGATTTATTTGCTATTTGTTAGCCACTCTGACACATTTTTCTCCATAAAATGGGAGTAGCCTTTGCAGTTGAGCTGGCCGCTTAAAGGAAAGGACTCAAATCTTCCCATGTAACTGTCATACTCATGGAATTTGTTGCATGAATTAGCCTAAATCCATTTATAGCTACATCTAGACCTTACTCCAATGCATTGTAGAGAATAGAGGAGTTTTATAATTTCACTCCAGCGTTAGGGAATAGGTATAATGGTTATGGTGCTATGCATGGGATGTTTGAAGATGACGAGTAGCCTACACTACCACTTTTGTAACCAAACTTTAGGCTATAGATTTGGTGGCTTAACTGGCACCGCCAGAAAACTGTTCAGTTATCTTCTCTAGCTGCATTCTCAATATAGCCAGGTGTTGTCTTCAATAGCAAGTGTTCCACTCTTGTCTTTGGATTAAAAATAACTGCTCTGCATTGTCCCACTTACCTACCTTTGCAATACTCCACCAAATATATTTCCAAGTATTTGTATTCTGCTCTTGGAAGGTGGAAATATTAGCCTCAAGTGTCAAAGCGTTTTTGTTTTTCCCTTAAATCTCCTGTTTACAGTATTTGCTTGGGAGTCACGTAGGCCTTCCCCATTTAGCCAAATTAGCCCAGGTCACTGACTGAAACTAGGCTCTAGGTACTTTAATTGCAAGGAATCATAATTTGTTATCTTCTTTGCTTCAATGGGTCAAGATGTAGCAAGCAGAGATTGTTTCTGTTAACAGAATTGTTTTGAAATTCAGAGAAGGGTAGGTCAGCACTCACTTCCCTGTATTTAAAATGAACACAATGACTTTGAAGTGGCACAGCACGATTCATCAAAGCCACCACCCTCACACTTTCCTGTCTATCCTCCTCTGTGCAGGAACAAGTGAGCACGCCGTCCTCTGCGCACACTCACCCACCGGAGGCGGCCAGCCCAGCCGGGACCATGAGCGAGCGTGGCCCTCGAACGGAGGCCTCCATGTTTTTGGAGGTGGACCGCCTCGAGCGTGATGACAACGATGAAGACAAGATGGCGCACTACGACGACGACAAAGACGATGCCGACCTGATGTCGGCACCCTCGGGCTCCCGCGTCTACGACCGCACTACGGTGCTCATCGAGCAGGACCCCATCCGGCTGGACGAGGAGGGAGAGGAGGACCATGGACACTGTGTGGGGGACGACGACGGGGGCACTTTCCTAGTCGATGGGGACCTGGACGAGGAGGACGAGGAGGAGGGCTCTATGACCTTCATGGGCGACCAGGACGGCATGTCGCAGGGATACGTGCATCACACCATCTCGCCCGACCAGATCCAGTTCATCATCAACCCGGGGTCCATGGCCATGCCGCGCAACATCGAGGGGGCCACCCTCACTCTGCACTCCGAGTGTCCAGAAACCAAGCAAAGGGAGGTATGTTGGCTTACCACCACTGAAATGCATTATGTGACGCTGTGTGGAGGTCATACAGCATATTTGAGGGGATCAGTTTGGGCAAGGCAAGGCGCAGAATCACTCATTTTGATCACATAATGAGTAGTCATTTGGAATGCAAGGTGGTTTGTAGATCAGGGATTTTGCGCTCCCTGATTTTAAATGTACTTGATCTCAACCCACAATTAGCCTAGTGTGTTGTGTTAAGTAAAAAATAATAGAGACCCCAGGTTGAAAGGGAGCAACGTGAGGCATGAGCAGGGAGAGTAAATTCCCTGGATGAATGAAATGCTTTGATTTGCCTAGCGAGCTAGGTTCTCCTCAAGACCTTTCTGCTTCCACATGGTTTCAGAGTTGTAAAGTCCTTAAGTAAAAATACTTCAAAGTACTATTTAAGTAGTATTCGGGGGGGTATCTGTACATTACTTTACTATTTATATTTTTGATCAATTTTACTTTTACATCATTACATTTCTGAAGAAAATAATGTAATTTTTATTCCATACATTTTCCTTGACACCCAAAAGTACAAAAGTTACATTTTGAATCCTTAGCAGGACAGGAAAACGGTCTAATTCACGCACTTAAAGAGAACATCCCTGGTCATCCCTATTGCATCTGATCTGGTGGACTCATTAAACACAAATGCTTTGTTTGTAAATTCTATCTGAGTGTTGGAGTGTGCCTCGCTATCCATTTAAAAAAAATCATGCCATCTGTTTTGCTTAATATAAGGAATGTGATTTATTTTAAGAAAAAATTAATAAAATGATACTTAATTAAGTAAATATAGCAATTACATTTACTTTTGATACTGAAGTATATTTAAAACCAAACACTTTTTTACTGTTTTACTGCGTGACTTTTACTTGAGTATGACAATTGGTACTTTTTCCACCACTGCATTGTTTTATATGATAAATGTTTAACCCCTCCTCCCCTGTGTACAGAACAGCACACATAGTAAATGACTCATCTGAAGTTTGTGCAGTGTCATAATTTGTGTTGTACTTTATGATGCCAGGTCTAGTGGCTGCAGACTTTACGTCTAGCTCTTAATCATTGTGTAAGGCTTGCTGGTCTGCAAAAGAGCATTGTACAATGGAGCTTGTTGGAGGGTTGCACCTCCAGGTTATTTCTTCCTAGAATGCAAAGCAGCACCGTAACAACAGGCTACCTCAGGGTCACACCAGTGGTCAGTTCAACACTACTCCTGACCAATCATGATGAGTCCCGGCCAAATATTGCACCCTCAATGCAACAAGTTCCTGTTTGTTACCAGGGTCTCCCTCTGTCACCGTGTTGGCGACTTGGCCAGTGCCACTAGGGTACTTGTGCTGTCTTTGTGTTGAAGTGCTCTGCTGGAGCCCATCCAGTCCACTCTGCCCCCTCCTAGCCTAGCTACTTGCATGATGTCATTGAGGGAGAGAAAATGCATTTTGCTTACTTACAATTGGATTTATGAAATCTCATCTACAGACTCTGAGCCAAAGATGCAATCACCCCAAATGACTGTTCCTCTCAATTCATTTGGCATCTGTTCATGTTGCTTCTCCTTATTTCCTTTTGACGTTTTGTCGTAATTGCACATGTCGATTCCTAACATTGCAGATGTTAAGTTCAATGTTTCTCTAGCCTAGGTGTTCTAAATGTGTCAATGCAACACAAAGCAGTCCTTAGCATAGCAGTTCAGTAGGCTTTGCAGCATTCTTACATACCTTTTCAGTACACTTAGCAGCATCTAGTTGCATTAGACACTCTCTGTGTATCCTACTACTGGATTGCTCTTTCCCCACTGTGCATGTGGGAGGCGATGGCATGCCAATCTAGTAAACCTGTTTGATTTGAAGTGATGCTGCAGAAGTGGGAGAGTCAGTCGTGAAGTTGTGGGGGTTGAATAACAATACAGTACAGCTGATACGCTGTAGCAGCACCGCAGCCAGGCTCCTCACTGTGTGGGGTTCATACTTCTTACTTCCCTTCCTCCTCTCTTGTGTTAGAAATTATTTGTATTTTTTGCACTGTCTTTATGCACATTCACAGAACCCTACTCACGCACACTGACACTCCAACACACCCCCCTTACTCACTTAATTTGCTCACACACACATAACATGCACACACATTTATACTGATTCTACACGCACGCACACATTTATCATATATGCTGCTACCACTTTGTTTGTCATATGTCCTGATGCCTAGTCACCTTACCCCTATACATATCTACCTCTATCACTTCAGTACACTCCCTGCACATTGTAAATATGGTATTGGACTGATCCTGTTTATAGCTTCTTACATTCTCATGTTCTTATTTTTATTTCTTGTGTGTTTTTGCTCTACATTTTGTTATTTTTAACTACATTGATATTGATTACTGCATTGTTGGGTTTAGAGCTTGCAAGAAAGGCGTGTCACGGTACTTGTGCAGATGACATTGAAACTTGAATTAATAGCACAACCAGTCAGTCATTAGGCCTAGTATCACCAAGGGACGGGTTATGCTGGGTCGTATTCATTAGTGCACAATGTAGCAAAATGTTTTGTAACAGACAAGTTCAGGTAGTCCCTCTGTATTTCGGTCAGTTTTCTTCCGTTTGGTCCCTGATGAATAAGATCTCCGTGGGTTTTTTTCCCCATCTCCTCCTTTAACATAGGCCAACAGTTGTCTAAGCCATCTCCCGCTGCGTCTCTGTTAGGTTCCAGTAATTTGTAGTGTCATACGGAGACTGCAAGTGGACCAGTTGTCATGGCTGGAATCCATGCTTTTGGAGAAATAATAAAGGACCGCTAGCTCTATTAATAAAAAAAAATTGATTGGACAGGCTGCCTCACTATTGTGTCTAGTAGAGCCTCTCTGTGTGCAATGTGGCTATCCAGGAGTTACATAAGGGGATGTTAGCTGTTTTTCACTATTTATTAAGGGAAAAGAGTGTCATTTTAACGCGTTCAGGGCTGGTTGACTTTCTCTTGAAATTTGTGTAACAAAGCGTTAATTCTCCCCCCCCCCCCCCCCCCCCAGTCTACAAAAGGATCAAGGCATTAATTTATGGGGTATAACGCAAGGTCTGTAAATAGGGGGGTGGGAGATAAAGCTTGGATGGGAAGGCTTTGTGTTATGACAATGTAGGCTAGTGTGTTCTATGGGAATACAGAGGAGGGGAAAAGAAACGGCTTTATTCTCTCCTCGGGGCCTTTTGTGTGAGAACAGAACAGTGCCATAAGAGTGACTGACTGCTACGGCCGCTGAATGCGGAGACTGCTGAGTTGAAACACGGTGCACAGCAGAATCAGTCAGATGGAAATGGATGGGGGGGTCGAGTCACTGATGTCATGTGCACTTACTCATGCGCCGTGTCATTGTTACCTGTGCAAACATACCTCATTTGTTTCTCACTCTGGCTCTCATCCTATCGCCTCGCCTCCTTCTCAACCACATTGGAGAAGGTCCAAGGTCCCTCCCCTCTGACCTTATTATCCAAAGTCTTTTGATAGGCGAGAAGAGATGTCGCAAAGAATCAAGGAAAGATTAATTAAGAAAAAGTAATTATCTTCTTGTCTGTCACTCAGGTGAAGAGGTACCAGTGCATGTTTGAGGGCTGCACACGGACCTACAGCACGGCGGGCAACCTGCGCACACACCAGAAGACCCACCGGGGCGAGTACACGTTTGTGTGCAACCAGTTGGGCTGCGGCAAGGCCTTCCTCACCTCCTACAGCCTGAAGATCCACGTGCGCGTTCACACCAAGGAGAAGCCCTTTGAGTGCGACGTGCAGGGCTGCGAGAAGGCCTTCAACACCCTGTACAGGTGAGGCTCGACTAGCACAAAACTTACTAGCTGCATGTCGAAATATTCCCAGACATGCTGACTAATCAGATGACTGTATATCTACAGGTAACTGCCAAAATAAAGGAAACACCAAACATAAAGTGTCTTAATAGGGTGTTGGGCCATCACGAGCCAGAACAGCTTCAATGTACCTTGGCATAGTTTCTACAAGTGTTTGGAACTCTATTGGAGGGATGCCACATTATTCTTCCACAAGAAATTCCACCATTTGGTGTTTTGTTGATGGTGGTGGGAAATGCTGACTTAGGCTCCGCTCCAGAATCTCCCATAAGTGTGACTGAGACAGACACACACG
Organism: Salvelinus fontinalis; assembly: GCF_029448725.1. Classification (NCBI taxonomy): domain Eukaryota; kingdom Metazoa; phylum Chordata; class Actinopteri; order Salmoniformes; family Salmonidae; genus Salvelinus; species Salvelinus fontinalis. Next base: position 34,602,962 of record NC_074670.1, read on the forward strand.
CACACTCTTTAAGCTCTTTTGAGACCCCTATTTCAAAGTTACTGAGATCTCTTATTGTAGTCATGGTAGCCAAAATAATGGGCAACTGGGCATTTTCATGCATGATGGGGATGTTAATTGCTTAATTAACTCAGGAACCACACCTGTGTGGAAGCACTTGCTTTCAATATACATTGTATCCCTCATTTACTCAAGTGTTCCCTTTTATTTTGGCAGTTATCTGTATATGTAGGCCTATACTGAAGATGGATCGATAATATATGAAATAGACAGGTAATAAATTACATATAAAATAGATACAATATAAAAAATATCAAGTGACATCTAGCCTTCACGTAGGGCCTAAAATTTACTTTTTGGTCCACCATCCACAGCCACTCAGATTTTACCATAAGAAGAAAAGAAAAACACAAAACGGCAGATGACCATGCTTATTTCTTAAACAAGAAATGTATTAGAAGTAATGTGGTATATTGCTCAATTTCATTCCTTTATCCAAAATATCAGAGACAAAATGTTCAGCTGCCCTTTTAAGGCCGGGAGGTTACCGTGGTAATGGGGCTACTTGAGTAGTGTCAAGTGTGTCTGTGATTTGGGATCAGTATCAGTTGAGGCAGCAGACTCAACTAACGTTAAAAAAAACTGAGCTTGTGAACAAAACAAAACAATGTAAATAGCCAATAAACACGAGGACAAAGTCTCACTTTGTAGACTTTAGACTAAATTAGACACATTTTTACCCTCCAGTCCCAGTAAGCAAAATGCCGTATTTTCCAGACGTTGAAGTTACGTTCAAATTAGGTTCTGAATTAAATTTGAAAAGGTATTCTCCGTATGTTGAAAATACATATTTTCCGGATGTTGAAGTCAGGCAAATTTTTGGTTCTGATTGAAAGTTGAAAATAAGTAATTTATCGACATCTGTTTGGGCCAAATCAAGGCTGGTCTAGACCGTACAAAATCTGAACCAAACATAGACGGCGCTTATTTTTTTTGGCGCTCTGCCTCCAAAAAGTGGGCAGTGCTTATCAAAGGGCGGCATCAGCGCTCAGCTAAAAAGCCAATATGCCACTGGTTGAGAGAAATTGTCATTATTTTTGGGCAGAATTAAGTTAGGTTTTATGTGTTGTTGTTGGAGGTGCATCTTGGCTAGTTTGGCTCAGAAAATGCCGCCCTCGTCAATCTGCAGTCATAAGCAAACGCCTAATCCTGCCTAATGAGCGGGCTGGCCATGTGTGCGCAGTGCTTCCAAAAATGAATCGATCAGCACTTCACTCAGTGCACACAGCTCCCCTGCCAGGCAGTGTTGCTATGCGAGGTGGGATATAGGATTTGTAATTCTTTGTGCGATTAGTAGTTATGAAACAAAACAGCACAAATAATTTAAACGCTACTGCAGCATCTTTCTAACCAGCACGTGCTCATACTTGACTTTTTGACCTTTTATTTGCGAATGTAATACTCACTGTAGAGCTGTACAAATTGACCACCAATGTTGTTGGTGAAATAGACATTCTTACCTGCCAATATCTAAATCTACCTGCATGTGGCGGGTGTTAATTTTATTCCCTGCTTACATCCATTCAGAGGTATTCTTCCATAGTAGATTAGCAAACAATGTGTAGGCCTAGGGCTGTGACAGTCATGGACATTTGGTTGACTGATACACGGAACCCAAACCGGCTGTGCGTGCGCCATCGTGGATACATTTATTTTGTCCCCCCTACACCAAACGCAATCACGACACGCAGGTTAAAATATCAAAACAAACTCTGAACCAATGACATTCATTTGGAGACAGTTCGAAAAGCATTAAACATGTATGGAAATGTAGCTAGTTAGCTTGCACTTGCTATCTAATTTGTCCTCTTTAGCTAGCTTGCTGTTGCTAGCTAATTTGTCCAGGGATATAAACATTGAGTTATTTTACCTGAAATGCACAAGGTCCTCTACTCCGACAATTTATCCACACATAAAACGGCCAATCGAATCGTTTCTAGTCATCTCTCCTCCTTCCAGGCTTTTTCATCTTTGAACTGATATGGTGATTGGCATCTAAACTTTCATAGTATTACTACACCGACCGGCAACACAGTTCGTCTTTCAATCACCCACGTGGGTACCTGCTTCTATAAACCAATGAGGAGATGGGAGAGGCAGGACCTGCAGCGCGATCTGCGTCAGAAATTGAAAGGACTTCTATTTTAGCCCATGGCAACGCAGACGCTCGTGAGCAGTGTGGGTGCAATAATTGAATAACATAGATTCCTACATTTATTTTGCAACACTACGCGAGCGGTGTGGTCAGCCTGTTATTGGTCAGCTAATTTATTGAGGTCACGTTTATAACAGTTCTAAAAGCAAAACTTTGCCCATCTTCAGTCAGCTGTTCGTTCCACAACCCCCCCCCAGATATGAGTTAATTTATTTTTGATTGTCTTCATCCATTACCGTCAGTTATGCAGTTATATGGTAATTGTGCCAGCCCTAGGCCTAGTTTTTTCATTCAGTCTGACATTGCATAAAAAAAGGATGTATCAAAAAAGAGGATGTGCTTGCTTTTCTTATCTACAGCACAGTCTGTCTGTAGGTCCAATCGTTTTGTCAGTTCATTGTGATATAATATTGTTAGTATTTAGTTGTTTTTTCTCCCAAGTACTGAACAGTGCTTTTATGCATCGTTGGGTATTCTAGCCTAATTGGTAAGGACTTTGTTTTATCTCCCAATTTTAGTTTTCTAATTTGTTTTCTAAGTTGTTCTTGGTTTTATAGTATCTGCTGCATTTAGCTTCTTTGGTTTAGCACTCAATGAAGGCATTATGAAAGTAGACCCTCAGCCAGGCCAGTAGTAGGCTAGTCAGCCAGTGGCTCCAGTGTTGTGACATTGAACCGAAGACTACAGAGACAGGCGGTGGTGGAAGCGTGCCACCATCGACTCCCCTGTCAAGGTCAATTTATCACCACGGCCAAGCCAATGTGTTGTTTCCCCCTAATCACATTACTTTGCTCTCAGAACCATGCTGCTCTGTCCCCTCCTATAAGGGAAACGGTGGCACTATGTCTACTAGGCCACGGGTCCTGTTCATTAGGCACCAAACAGAAGAAAACAGACTGAAACAGGGAAGGATTATCTAGACTTGTCCAATAAGAATAGCGAAAGTTGGTTTTCCATTGCTTGCCCTAATCAACATGACCCTGGATTGTGTCCTTAAAGTTTAAAGCAAGATTAGGTTATTTCCCAATTTGGTGTCTTTCTCTTGGAGTGCCCCCACATCTTCTAGGCCCAAGTGTTTGCACATTAACAGTCTGCTGTGTTCTAAAGTGTACTCATGTTTATTTAATTCAAGATGGTGAGAACATTTTCAGACGCTAAATATTTTTGCTCTTGTTAAAAGAGCTACATTTCCACTTGGAATTAGGCCTACCATTTAAATGTCAATGATGTATTTATATATATTTGTAATAAAGGAATAAAATTCCCCGAAAGGAGTGCATCATTTTTCAAACACTGCTTAAAACCTGTCTAGGATCAGCGTGCCGCTAGCGGCACACCCCCCCCCCCCCCCCCCCCCACTGAAAAACCAGTGCCGCGAAATTCAAAACAAATATATTTTTTAAAATATTTAACTTTCACACATTAAAGTCCAATACAGCTAATGAAAGACACAGATCTTGTGAATCCAGTCAACATGTCCGATTTTTAAAATGTTTTACAGGGAAGACACAATATGTAAAGATGTACATCTATTACCTAAAAACACATTAGCATAATCCACCATCTTTTATTTGTCCACCAACACCAGTAGCCATCACCAATTCGGCTAAACTAAGATATTTATAGCCCCTAACCAACAAAAAAACTCATTAGATGACAGTCTGATAACATATTTATGGTATGGGATAGGTTTTGTTAGAAAAAAGTGCATATTTAGATGGAGATGGCATAGGTTACAATTGCACCCACCGTCACAAATGGAATAGAAAAACTACTTAGAGCAACGCGTTTACCTACTTACTAATCATCAAACATTTCGTAAAAATACACAGCATACACGAATCGAAAGACACAGATCCTGTGAATACAGACAATATTTCAGATTTTCTAAGTGTCTTACAGCGAAAACACAATAAATCGTTATATTAGCATAGCACATAGCACATAGCAGCCCAGCATTGATTCTAGCCAAAGTGAGCGATAACGTCAACATCGCCAAAAATATATTAATTTTTTCACTAACCTTCTCAGAATTCTTCAGATGACACTCCTGTAACATCATATTACACAATCCATATAGAGTTTGATCGAAAACGTTTATATTTAGCCACCAAAATCATGGTTAGACAATGTGAAATGTAGCTCAGCTGGTCAGAAAATGTCCTTGCGCCACTTAGACAGTGATCTACTCTTATACATAAATACTCATAAACGTGACTAAAAAATATAGGGTGGACAGGGATTGATAGACAATTTAATTCTTAATACAATTGCGGAATTACATTTTTTAATTTATCCTTACTTTTCAATACAGTTTGCGCCAAGCGAAGCTACGTCAAAAAACATGGCGTCCTAAGCCACTAAAATGTTTCGACAGAAACACGATTTATCATAATAAAAATGTCCTACTTTGAGCTGTTCTTCCATCAGTATCTTGGGCAAAGGATCCTTTCTTGGGAGTAATCGTCTTTTGGTGGAAAGCTGTCCTCTTGCCATGTGGAAATGCCAACTGCGTTCGGGATGAACTGAAAAGCGTGCCCAGCTATTCACATCGTTTCAAAAATAAATGTCCCAAAATCGCACTAAACGGATATAAATTGCTATAAAACGCTTTAAATTAACTACCTTATGATGTTTTTAACTCCTATAACGAGTGAAAAGATGACCGGAGAAATATAACAGGCTAAACTAACGCTTGGAACAGGGGCGGCTCGGTGTCCTCCACGCGCGTTACGCACCAAGAAAAGACTTGCTAGCTACAGGGTTTTTTAATTTATAGGGCCTGTGAACGCGCAATCGACCCCATTGGAATCGTCATCACGTAAAGGCATCCAGGGGAAGACGTAAGAAGTGTCCGTATAGTCATAGCAATAACAGTGCCCTTTTAACTGACTTCAGAACAGTGGCCAACATTTCTGAAATCTGACTCCATGTCAGGGAAATTGCTGTAGAATGGGCTCTGTTCCACTTAGAGACAAAATTTCAACTCCTATAGAAACTATAGACTGTTTTCTATCCAATAATAATAATAATATGCATATTGTACGATCAAGGATTTTGTGGGAAGCCGTTTCAAAAATTACCCAATTAGCATAAATAGTCTCAACAGCGCCCCCATCCTCAACAGGTTTTAACCCTTCAAATCAAAAACTTATACTGTAACTATCCACTCTGGCCCACTACTTCCTACTACACGACTGGCTCTCGTTTGCTGAGTTTGAAAACAAAAGATAGTACACAACTTCACACCCATACAACTTTTGGGGGGATTATGACATGGTTAGAAAGCAGTAATACGCTATCTCTAAGCCATATTCTTCAAAAACAAGGAAATTTAATTTATCCCCCAAACGTTACACATAGCTCCTTTAAATCTTCCCCGTGGTTGATTACTTGTAATTATCTCCTCTCGGCAGACTGAAAGCACACCAGAGACTGCACACGGGGAAGACGTTCAACTGTGAATCAGAGGGATGTACAAAGTACTTTACCACACTCAGTGACCTGAGGAAGCACATTCGCACTCATACTGGGGAGAAACCATTCCGGTGAGTTCTCCGACTCCACGCACCACTATGGTTTATGTTTCACAAGGGGAGGAAGACCGCTGCCTTGGATATAGGACATTATCTGCTAATGTTTGGATGCCCTTTTCTTGGTTTGAGATTTTCTATGCATATAAACAAATGTAGCCTAAAGGAGTGTGAAAAATGCACAGTGAGGGGATTATATCTTTCATCTGTACTGATTAGTTAGATATATGGTTTTGTATTGGAAGAATAGTGAAGGGCATGACACTGCTTTGTGGTGCACCAATTTTTCCTAATTTCTATGCACCGCCCTAATCTTCATTTTTTTTTTTCATTTATTCTTCATCAGCTTAATCTCCACATGTTTTTCTCTATTGCTGTTTGGCTTACATTGACAGATCATTTGTGTGATCTTCCCTCTAGGTGTGACCATGATGGTTGTGGCAAGGCGTTTGCTGCCAGCCATCACCTAAAGACGCATGTACGGACACACACAGGTACGCTTTACTTAGGCTACTTCTGTTTGGAAAATAAGTTCTCAGTCAAATTTCAGAGTGACAGTCAACCAATCATTCATCCATATTCCACACCTCAGAGACACCAAGTAGGGCTTAATATCTCAATTTTATTGTTATAATGGTGCCACAGAGAGGGTTGCCTCGCTTCTGTGTCATGGTCTACAGACAATCACGGACTACAAATGGAAAACTAGCCACGTCGTGGACACCGATGTCTTGCTTCCGGACAAGCTAAATGTCTTCTTCGCCCGCTTTGAGGATGACACAGTGACGTAAGACATTTAAGCGTGTTAACCCTCGCAAGGCTGCCGGCCCAGACGGCATCCCTAGCCGCGTCCTCAGAGCATGCGCAGACCAGCTGGCTGGTGTGTGTACGGACATATTTAATCTCTCCCTATCCCTGTCTGCTGTCCCCACATGCTTCAAGATGGCCACCATTGTTCCTGTACCCAAGAAAGCAAAGGTAACTGAACTAAATGACTATCGCCCCGTAGCACTCACTTCTGTCAACATGAAGTACTTTGAGAGACTAGTCAAGGATCTACCTTACCTGTCACCCTAGAGACCCACTTCAATTGACTTATCACCCCAATAGATCCACAGACGATGCAATGGCCATCACACTGCCCTATCCCATCTGGAGAAGAGGAATACCTATGTAAGAATGCTGTTCATTGACTATAGCTCAGTATTCAACACCATAGTACCCTCCTAGCTCATCATTAAGCTCGAGGCGCTGGGTCTGAGCCCCGCCCTGTGCAACTTTGTCCTGGACTTCCTGATGGGCCGCCCCCAGGTGGTAAAGGTAGGAAACAACACCTCCACTTCGCTGACCCTCAACACTGGGGCACTACAAGGGTGTGTGCTCAGCCCGCTGCTGTACTCCCTGTTCAACCATGACAGTGTGGCCAAGTACGCCTCCAATTCGATCATCAAGTTTGCAGACGACACAACAGTAGTAGGCTTGATTGCCAACAATGACGAGACAGCCTACATGGAGGTGGGCTCTGAGAGTGTGGTGCCAGGAAAATAACCTCTCACTCAACGTCAACAAAACAAAGGAGATGGTCGTGGGCTTCAGGAAACAGCAGAGGGAGCACCCCCCCTATCCACATTGATGGGACCGCGGTGGAGAAGGTGGAAAGCTTCAAGTTCCTCAGCGTACACATCACTGACAAACTGAAATGGTCCACCCACACAGACAGTGTGGTGAAGAAGGCGCAACAGCGCCTCTTCAACCTCAGGAGGCTGAAGAAATTTGGCTTGGCACCTAAAACCCTCACAAACTTTTACAGATGCGCAATTGAGAGCATCCTGTCGGGCTGTATCAGGGCTCTCCAGAGGGTGGTGCGGTCTGTAAATACCACGACTGTATATACTGTATTATATTCTACTTTATCTTAGTCTATGCCACTCTGACATTGCTTGTCCATATATTTATATATTCTTACTTTCTTTACTTAGATTTATGTATATTGGGTGTATGTTGTGAAATTGTTAGATATTACTGCACTGTCGGAACTAGAAACACAAGCATTTCACTACACCCGCAATAACATCTGATAAACACGTGTATGTGACCAATACAATTTTTTTTGAACTTTTTCCGATATTTTATATTAAGAAATGATCGTGTTTGATTTGACACAACTTTTCAATTGGAAAATGTTTGTCATGCAGACCAAATAGTAATTTCCCTTGGCATACAGTGAAGGTGCCCCTCTCCCTTCCTCCCATTCTCCCTTGTCTCGCCCCCCCTTCCCCCTCCATCCATCCTTCCCTCAGGGGAGAAGCCTTTCAACTGTCCCAGCGACGGCTGTGAGAAAGCATTCAGCAGCCAGTACAGTTTGAAGAGTCACGTCAGGGGCCATGGGGCTAAGGGCCAGCCCTTCAGTGTCACCCTCACCCACCCCTTGTCCGAGGTGAGCCATACATAAATCAAAGTAACTATTTTGCTAAGAGCGTTGCGCTAGCAACGCCATAGCTGTGGGTTCGATTCCCTTGTGGCCACCAATTTTTAAAAAAGTATGCACTCACTGTTGAATAAAAGTTGCTGAATAGAGTTTATTGTTAATATTATTAACATGGATTAAATAGCCTGTGAAGTCATTTTAAGGGTAAACTCATTTATTTGTACCTACAACATTGTGCCTGCTATCAGTATAGTCTGTTTTGATTGTTTTTATGATCTAACGTATTACATTCTATCCTTATGCATCTTTATGACTTCAGATAGCTTTTGCTCTAGAAAGGAAGGCTTCTTGGCTTCTCCCATGTCTCTTTCTGTTAATGTTCCTAGGCAGTGGAAGATGTAATTTGGGCCTATGCATCTCTAATTACAGGATGCAAATCATTCACTGTGCCTCAGTGACTTGAGCCTCATCTCGACTGACTCGGAGCTCAGAGAAAACATCCACAATGTGAGTGTGTGCGTTTTATTTCATCAGCCCTTATTTGACTATATAGGTCCATTCTGCTTTTGTCCATGTATGAACAATTTATTTTGTGGTGGGTTACTATGACAGCAAAAACAACCATATTTATTTTGTTTCTGTATAATGGATCAATAAAGAATCAAGATGTATTGTAAGACAGACATGTACTATCGTGTTAATGCTTGGTTACATCTGTGTTAGTCTCAGAACTTGGACTTGAGCAGTGTTACCCCCGTGAGGATCTTCGAGCTCATGTTCCAGAGTCCGGAGAACAGTGTTAGTCAAGACGATGCACATCCTCACGGCAAGTACCCATCACATTCTATAAACTGTAACTTGGGTTTAATTCAGTGTATTTTCATACTAACTTTTGCTCTTTGTATATATATTTTTTCATATTTTTCAGAGCGCCTTGTTGAAGCCTTTGGCCAGGAGACTGGCCAGTCCACCATGGGCGATGGATCCACCCCCATCTCCTTCTCGTTCTCCCTCGTCCCTTCCTCCTCATCCTCCTGTTCCCACTCCCACCCTCACTCCCACACCACCACCACCACTGTCCTTGAGGCTTCCTCCCAGATCCCTCTAAGCCAAACCCCCTCTTCCCAGACTCCAGCACCTCCTGCCCCCATTAGTAATATTACCACAGTCAGCTCTACCCAGCACCCTGCCACCTTCGTACCCTTACCCACTGCCCTGCAGACGCCAGATGTGCCTGCCCCCTACGTGGCACTGCCCGCCCAGATTGCTCCAATAGTGCCCTCTACTGTGCCAGTAGTGGTGCCAGGCCCAGCCCTGGCCAACGCGGCTCTGGGCGCTGTAGTCGCCACCACAGAGACTGTGCCGCTGCCGGCCGTGGCTCACACTCACACCGTGCCTTTGGCCAGCAACACCAACCCTGCCCTGGTGCCCCCAGCCTCTGCCCCCACTTTCACCCCAAGCCACACCCAGAGCCTGCTGCAGCCCAGCATCGTCATGTCCGACCAGAACCTGCAGTGGATCCTTAACACCGCAGCCAACAACCAGCAGAACCCAGAGCAAGCGGTAAAAGTGCCGGTTTGACATTGAATTAATAGTTTGGTTGAGTGGTGATGAATTTGTGTGGACATCAATGCTGTCAATGTTGTTTGTTTCCAGGCACACAGAGGTCCAAAAGTAGAGAAGGTCTTCTTTACCACAGCCATACCCGTGGGAGGAAATCCAGGTGAGATTTGTCCCCTACTTTTACCAGTGTGATTATTAACAGCAATAATGCTGCACTGACCCACATGAAAAAATAATATAGTATACTGAAGCAATAAGCCCCAAGGTGTTGTGGTATATGGCCAATATACCACGGCTAAGGGCTGTTCTTAAGCAGAACGCAACGCTTAGTCGTGGTATATTGGCCATATATCAGAACCCCACGAGGGGCCTTATTACTATTATAAACTGGTTACCAACATAATTAGAGGAGTAAAAATAAATGTTTTGTCATACCCATGGTATACGGTCTGATATACCACAGCTTTCAGACAATCAGCATTCAGGGCTCTAACCACCCAGTTTATAATATGTTATACATACTATAGTATTTACTGTAATGTTTTGCTGAATTTATTGTAGTATTCACTGTAGTGTTCTTTTTAGTATTTACATAAAGTGAGAGCTTTCTCCTTGAGGAAACCTACTGAACAAATACTTAAACAGCACATTTTCCATAACCTGTAGTTAGGTAGGACTGGGGTCTGAACAGATAGTTCAGAACTTCTGCTCTTTTCTAAAAACTGAAGGAAACACAATATTTGTAGGTCTCATGGGTGGCACAAATTTGGATATGGGGAAGGGGAACGGACAGAGTATGTGGAAATTAAATATAGTAGTATTGCTATAGTTAAAGACGTGTTTTTGCAAACTGTAGTGTTTTTGCGGACATTACTTAAGTGTTTACTATAGTGTTTTATCATATACTACAAAATGATATAGTAAGTACTGTACATGATCAAGGGATACTACAGTGTGTAGTATATTATTCTACATTATAAACTGGGTGGTCCGAGCTGAATTCTGATTGGCTGACATGGGTATGACAAAACATGTATTTTTATTGCTCTAATTAAATTGGTTACTAGTTTATAATAGCAATAAGGCACCTCAGCGGTTTGCGGTATATGGCCAATATACCACGACTAAGGGCTGTGTCCAGGCACTCTGTGTTGCAGAGCGTGTAGGATATTATTCTACAGCATTCTATAGTAAGTACTGTAGTATTCTATAGTAAACTGTAGTATTTTTTCATGTGGGGTAGCCTACCAATGTTGAAATTAATCAGGATATTTAAAAAGCACAAACTCAAGTCAGTAACGTAGAAAACTCATCCATGTTGAATGTATTTACTTGGCACAAATTAATTTGATGTTCCCTAGTAGCATTTGAATGGAATTTGAGTTACAAAAGATAGGATGTAATTTTTGGACAGCTGGCTTGGTCTGTAGTCATGCTGTAGCTCCGGTTTGTCTTCATTAGGGTACATTGTGTTTCAAAGTGTTGTGCAAAAGAGAGTTCGCTCTGTTTTGCATTTTCTTCCCTTTCGTGCCTAATGAAATTACAACCCTTGTTTTGTAATGTGTTACAGGCAACTCTGTCCAGCAGATCGGCCTCAGCCTTCCCGTCATCATCATCAAACAGGAGGAGTCATGCCAGTGTCAGTGTGCCTGCAGGGACTCTGCTAAAGACAAGACCTCCAACAAGAGCAGCAACGCCTCGGCAGCACCACAACAGCCCGCAGTGCCCCCCACTCCTCCACCTGCCCCCGCTCCCGTAGCACTGCCCTTTCCCCCCGTACTCCCCCCGGCGCCCTCTTTCCCCTTGTGCTCCCTCCCACCACTCACCTCAGAAGTGAACGAGTCCCTGCCTCTTCCCCAAACAGGTGCAGTACTAGGACCGGGTAGCCCCTCGACCTCTGTACATACGTTCTCCACAGGGGTGGCCACGGCGACCACCAACCCCCCTCCTATCACGGATGGTTTGGCCACCATGGACGTGTCGGACTTCCTGTCCCTGCAGAGCCCCGAGAGCACGGCCAACATCGAGGCTCTGCTACTGGTGACCAGCAGTGACGACTTCACTATGGCTGGCGCTAGCACCACCATCAACCCCTAGTGGACACTCAGGCTTTGTCCCTATTCTCCACCCTTCTCTTGCATACTCCCAGTCATGGATTTAAAAGCATTGAGTTGGTGTAAGCGTTGGACAGAGGGAGTTTCTACCATTGTTAAATTTAAGGGAGTGTGCAAATGCACACTTTAAGAGAAGGATGTAGAATCAGGACGCAGCTGCACTTTCCGATTTACCCACTACACGTCCGCTTTTCCAGTATTGTAAGTGAAACTTAATGAGTGGGCTTGTTTTGGAAAAGCAGCAAAATGCATGCCAGTCTAGAAAAGTGTTCTTAATTGGCTGGCTCTCCATCAAACAAGACACTGTCTTGAAAGGCCCTAAGAACAATTGTCGGCTTCTAATATGGCGTGAAGCTGATTCCTGAGAGGAGCAAAACAAAACATTGTTGTCTATATCCATGTACTGTACATTAGTTCCTAACTGTAACTAATACGATTAGTTGGTAAGTGATTGACCAGAATGCACTGCATGTGAAGTGAATTGGAATTTCATCAACTATATTTCCTACAAGGAATTTGTGGCAGTTTGCCATTCCCTTAAAAGCAATGTATTGCTTATGCCATAATGTGAAGAGTAATTTCCAGTGTTTTATATAAATTAGCTAGTGTAGTCCAGGTTTTTGTTTTGTCTTTCGTCTCGCTTTGTTAGTTTTTGTCTTTCTTTACAGGTACCCATTGAAAAAGAAATTGCCTGTGACACAATTTGCTTGACTTTTAAATATAATTTAGAAGTCAATACATTAGTAATAATACTTTTAATTATTGGAGATAAAAAATCAAAATCTCTGACCTTAGACTGTCATCAAGTCTCAGCTTATTGATCATCATTGTTAAGTTATTCCACTTTTCGCCTAAGGTTTCTTTTTTAGTCCCCCTTCTGTTGTTACTGATTTTTGTTTTATGGAGCCCTGCTCAATCTAAGTTTTCAGAAAGCCGTTTTAACACTGCACCTTATTGCAATTAATTGTACATCGAGGTTGTCAAAAAAAGGTCCTCAATGGTATTTTTGGTCTGCAAAACCTCTTCACAATGAAATCATGGATCAAGGATGAAAAAAATTGCTGTCAACCGTGTTTCTCTATGAATTACAACCCACTCAGGGATGCATCATGGCATATCTAATTTATACAACTTGAGATTTTCCTTTATTTAATAAGAGATTGTCCATTTTAGACATTTTAGCAGTCAACTGCCCGGATGCCCGTCGATTGTAGTAGCCCCCTTTTTCGGCTGCACTCTCACCTCTTTGTGCACTGTCTAATATGACCAGTTATCTGCGTTATTACTATGACACTATTTGAATACCACTGCGGTCAGAAGTGGTTTGTATTTGAAGGGTGTTGATGGTGTAAATACGGTACATTTAAATATGAACACTTATTCCTTCAGATTGTTTTAGAATGTATTTGTTTTGTATATCATTTTGAATATGTAGACTTGAACCTTGGCGACTGAAGACGATACCCCAATGCGCTGCCCTTTGTCTTTGCATTCTGCGCCCATGCAGATGCTCACACATCTTATGCAGAACAGTTTAAAATGAAGCCTTATAATGGTTAGTTTTAGGGCCATTGGCTTCTGTGCAGTCAACATAGTATTTATTTTCAAATGCAAGCATAAGTAACTTTCTTGGAATATATGACGATATTGTTTCACATGGGACATAATGCAATGATTACAAAATTGGAGAGAAGGCATTATGCCCTAATATCATGTGTAGAGCAACCTAGCCTTACTACAGGATATCTCACTTGCTGTGGCTTACTGAGCTGGCTCCTTGCCTTGTCAATCTTTGCCAATGGCTTGATTTGGACACGCTGCCTGACTACTTCCTCTTGTTAATCTAGTCTTGTTCAATGCCTTTTTAGCAGCTGTCTACAAGTGGACAACAGTACATTAAAAAGAAATACGTCATTGTTTGTTTGAAGATTTAACAGATATTGTGCCAACAAATCAAATGATCCCCCGATTATTATTTTTCTATTGTAATTTTTTATGTGAAGATGTTACTGCAGAAATGTACTGTAGATGGAAATTGTTTTGTTTTTTTGTTTTTTTTGTACTGTATTGTAGACTTAATACTTTATTTTACAGATCAATACATCAATGTTGTAGTCGGAAATTGTAATTACATCAACAGTTTGAATTGGTACTTCACAGGCATTGATTGACAGCAGCTATCATGTTCTATTATTTAGCATGGAAAGAGGGACTGAGATCCAACCTAAGTGTCGTCATGTATCATAGGATAACAGAGTATGCAGGAAATCTTTGTCTGGCAGACCTGAATAGGGGAAATGTTTAAACTAACATGGGCTTTGCCCTTTTCCTGTTTTGAGATTTAACCAATACCAAAAACCTGGTGATATCCTGCAATACCAGTTAATGTATTTGGCACTTAAAATTTAATATAAAATGTGAATTATCAAATGTTAAATAATTTTTATTATTGCTATTTATACTTAAGAAAAATATTAGTGACAATTTGAAAGATTTTACTGAGTTACAGTTCAGAAAAAGAAATCAGAAAGGCCCTAATCTATGGATTTCACATGACTGGACAGCGGCACAGCCATGGGTGTGCCTGGGAGGGCATAGGCCCACCCACTGGGGAGCCAGGCTCAGACAATCAGAATGTGTTTTTCCCCCAACAATAGGGCTTTATTACAGACAGAAATAATCATCAGCTGTCTGGGTGGCCGGTCTCGGACACTCCCGCAGGTGAAGAAGTTGGATGTGGAGGTCCTGGGCTTGCGTGGTAACACGTGGTTTGGATGTACTGCCAAATTCTCTAAAACGACATTGATGTCCACCATAACAACAGCTCTGGTGGACATTTCTGCAGTCAGCATGCCAATGGCACGCTCCCTCAACTTGACATGTGCCCAGCATAAGGTGCACCTGTGTAATGGTAATGCTGTTTAGTCAACTTTTTGATATGCCACACCTGTCCAGTGTATGGATTATATTGGCAGAGGAGAAATGCTCACTAACAAGGATGTTAACAAATTTGAGAGAGGCATTTTGTACGTATAGAACATTTCTAGGATTTTTTTTATTTTTTATGAAACATGGGAACAACACTTTATGTTGCATTCATATTTTTGTTCAGTATAGGTATTCCCCCTCACAATGCTGGTCAATAACTTGATGTATTACAAATATGAACCCTGACCACCCTCAACATGTTCACCTCCCAATTCAATGCATACTTTTTAAGAAAATATCTATGCAATGATTTGAGTGCAGTATTCCTTAAAGTACAAAATGCAACAAATAATCATGACCAACCTTTTACATCAATGTCTTGGGCCAAGTAATTCAGTTAAATCAATATTCAGTTTTGCTAATGTCAACTTTGAAGGCTCAACTTTCTCATTTGCAAAACTCCATATACGTAACCATTTTTGCTCAAAATTCTTTCAGTATTCAACTTAGCGGTATAACCAACTTGACATCCTATTTTGATCACCATAATCATCCATTTTATGTGAAGGTTCAAGTTATTACGTGTGATGTATCATGTTTGAGGTGGGGCTGTAAGCCTGGGCATTGAAATGTTTGTCTTTTTTCCCATTGCTTTCCAGTGAATATTGAATCATTAGTTCTTTACATATACCTATTTAAAAGCTAACTGGATTTGTGGGGGGGGGGGATTATGATTCTGTTGTAAGAATTATTTGGGTCAAATGTTGTATGCTGCATCTTTAAGTTTTGGGTGAATAACAATCATTGTGTTCTCATACTGTATGTGCTATTTTTACTCAAATCATCTCAATTAACTTTACGTTAATCTGTAAGGGTGATACAAGTCGGGTCCAAAGTTGTTAGAATTGAAAGTGCTGGTTCTAACTTTGCTAGAAGATACTGACCCTACTGTTATGCTTGTTTACACTGAGCTCAAAACGCCTTCATGGTTATATTAAGACACTAGAGCCGGCGCGAGATATGGGTGGGAAAAGTTACCTCAATGCAGGGACGGGATATGCCACTGTACTCCAAAAAACTGCCCTTTCTGTCCTGTTAGCTAGCAGTAGCCACAGCAGCCATTAGGGAATGGCACAGTTATCCACTAGTAACCACAAAGTCAAAATTGGCATGAAACAAGCTTTCTTAAAGGGTTAGGCATAAGATTAGCAGTGCTGTTAAGGCTAGGTTTAAAATCACATTTGGAGAGAAATGTGGGGTTTGACTGAATTCATGAAAACAAAAATGAGCTTTTCTAAATTTAAGGTAGGCAGTGTGATTAGGTTTAAAATCACATTTTGAGAAGAGAAATGGCAGGGTCTGTCTGTGGTAGCTAGTGATCAAGGGCACGTCACAAAGAAGCTGATTGGCTGACACTCAAATGGCTGCGGTGAATACTGCTAGCTAGCAGGAGCACAAAAATGACAGTTTTGAGGGATGGATGTGTTAAGGTAAAATATAGTACAGTAGAATAGCCCAGAGGTACGTTTTCTGACCCATATCTCACGCCGGCTCCACGGTGTCCAGGGCAGCAGGTAGCCTAGTGGTTAAGGGTGTTGGGCCAGTAACCGAAAGTTCGCTGAATCGAATCCCCATGCCTGCCAGGTGAAAAATCTGTCTGTGCCCTTGAGCAAGGCATAATTGCTATTGTAAGTCGCTCTGGATATGAGTGTCTGCTAAATGACACCATGGTTCTGACCCCAGTAGATCTGTGAACAAGGGTTGAATCTTCTGGCAAGTTCAGCCTTTATTATATACACTTAACCACTTACCTTTAGGTTAAATTGTCAGTTGAATAACGGCTCAAATGGGGATTTTTGTCCTTTTTTATAGCCAATGGTCAGATGCTTGGAATGGTGAGTGCATAGGTGCAAAACACTGGCGGCAGTTGAGGTTTTGAAAAAGTGCCACTTTGAAGAAAGCAGTTAGTATTTTGGAATTCTGTTCACTTGAACACTCAATGGGTAAAACGAGGGGGAAACGTAATGCTTCCAAAGGAATGTCTTCAACACCCAAAGAATTAAGTTGTAAAGGATTTCTATTTTTAAAAGAATGTATCATGTGAAATTGGTTTGCTTATGCTTGTTTTGTATAAAGTAGTATTGCATAATAAAGTAATTATTTTGAATTGAGAGCAATATAATACTAATGAAACCTTATGACGGGTCTCCCATTTTTGCCCAAGCGAAGAAGTTGTGATTCATGATAGTTTATTTATTGACATACAAAATGATTCACATTTCCACCATGAGTAAAAATCAGTCACTTCGGCGCAGGGAATGATCCATCGCTAAGGTTCTTCTCCTGTGGAGTTCAGAGAAGATACTTCAGTTTGGTGGTTGACACATTTTTCAGAGCTTGAAGCATGGAGAAGCATACCCTTAAAATACCCCGCAGGTCCACCAAGTCCTTCAGAACAGTGTTGCATAGATCCATCTGTTCCTTCAGGGAGACCAACTGGTCTTGGAGGTCTTCAAGTAGCTGTGCTGACCAAAACAAGGATGAGTTGACTTTGGTAAAAGTTAAGTCACCGTACTAACCAGAGACCGATAGAAGTTAAAACCTCTTAATTCACTAAAGCACATGACCATAAATAAGGTTAACTACATTTATGTCTGGATACCTTCAGTTTGCTACCTCTAATCTTCAAAAAGTACTTCAAATTAAAGTCCCATTGCTGACCTGTGTGTTTGAAGAGTCTGTCCCATCATTTTGGGTAGCTGGAGCCTTCAGATCTACAATAAAAACACATTTTATTTGTCACATGTTGTATTTGGCACATGTTGTATTTGGCACAGGTGTAGACCTTAAAGA
The DNA here is from genome assembly GCF_029448725.1 of Salvelinus fontinalis. Classification (NCBI taxonomy): domain Eukaryota; kingdom Metazoa; phylum Chordata; class Actinopteri; order Salmoniformes; family Salmonidae; genus Salvelinus; species Salvelinus fontinalis. Next base: position 34,620,596 of record NC_074670.1, read on the forward strand.
GAAATGCTTACTTAAAAAGGCCCTTAACCTACAATGCAGTTAAGAAAATACCTAAAACATTAAAATAATGAAAGAGCAGCAGTAAAATAATAGCGAGGCTATATACAGGGGGTACCGGTGTCGAGGGAATATGTACACGTAGGTAGAGTTATTAAAAAGTGACTATGCATAGATAAGAGTAGCAGCAGTGTAAAAGGGGGGTGCAAATAGTCTAGGCAGCCATTTGATTAGGTGTTCAGAAGTCTTATGGCTTGGGAGTAGAAGCTGTTTAGAAGCCTCTTGGACCTATACTTGGCACTCCGGTACTGCTTGCCGTGCAGTAGCAGAGAGAACACCGACTAGGGTGGCTGGAGTCTGACAATTTTTAGGGCCTTCCTCTGACACCACCTGATATAGAGGTCCTGGATGGCAGGAAGCTTGGCCCCAGTGATGTACTGGGTCATACACACTACCCTCTGTAGTGCCTTGTGGTTCGAGGCCGAGTAGTTGCCATACCAGGGAGTGATTCAACCAGTCAGGATGCTCTTGATGGTGCAGCTGTAGAACCTTTTGAGGATATGAGGACCCATGCCAAATTTTTTCAGTCTCCTGAGGGGGAATAGGTTTTGTTGTACCCTTTTCACGACTGTCTTGGTGTGCTTGGACCATGTTAGTTTGTTGGTGATGTGGACACCAAGGAACTTGAAGCTCTCAACCTGCTTCACTACAGCCCTGTCGATGAAAATGGGGGCGTGCTCGGTCCTCCTTTTCCTGTAGTCCACAATCATCTCCTTTGTCTTGGTCACATTGAGGGAGAGGTTGTTGTCCTTGCGCCACACGGTCAGATCTCGGACCTCCTCCCTATAGGTGGCCTCATCGTTGTCGGTGATCAGGCCTACCGCTGTTGTGTCATCGACAAACTTGGTGTTGGAGTCCTGCCTGGCCATGCAGTCATGAGTGAACAGGGAGGACTGAGTGCGCACCCCTGAGGGGCCCCATTGTTGAGGATCAGCGTGGCGGATGGGTTGTTACCTACCCTTACCAGCTGGGTGTAGCCTGTCAGGAAGTCCAGGATCCAGTTGCAGAGGGAGGTGTTTAGTTCCAGTGTCCTTAGCTTAGGGATGAGCTTTGAGGGCACTATGGTGTTGAACGCTGAGCTGTAGTCAATGAATAGCATTCTCACATAGGTGTTCCTTTTGTCCAGGTGTGAAAGGACATTGTTGAGTGCAATAGAGATTGCATCATCTGTGGATCTGTTGTAGCGGTACACAAATTGGAGTGGGTCTAGGGTTTCTGGGATAATGGTGATGATGTGAACCATGACCAGCCTTTCAAAGCACGTCATGGCTACAGACGTGAGTGCTGCAGGTCAGTAGTCATTTAGGCAGGTTACCTTAGTCCCTGTGCCCAAAAACACTATGGTGGTCTGCTTGAAATATGTTGGTATTACATACTCAGACAGGGAGAGATTGAAAAATGTCAGTAAAGACACTTGCCAGTTGGTCAGCGCATGCTCGGAGTACATGTCCTGGTAAATGTTGACCTGTTTAAAGATCTTACTCACGTCATCTGCAGAGAGCGTGATCCCACAGTCGTCTGGAAACAGCTGATGTGCTCATGCATGTTTGTGTTACTTGCCTCGAAGCGAGCATAGAAGTTATTTAGCTTGTCTGGTAGGCTCGTGTCACTGGGCAGCTCTCGGCTGTGCTTCCTTTTGTAGTCTGTAATAGTTAGCAAGCCTTGCCACATCCAACGAATGTCGGAGCCTGTGTAGTACGATTCGATCTTAGTCCTGTATTGACGCTTTGCCTGTTTGATGGTTCGGAGGGCATAGCGGGATTTCTTATAAGCTTCCGTGTTAGAGTCCCGCTCCTTGAAAGCGGCAACTCTACCCTTTAGCTCAGTGCGGATGTTGCCTGTAATCCATGGCATCTGGTTGGGGTATGCACGTACAGTCACTGTGGGGACGACGTCGTCGATGCACTTATTGTTGAAGCCAGGGACTGATGTGGTGTACTCCTCAATGCCATCAGAAGAACCCCAGAACATATTCAAGTCTGTGCTAGTAAAACAGTCCTGTAGTTTAGCATCTACTTCATCTGATCACTGGTGCTTCCTGCTTTAATTTTAGCTTGTAAGCAGGAGGATAGAATTATGGTCAGATTTCCAAATGGAGGGCGAGGGAGAGCTTTGTACACGTCTCTGTGTGTGGAGTAAAGGTAGTCTAGAGATTTTTCCCTCTGGTTGCACATTTAATATGCTGATAGAAAACTGATTTAAGTTTCCCTACATTAAAGTCCCCGGCCAATAGGAACACTGCCTCTGGATGAGCATTTTTCTGTTTTCTTATGGCGGTATACAGCTCATTGAGTGTGGTCTTAGTGCCAGCGTCAGTCTGTGATGGTATGTAGACAGCTATGAAAAATACAGATGAAAACTCTAGGTAGATCGAGTATGTCATGATAAACTGTAGACCACACAATCTCAGGTGAGCAAAACCTTGAGACTTCCTTAGATATCGTGCACAATAGAAATGGCATTACAATTAAACAACCACTAATGAACAGATATATAGGCAATTGTGTAGTATGTTACCTGGAACCGACGCCATTTTTGTTTCCCTAGAAAATCACCTGCTCTGTACTCTTGTGGGTTACACATGTGATATAGTTTTACTAATTGGTAATTGATTGGAGGCATGGTACAAGTTGAATAACCGAAGGTATCCTTGTTCATTTGATGTAATGGGCATGTACTATTTTGTTATTAGTTTGGATCAATATCACTTGTTATGCAAATTACAAAGCACATTTTGACCTTGTTTATACTAATTTAACTGGAATTTTATAAACGTTTTGCGAAGCTGTGTGCTTTCACTTTAAGGAAATGTGTGTCATTGTTTTGAGGGCGTTACCCGGGAAGACAGTCAATGTTATTTCATCAGCCGACACAGCATGTAGCACCAACACTTTCTATGAATACCTTTTTTAAGTTTATTTCTTACTTCATGATATTAAGACGCGTTTATAATTCTAGTGACCCGAGACCGAAGAACTAGGTGCAAAGAACAGAAGACAAAAATGATGCGCTTGTCACCCCAGTCTGTCATAAATGGACCATCTGCCCGGTGCAAGACTGCAAGGTAGGTCCATTATGTCACCATTCAAACTCAAACGGCAAGGTTCTACAATTAAAATAAATTCTAAGTTGAATAAAGGTCCTGATTGTCCATAAGAGAAGCTAATAGTTGTTAGCTAGATATATAATTCTCATGGTTTCAAGTGCACGTGTTAGGGCTCCCGAGAGGCGCAGCAGTCTAAGGCACTACATCTCAGTGCTAGAGGCATCCCTACAGTCCCTGGTTCGAATCCAGCCTGAATTACACCCAGCCGTGATTGGGAGTCCCATAGGGCGGGGCACAATTGGCCCAGCGTCGTCCGGGTTTGGCCGAGGTAGGCAGTCATTTAAAATAAGAATTTGTTCTTAACTTACTTGTCTAGTTAAATAAAGGTTACATATTAAAAAAAATATGTATTCTGCAATAACATGTCTCAAACTAAATAAATCTTAGGCTTTTTGTCAAATGCTTTGCATTAGTCACGTTCTGTTGTGGGGGAGATTGTTGAATGTCTACTCGTGATGACATGCAATCATACATCAATCAATGTAAGCTGTTTGCATAAGACCATTCATTCCTAATGGTTTGCTTTTGAAGTGTAGATGGTGCAGAAGTCCTGAATTCAACAGTGAATGCTCTAAAGGATGGGCAAGTTGTGGCTGTGTCAACGGACACAATATATGGGCTGGCTTGCTTGGCTCAGAATTCCAATGCCATCAAAAAGGTGTATGACATCAAAGGACGTAATGGTCAGAAACCGCTGGCCATTTGTGTTGGAGAAATCAAAGACATTTACAAGTAAGCGTGCATTGATGGTGTTCGTATCATTGTTCTTGTGGCTCAATGTCTTGCAACATGCCTAACTCACACTATAGGGCTGAGCTGGACTGCCTGGCCTTGTTACGCATCTAACGTAGTTGCAAAAATCTTCCTTGCTGGAAAGGACACAATGAAAATATCGGTGCCAGCACAGTACGGTTTGCATCAGCCCTATAATGTGAATCAGGCAATATTGAAGCCTAGCCTCAATGTTGTTTTTTACCCTTGTGGTGGCAGGTACTGGAAGGTGTCAGTCAAGAAAGAGCTGATAGGGGACCTGTTGCCTGGCCCTGTCACTCTGGTTCTGGAATGAGCTGAAGTACTCAACACTGACCTCAATCCCTTCACTCCGGTTAGACTTCCATAGACACGGACAATTCACTGCCCCTAAAAGATGACAAATTATACTATAATTCATAAACCACTCAATTTGAAAATGTGTGTTGCTTTTCTGCATGCTAGATTTTGGACTGGCATTTAGTAAGTTATTTATTACATGTATTGGGCTGTTGGTGATGAGGTGTTTACCTTTTACTTCCAGTTAGTAGGAGTGCGCATCCCGGACCAGGCCTTCATGAGACGCCTCTGCCAGATGTGTCGGGAACCTCTTGCCAACATCAGCTCACACTCCAGCACTGTGGCTGTACATGTATGTTGAGACAAGCCACCATGTGTGAGAACTGTTTTTATTCCATGACCTGGAGTGGAGGTGGGACTACATCATCTACAACTAACCAAGGTTTATCAGTGCATCATTTTTCACTGATACTTAAAAGGACTTTGGCAAAATAGTAGTTATACCGGGATTTTCTCTACAGGAGTTCCAGGATCTGTGGCCTCAGCTAGCAGCAGTGGTGGTGGATTGCAGGCCAATAAAAGACAAGAGTCGGTTGGGGTCAACAGTGGTCGACCTATCGGTGTTCGGCAAATACAGCATCATCAGACCTGGCTGGTGAGTAGTGATACTGGCCTGCTCAGCAGATTACAGGCCATTTCAATCAAGCTAGTTATGTTCAGGTAATTCCATTTAGTTAATTTATCCAGGTTAAAAGTACACGAGCACATTTTGTGAGTAGTAGTTTAAACATACAGTATAGTGAAAATGACCTGTGGAAGTGATAACGCCCCTGCTCTTTTCTGTTCTTTCAGCGCCTTCTCTTCCACAGTTCATGTGCTAGAGCACAAATATGGACTGTCAGAAGACACGGTTTGTGAGGTTTGCCCCCTTCAAATTCATACCACATGCTGAAATGTACAACCAGCAAGAACCTGTACTTACCGTGGCCAAATACAACTCTGAATGATGGCAATGCCTGCAACGCTGAGGCGAGTGATGATATCAAAATCACTCATCTTTCTAAAGGAAGGACGGTCCTTTTGCACATTGCATGCTATTGTGGAACGCTCTGGGTTTCCTGTGAAACTTAAGGGATTTGTTTTTGTCTTTCTGGGTTATTAGCTGTCCAAGCGTTGTTGTTTCTATGGGAAAGCCCTGGGCATTTAACTCAGTCTTTGCTTTACAAATGTACTTTATTGTGTGGTAACTAGGTTGTTTTACTTAAGCATGCTTACACCCAACAGAAGACCCCACTCTTGCCTCCTCTCTAGTGGGTCAAAATGGCAGACTTGGCACAGAGTAACGGCTGGCGTTCTACCCTGTTACTGTCTTTTTTTTAAAGTTATGACTAGGTTAAGCAAAGATACTATTTAATTGTAATAACTACTATTTAATTGTAATAATAAGTCCTGTGGTCTTTATGAACTGATCTTTGGGTTTCAGGGATGTGAACATTGTGTGAATGCATTTTATTTTCATGGAGAATTTATTTCACCAATTTCGGACTGTAAAGCTGCATTTACACAGGCAGCCCAATATTTTTTTCACTAATTGGTCTTTTGACCAATCAGATCAGCTCTGAAAAATATCTGATGAGAATTGATCTGATGTGATTGGTCAGACCAATTGGTGGGGGGGGGGTATATCAGGATTGGGCTGCCTGTGTAAACGCAGCCTATGAGCTGTGATCCTAGTGTATTATTGCTCAACGGTTGTGAGTACCTGATTACTGGTTTGTATAATAGACCAATGAGCGTATGTTGTTGACAATAAATGGCATGCATTATGCAGATCATGATGGCTGTGTTGGTTTTCTCTCCTCGCCTGTAGTACTGGGTGAATATCAGTGTGGTGGATGAACTACTGCAGAAGCTCCTGTCCACAGAACACTCTCAATGACTTTTTTATGGTAAGTGTCTTCTCACATGTTGGGAATGTAGATGGTCAGTATTCAGCAATGCATATACATTAATTAAGGAGTTAGCCTAGCGGTTAAGAGCGTTGGGTCAGTAACCTGCCCTTGAGCAAGGCAGTTAACCCCCAAAATAAACTGCCCCCCGGGCGCCAAGGACGTGGATGTCGATTAAGGCAGCCCCCCGGTACACCTCTAATTCAGAGGGGTTGGATTAAATGTGGAAGATGCAATTTGGTTGAATGCATTTAGTTGTGCAACTGAGTTGGTATTCCCTTCACTAATAGTTTCTGCTAGTTTGTTAGAGAATGACTAACAGTGACTGAGTGGACTGCCAAGCTGGATCAGGTGACAGAGTTAACACGCAATGGCTCACACAACACTGCAGCTCTAAGTAGTTTTTTTTCTTCTCACAGAATGGATAGTCTTTGTTTTAAAAGATAAGTCAGAGGGCTTTTTATTCCTAAAATATCTGTTTCATTTTAGTAATGGACAGCAAGATTTTAGTAAGGTACAAATAGGTCATACACACTGCATTTATCGTTCATATTCCAGTACCCAGCCTGACCTGACTATACATTTACATTGCCTGCACACGAGAGTGACTGTTTATTTCTATAAAAAGTCCAATTATTTTAACGGACAATGTCCCAACTGTAATGTTGAATGAATCTGAAAAACTTGTTTTGAACAGATTGCATTTATTAAAACTGGTAGTTGTGCTAGACTTGGTTGTTTTCTGTCTTTAGATAAAAGGAAACTGCTGTATACATGGCGTTTCCCCTTGGCTGAATTGGTCTGGCTGCAATCACATGCTCTGATACCCCCAACATCTCTGTGGAGCCCTCAGACTCTCCCTGGTGCACTGACATTAAACCATTTGGTCAACCATGGCGTTTTCCCTTGCACATTGGTTTGACTCCGGGCTGAAGTTTCCCTAGGTACCGATTTAGGATCAGCTCCCCCACACCTTAACCATTAGTGGGGGAAATGTAAAACTGACCCTAGATCAGCGCCTAGGGGCAACTTCACCCTACATCTTTGAGCTCCACATCCTTGTTAAGCCACACAGGAAATACCCCTTTACTTGGCAATGACCACACTTGCTTTGAGTGAAGAGAAAAGGCTAGACTTAATGAAGAGAAAATATAATCGTACAGTTCCACTAGCCCTCTCTCTCTCTCTCTCCTGTCCTTTATTCTCTCATACTTTCGAAGAAAGAGATGGCTTGTGGATGAAAGTCAAATCCTAGATATGTCACCTGGTCTATTTTATTGGTATTATCATTTTCAAACTTAAAAGGATTTTGCAGAAAGAAAAGTCATGCCAGGGTGCATTGTATCAAACGGATGGTTACATTGGGCAGTGGTTTGTCAAAAGTAGGACAGAGTGTACTGTGTACAGTATATTAGACTATTGATGTGTCCATCCATGCTTGTAGCGAGGATGGGGGTTGTCTGGAGGTTATCAGGAGGCAAGATCCAGGGCAGAGATATGGCAAGCAGGACGGGGAGCTTTCTGTTGCACATAAGAGTCAACTGTAGAATATCCCAAATATACCACATAATGCAATTTCCCCCCCCAAAAAAAGTTAAAATGAGGATTTCTGTTCTCTTTTTTTTTCAGTCCAATTCCCACGCACTTGTCTCTCACACATTCATAAACCTCTACAGTCACTCATGCTTTTTATCTCTCTTTCACACACAGTGCCAGTTCACATGAGCCATGTCTCTTTCTCCTTGTTGAACTGCTCTGCCCACCTCCTGGTGAGCTCCAGGTAGTGCTCAGGTTGGTGTGGCTGGTAATCCAAATACAGCCTGGTCACCGTCTTTTTTGGCACAGCCATCTCAATCTGCGTGCCCTCGTGCCACTCGTTGAACGACGTTATCGTGACGATCTCGGGCCGCACGTTCAGCGCCGCCTGCAAGGCCGTCTCGTAGTAGCGGCCGTTGACGCGGTTGCGCGTGTTGTGGTTGTTCCACGGTCTGACCGCGGTGTCGATGTAGCCCGGCCCGGCGCTAGGTATAAATAACAGGTTGTTACCGTCGCAGAACGCCTTGACCGCCTTCCAGTTCTGGTGGGATGAACCAAAAGAGAACCCGTTGGAGGCGAAGTACGTGTACATGCCATCGAAACCACCGGCAAGAATGTCATGCTTGTGGCGCTCCTCCACGATGAGGGCGATGAAGACACTGTCATACGGCGTGCCGCGCAGGCTGTGGGAGCCCGTGGGGTGGAGCAGGTCGGACCAGTTCTCGGGCGGCGTCAGATACGAGTCATAAATGTAGAACAGAGGCAGGATATTCCCCGTGCTAGAGGTGAACTTGTAGAAGGCTCCGTGGTCCCCGTACCTTCAAACACAAATAAATGGACAAGAGATTATTGATACAGATTTTGATATTTGCATGGAAGGAGAAATAACCTAGAAGTATCCTAATAAAATATGAAGCACATTGTAGAGTTCTTTACATGTAATCTAGCATTCAGGAGACAGCAGAGGGAGCACGGCCCCAGCCAAATCAACGGGGCCACAGTGGAGAAAGTTAAAAGCTTCAAGTTCCTCGGCATACACATCACTGTGTGGTGAAGAAGGTGCAACAGTGTCTCTTTTAAACCTCAGGAGGCTGAATAAATTCGACTTCGTCCCTAAGACCCTCACAAACTTTTACAGATGGACCATTGAGAGCATCCTGTCAGGCTGTATCACCGCCTGGTACGACAACTGCACCGTCCGCAACCGCAGGACTCTCCAGTGGGTGGTGCGGTCAGCCCAACGCATCACCGTAGCCACACTGCCTGCCCTTCAGGACATCTACAGCACCCGATGTCACAGGAAGACCAAGAAGATCAAAGCTGGGACCGAGAGACTGCAACTGTTGGACTAATGATTACACCCTATATCAGCAAGATGCAGGCAAGTGTGCGCAAGGTGGTCACTTTGATTACAAATGTGTCTCTCGACATGTGTGCACCTACGTTGTAAACTTTCATTCATAGGCTAGGTTGTAGCAACCTCATGATGCGTTTAGGGAAAATTTGAGTATCATGTAGTAGCTAAACCTGTTGCTGTTACATTGAACTGGGTGAATGGAATATGAATGATAGTCATCCAATATGCTGTAATAGAAATAAGGCCATGCTCTTTAAAATATTTGATGTATAGACGCCACTGGTCTGTACATCCCATCGTGTGTGTGTGTGTGTGTGTGTGTGTGTGTGTGTGTGTGTGTGTATACACACATACACAGTGCCTTCTGAAAGTATTCAGACACCTTTCTTTCACATTTTGTTAGGTTACAACCTTATTCTAAAATTGATTAAATAGTTTTTTTCCCTCATCAATCTACACACAATACCCCATAATCAGAAAGTAAAAACAGTTTTTTTGCAAATTCATTAAACATTTATATAACATCACATTTAAACATCACATTTACATAAGTATTCAGCCCCTTACCTCAGTACTTTGTTAAAGCACCTTTGGCAGCAATCGAGTCTTCTTGGGTTTGACGCTACAAGCTTGGCACACCTGTATTTGGGGAGTTTCTCCCATTCTTCTCTGCAGATCCTCTCAAGCTCTGTCAGGTTGGATGGGGAGTGTTGCTGCACAGCTATTTTCAGGTCTCTCCAGAGAAGTTCGATCGGGTTCATGGCTGGGCCACTCAAGGATATACACTTGTCCCGAAGCCACTCCTGCGTTGTCCAGATGGAAGGTGAACGTTTGCCCCAGTCTGAGATCCTGAACTCTCTGGAGCAGGTTTTCATCAAGGATCTCTCTGTATTTTGCTCTGTTCATCTTTCCCTCGATTCTGATTAGTCTCCCAGTCCCTGCCGCTGAAAAACATCCCCACAGCATGATGCTGCCACCACCATGCTTCACCGTAGGGATGGTGCCAGGTTTCCTCGGGACGTGACACTTGGCATTCAGGACAAAGAGTTCAATCTTGGTTTCAACAAACCAGAGAATCTTGTTTCTCATGGTCTGAGAGTCTTTAGGTGGCTTTTGGCAAATTACAAGCGGGCTGTCATGTGCCTTTTACTGAGGAGTGGCTTCCGTCTGGCCACTCTACCATAAAGGTCTGATTGGAGTGCTGCAGAGATGGTTGTCCTTCTGTAAGGTTCTCCCATCTCCACAGAGGAACTCTAGAGCTCTGTCAGTGACCATTGGGTTCTTGGTCACCTCCCTGACCAAGGCCCTTCTCCCCCGATTGCTCAGTTTGGCCGGGATGGCCAGCTCTAGGAAGAGTCTTGGTGGTTACAAACTTCTTCCATTTAAGAATGATGGAGGCCACTGTGTTTTAGGGGACGTTCAATGCTGTAGAAATGTTTTGGTACCCTTCCCCAGATCTGTGCCTAGACACAATCCTGTCTCGGAGCTCTACGGACAGTTCCTTTGACCTCATGGCTTGTTTTTTGCTCTGACATTCACTGTCAACTGTGGGACCTTTTATATAGAAGGATGTGTGCCTTTCCAACTCATATCCAATCTATTGAATTTACCACAGGTGGACTCCTTTTAAGTTGTACAAACATCTCAAGGATGATCAATGGAAACAGGATGCACCTGACCTCAATTTCTTTTATCATAACAAAGGGTCTGAATACATATGTAAATAAGGTATCTGTTTTTAATATTTAATACATTTGAAAAAATGTCAACCTGTTTTCGCTTCGTCATTATGGGGTATTGTGTTGAGATTGCTGAGGATTTGTTTGAAATTTCATCCATTTTAGAATAAGTCTAATGTAACAATGTGGAAAAAGTCAAGGAGTGTGAATACTTTCCTAAGGCACTGGTGTGTGTACAGTTGATGTCGGAAGTTTACATACACTTAGGTTGTCATTACACTTAGGAGTCATTAAAACTCGTTTTTCAACCACTCCACATATTTCTTGTTAACAAACTATAGTTTTGGCAAGTTGGTTAGGACATCTACTTTGTGCATGACATGAGTAATTTTTCCAACAATTGTTTACAGACAGATTATTTCACTTATAATTTGCTGTATCACAATTCTAGTGGGTCAGAAGTTTACATACACTAAGTTGACTGTGCCTTTGAGCAGCTTGGAAAATAGCAGAAAATGACTTCATGGCTTTAGAAGCTTCTGATAGGCTAATTGACATCATTCGAGTCAATTGGAGGTGTACCTGTGGATGTATTTCAAGGCCTACCTTCAAACTCAGTACTTGACATCATGGGAAAATCAAAAGAAATCAGCCAAGACATCAGAAAAAGAGCTGTAGACCTCCACAAGTCTGGTTCATCCTTTGGAGCAATTTCCAAACGCCTGAAGGTACCACGTTCATCTGTACCAACAATAGTACGCAAGTATAAACACCATGGGACCACGCAGCTGTCTTACCGCTCAGGAAGGAGACGCGTTCTGTCTCCTAGAGATGATCGTACTTTGGTGCGAAAAGTGCTAATCAATCCCAGAACAGCAGCAAAGGACCTTGTGAAGATGCTGGAGGAAACGGGTACAAAAGTATCTATATCCACAATAAAACTAGTCCTATATCGACATAACCTGAAAGGCCGCTCAGCAAGGAAGAAGCCACTGCTCCAAAACCACCATAAAAAAACAAAGACTACGTTTTGCAAATGCACATGGGGACAAAGATGGGACTTTTTGGAGAAATGTACTCTGGTCTGACGAAACAAAAATAAATCTGTTTGACCATAATGACAATCGTTATGTTTTGAGGAAAACGGGGGAGGCTTGCAAGCCGAAGAACACCATCCCAACCGTGAAGCACTTGGGTGGCAGCATCATGTTGTGTGGGTGCTTTGCTGCAGGAGGGACTGGTGCACTTCACAAAATAGAAGGCATCATGAGGGAGGAAAAGTGTGGATATATTGAAGCAACATCTCAAGACATCAGTCAGGAAGTTTAAGCTTGGTCACAAATGGGTCTTCCAAATGGACAATGACCCCAAGCATACTTCCAAAGTTGTGGCACAATGGCTTAAGGACAACAAAGTCAAGGTATTGGAGTGGTCATCACAAAGCCCTGACCTCAATCCCATAAAAAATGTGTGGGCAGAACTGAACAAACCTGACTCAGTTACACCAGCTCTGTCAGGAGGAATGGGCTAAAATTCACCCAACTTATTGTGGGAAGCTTGTGGAAGGCTACCCAAAACATTTGACCCAAGTAAAAAAATGTAAAGGCCATGCTACCAAATACCAATTGAGTGTATGTAAACTTCTGACCCACTGGGAATGTGATGAAAGAAATAAAAGCTGAAAGAAATAATTTTCTCTGCTATTATTCTGACATTTCACATTCTTAAATTAAAGTGGTGATACTAACTGACCTAAAACAGGGAATTTTTACTGGGATTAAATGTCAGGAATTGTGAAAAAAGTGAGTTTAAATGTATTTGGCTAAGGTGTATGTAAACTTACAACTTCAACTGTATGTATATATAGTACCAGTCAAAATGTTGCACACACCTACTCATTCAAGGGTTTTTCTTTATTTTTACTATTTTCTGCATTGTAGAATAATGAAGACATAACTATGAAATAACACATATGGAATCATGTTGTAACCAAAGAATTGTTAAACAAATCAAAATATATTTTATATTTGAGATTCTTCATAGAAGCCATCCTTTGCCTTGATGACAGCTTTGCACACTCTTGGCATTCTCTCAACCAGCTTCAATTAACAGATGTGCCTTGTTAATTTGTGTAATTTTTTTCCTTAATGTGTTTGAGCCAATTAGTTGTGTTGTGACAAGGTAGGGCTGGTATACAGAAGATAGCCCTATTTGGTAAAAGACCACATCCATATTATGGCAAGAACAGCTAAAATAAGCAAAGAGAAAGGACAGTCTATTAAGACAGTGGTTCCCAAACTTTTATAGTCCCGTACCCCTTCAAACATTCAACCTCCAGCTGCGTACACCCTCTATCATCAGGGTCAGCGCACTCTCAAATGTTGTTTTTTGCCATCATTGTATGCCTGCCACACACACACACTATACGATACATTTATTAAACATAAGAATGAGTGAGTTTGTCACAACCTGGCTCGTGGGAAGTGACAAACAGCTCTTACAGGATCATCCTGCAGTGCCTGATCCTATTTGGTCTTGGCCATAGTGGAGTTTGGAGTGTGACTGTTTGAGGTTGTGGACAGGTGTCTTTTATACTGATAACAAGTTCAAACAGGTGCCATTAATACAGGTAGTGAGTGGAGGACAGAGGAGCCTCTTAAAGAAGAAGTTACAGGTCTGTAAGAGCCAGAAATCTTGCTTATTTGTAGGTGACCAAATACTTATTTTCCACCATAATTTGCAAATAAATTCATTAAAAATCCTACCATGTGATTTTCTGGATTATTTCTTAATTTTGTCTGTCATAGTTGAAGTGTACCTATGATGAAAATTACAGGCCTCTCATCTTTTTAAGTGGGAGAACTTGCACAATTGGTGGCTGTCTAAATACTTTTTTGCCCCACTGTATATATATATATATACACACTGCTCAAAAAAAATAAAGGGGACACTAAAATAACACATCCTAGATCTGAATGAATGAAATATTCTTATTAAATACTTTTTTCTTTACATAGTTGAATGTGCTGACAACAAAATCACACAAAAATTATCAATGGAAATCAAATTTATCAACCCATGGAGGTCTGGATTTGCAGTCACACTCAAAATTAAAGTGGAAAACCACACTACAGGCTGATCCAACTTTGCTGTAATGTCCTTAAAACAAGTCAAAATTAGGCTCAGTAGTGTGTGTGGCCTCCACGTGCCTGTATGACCTCCCTACAACGCCTGGGCATGCTCCTGATGAGGTGGCGGATGGTCTCCTGAGGGATCTCCTCCCAGACCTGGACTAAAGCATCCGCCAACTCCTGGACAGTCTGTGGTGTGGCGTTGGTGGATGGAGTGAGACATGATGTCCCAGATGTGCTCAATTGGATTCAGGTCTGGGGAACGGGCGGGCCAGTCCATAGCATCAATGCCTTCCTCTTGCAGGAACTGCTAACACAATCCAGCCACATGAGGTCTAGCATTGTCTTGCATTAGGAGGTACCCGGGGCCAACCGCACCAGCATATGGTCTCACAAGGGGTCGGAGGATCTCATCTCGGTACCTAACGGCAGTCAGGCTACCTCTGGCGAGCACATGGAGGGCTGTGCGGCCCCCCAAAGAAATGCCACCCCACACCATGACTGACCCACCGCCAAACCGGTCATGCTGGAGGATGTTGCAGGCAGCAGAACGTTCTCCACGGCGTCTCCAGACTCTGTCACATGTGCGTGTGAACCTGCTTTCGTCTGTGAAGAGCACAGGGCACCAGTGGCGAATTTGCCAATCTTGGTGTTCTCTGGCAAATGCCAAACGTCCTGCACGGTGTTGGGCTGTAAGCACAACCCCCACCTGTGGACGTTGGGCCCTCATACCACCCTCATGGAGTCTGTTTCTGACCGTTTGAGCAGACACATGCACATTTGTGGCCTACTGGAGGTCATTTTGCAGGGCTCTGGCAGTGCTCCTCCTTGCACAAAGGCGGAGGTAGCGGTCCTGCTGTTGGGTTGTTGCCCTCCTACGGCATCCTCCACGTCTCCTGATGTACTGGCCTGTCTCCTGGTAGCACCTCCATGCTCTGGACACTACGCTGACAGACCCAGCAAACCTTCTTGCCACAGCTCACATTGATGTGCCATCCTGGATGAGCTGCACTACCTGAGCCACTTGTGTGGGTTGTAGACTCCGTCTCATGCTACCACTAGAGTGAGAGCACCGCCAGCATTCAAAAGTGACCAAAACATCAGCCAGGAAGCATAGGAACTGAGAAGTGGTCTGTGGTCACCACCTGCAGAACCATTCCTTTATTGGGGGTGTCTTGCTAATTGCCTATAATTTCCACCTGTTGTCTATTCCATTTGCACAACAGCATGTGACATTTATTGTCAATCAGTGTTGCTTCCTAAGTGGACAGTTTGATTTCACAGAAGTGTGATTGACTTGGAGTTACATTGTGTTGTTTAAGCGTTCCCTTTATTTTTTTGAGCAGTGTATATATATATATATATATATATATATATATATATATATACACACACACTCCGGACTCCGACATTGCTCGTATTAATATTTCTATATTTTTTAAGTCCATTCTTTTACTTTTAGTTTTGTGTGTACTGTTAGATATTACTGCACTGTTGGAGCTAGGAACACAAGCATTTCGCTACACCCGCAATAACATCTGCTAAACATGTGTAAACGACCAATAGAATTTGATTTGAAGTGAACTGTCTCTCAGTACTTTAAAAGGGTCTATGTTGACTGAAAACTGTTTCAACAGGAAAGTTCAACAATGTTTTACTTTGTGTCCACTTCAATTTGAAGTTATTCTAAACAAAGACAACACCTACCTGTCGATGATATACTTGATGTTGTCATGGACACTGTGGTCGCTCCGCCCTCTGTAAGGCTGGAGGTGAAAGGCAACCTGGGAAGAAAATTAAAAAACATCTTAGTCCACGGCTTTCCATTCATTGCATTGTTGTCACATATTTGTAAGTGCGTCCATGCAGCCAACCCAACCATCTAAGGTGATGAGTTAGTATTGACTCAAACTCTTGAGAATATTCACATTTGGAAAGGTGACAGGAGCTGGGCTGTGTTCAGCTGCCCCTTGGGTCTAATTGAGAGCTATTCAAAGCCTAAGGACGCAGCAGGCGCAATACATCCATTATTATGCAGCCATTATAATAAGCAGTTGTTACAACAATGACCAAAATGGCTTCAAGTGTTGTGTCCAAATACTGGTGGAGTCAACTCATAAAAGAATCTGACCAGAGAGGTCCAGGACCTGAAGAACAGTTTGCAGTTCTCCTAGGGTCTGCTCGATGAGTTTAATCGGGAAACGGCGAGATGACGACAATCTGTAAGCCTTTGAGAGAGGACATTAGTTCTGTATGTGAATCCATGATAACACTGACAGAGAAATCAGATTATCTCGAAGGACAGTCAAGGCCTGACAACATTGTTGTAGACGCAATTGCAGAATCTCCACATGACCTGGATGGAGTCTGAGGACAAAGTGAGTGAAATGATCTCGGAGAAACTGAAGTTGGACCACAGGAAGACTGAGTTGGAGCACGCCAACGGGACATGAAAACCCACCTCCAGCCCAGGCCGATAGTCGTCAAGTTCCTGAGGTTCAAGGACAAGGTAACGGTTCTGGAAAGAGCCATGAACTTGAGAGGAACTTACATCTTCCGTAACGAGGACTATCCTGAAGCTGTGCGCCAGATGAGAAAATAACTTATCCCGGGCCATGAAAGCTGCCAGAGTGCGTGGGGACATTGCTTACATCCAATATGACAGGCACATTGTCCAGCCTCCCTCCCAAAAGCCTGGAAAGGATGAGAGAGCCAAGCCTATGGATTCGTAGCTTCAACCCCTCAGCACACACACACACACACACACACACACACTTACACACACCAACTGATTAATGGACTGCTAAATGTATGTTTTTTTCTCTTGCTTTGTTTGTTCTTTTGTAGCCTTCGAAATATGGTTCATGAAATCAGTAACTTGCTAACATCAGATAACGTCCATATATTAGTCAATTCTGAGACTCACTTAGATAATTCCTTTGATGATACAGCAGTAGCAGCAATACAAGGATATAACATCTATAGAAAAGACAGGAATGCTTATGGAGGAGGTGTTGCTATATACAGTACCAGTCAAAAGTTTGGACACACTTACTCAATCAAGGGTTTTTCTTTATTTTTACTAATCTCTATATTGTAGAATAATAGTGAAGACATCAAAACTATGAAATAACACAAATGGTATCATGTAGTAACCAAAAAAGTGTCAAATATATTTGAGATTTGAGATTCTTCAAAGTAGCCACAACCAAGTTGCATACTTTTGGCATTCTCACAACCAGCTCTTTTTCCCTCATCCTTCACTGTAGAAGCATCAAACAACGTTCTAAAGACTGTTGACATCTAGTGGAAGCCTTAGGAAGTGCAATATAACCCCATAGACACTGTATATTGGATAGGAATTCCTACAAACCTCAGATTTCCCACTTCCTGGTTAAATTTTTCTCAGGTTTTCGCCTGCCATATGAGTTCTGTTATACTCACAGACATCATTCAAACAGTTTTAGAAACTTCAGAGTGTTTTCTATCCAAATCTACTAATACTATGCATATACTAGCTTCTGAGCCTGAGTAGCAGGAGGTTTACTCTGGGCACGCTTTTCATCCGAACGTGAAAATACTGCCCCATATCTCAAACAGGCTTTAGGATCACCACTTTATTTTAAGAATGAGAAATGTCAGAATAATAGCAGAGAGAATGATTTATTTCAGCTTTTATTTATTTCATCACATTCCCAGTGGGTCAGAAGTTTGCATACACTCAATTAGTATTTCGTAGCATTGCCTTTAAATTGGGTCAAACGTTTTGGGAAGCCTTCCACAAGCTTCCCACCATAAGTTGGGTGAATTTTGGCCCATTCCTCCTGACAGAGGTGGTGTAACTGAGTCAGGTTTGTAGGCCTTGCTCGCACACGCTTTTTCAGTTCTTCCCACAAATTATTTATGGGATTGAGGTCAGGGCTTTGTGATGGCCACTCCAATACCTTGACTTTGTTGTCCTTAAGCCTTTTCCACAACTTTGGAAGTATGCTTGGGGTCATTATCCATTTGGAAGGCCCATTTGCGACCAAGCTTGAACTTCCTGACTGATGTCTTGAGATGTTGCTTCAATATATCCACATAATTTTCTTCCCTCATGATGCCATCTATTTTGTGAAGTACACCAGTCCCTCCTGCAGCAAAGCACCCCCCACAACATGATGCTGCTACCCCCATGCTCCACAGTTTGGATGGTGTTCTTCGGCTTGCAAGCCTCCCTCTTTTTCCTCCAAACATAACAATGGTCATTATGGCCAAACAGTTATATTTTTGTTTCATCAGACCAGAGGACATTTCTCCAAAAAGTACGATCTTTGTCCCCATGTGCAGTTGCAAACCGTAGTCTGGCTTTTTTAATGCCGGTTTTGGAGCAGTGGATTCTTCCTTGCTGAGCGGCCTTTCAGGTTATGTTGATATAGGACTCGTTTTACTGTGGATATAGATAAGTTTGTACCTGTTTTCTCCAGCATCTTCACAAGGTCCTTTGCTGTTGTTCAGGGATTGATTAGCACTTTTCACACCAAAGTACGTTCATCTCTAGGAGACAGAACGCGTCTCCTTCCTGAGTGGTATGACGGCTGCGTGGGTCCATGGTGTTTATACTTGCATACTATTGTTTGTACAGATGAACTATTCAGGCCTCCCAAGGATAAACCAGACTTGTGGAGTTCTACAAAAAAAATTCTGAGGTCTTGGCTGATTTCTTTTGATTTCCCCATAATGTCAAGCAAAGAGGCACTGAGTTTGAAGGTAGGCCTTGAAATACATCCACAGGTACACCTCCAATTGACTCAAATGATGTCAATTAGCCTATCAGAAGCTTCTAAAGCCATGACAATATTTTCTAGAATGTTCCAAGCTGTTTAAAGGCACAGTCAACTTAGTGTATGTAAACTTCTGACCCACTGGAATTGTGATACAGTGACTTATAAGTGACATAATCTGTCTGTAAACAATTGTTGGAAAAATAACTTGTGTCATGCACAAAGTAGATGTCCTAACCAACTTGCCAAAACTATGGTTTGTGAACAAGAAATGTGTGGAGTGGTTGAAAAACGAGTTTTTATGACTCCAACCTAAGTGTGTGTAAACTTCCGACTTCGACTCTACATGTCAACATCCACAGCTAATGAAGTCACTGAAACCCTTAACAAGGAGTTGCAGTCAGTTTTGGAATGCGTGGCCAGTAATAAACTGGTCCTGAACATCTCTAAAACTCAGAGCATTGTATTTGGTACAAATCATTCCCTAAGCTCTAGACCTCAGCTAAATCTGGTAATGAATGCTGTGGCTGTTGGACTAGTTGAGGATACTAAATTACTTGGTGTTACCTAAGATTACAAACTGTCATGGTGAAAACATATAGGTTCAATGGTTGTAAAGATGGGGAGAGGTCTGTCTGTCTGATAAAGAGATGTTCAGATTTTTTGACACCACACTCCACAAAGCAAGTCCTACAGGCTCTAGTTTTGTCTTATCTTGATTATTGCCCAGTCATGTGGTCAAGTGCTGCTAAAAATGACCTAGTTAAGCTGCAGCTGGTCCAGAACAGAGCGGCACATCTTGCTCTTCATTGTAATCAGAGGGCAAATATAAATACTATGCATGCCAGTCTCTCTTGGCTAAGAGTTGAGGAGAGACTGACTGCATTACTTCTTGTTTTTATAAGAAACATTAATGTGTTGAAAATTCCAAATTGTTTGCATAGTCAACTCACGCACAGCTCTGACACACATTACACTTACCCCACCAGACATGCCACCAGGGGTCTTTTCACAGTCCCCAAATCCAGAACAAACTCAAGAAAGTGTACAGTATTATATAGATCCATTATTGCATGGCACTCCCTTCATCTCATATTGCTCAAATGAACAGCAAACCTTATTTCAAAAAACAGATAAAGCAACACCTCCCGGCACAACGCCTCTCCCCTATTGGACCGAGATATTTTGTGTGTATGTATTGATACCCTATGTAGGCTATGTGCCATTTTTAAATGTAGGTAGTTCTATCCTTGAACTGTTCTTGTCTATTCATGTTCTGTATTATGCCATGTTTCAGGTTCTGTGTTGACCCCAGAAAGAGTGGCTGCGGATCCTAATAAAATTCCCCCCCGACCCCCAAAATACAGTCACAGCTAATTACATCTAAATGAAAGTAACACTACCCCTTCTCCCCCGCTCTACTTATCATCGAAAGTTGAACCACAAATTGTGGCTGATATTTGAACCCCAGCTCTCAAGCATGTATAACTGCAACAGTCATATTTCTCGGCCAACAAAAGTGGACGAAGTGGGTGCCCAGAAATGTCCTCATACGATATTAACACATAAGTGTTAATATGTTGATCAATCTTTACAGACTGTGTTAAAGGATTGTCTCAGACGATGACTGTTTCAGCACTGGTGTTATGCCATGACAAATAACCTGACACATCTATCCCAAGGTCATTCGTCATCCACTAAAGCCCAGGGAATCATAGTTCTATTCCAGCTGACTATTCCTCAATGAGGAACAGAGTGGCTGAACACACGATGGATCAGCTATGAAACAAATACAAAACATTTTAGCTTGAATTTTTTAAGAGTAAGAGTGGAGAATTTCACTATTTTGAATTATATATGATCAAAGTGGACCACTTTTCTTCTCTCACAACGGGTTCCGCAGGGGCCCAGCATGAAAGAAGCTGGATGGATAGAGCCATACGCAGAATGGAAGCAGCAACACCTCGCCAGTTTGCTAACATAAGTCTGCTGCTTTTGATGTAGATCCATCATTCTCACCTGACGCTTGATTGAATTCCTGTCTGAGCTCCGCCTCGCCACTCCCTGGTTCTGTCTGCCAAGACTTGCTTTATCTTGGCCTGGTCACAGTTGTAAACGAGAACTTGTTCTCAACTAGCTTACCTGGTTAAATAAAGGTGAAATACATGTTTTTTTTTTAAACTAGCACTATCCTATAAAATACTTTGTTGTCGTTATGGGGTTTGCTAGTGTTTACCGTGGGCTGTGGAGATTAAAGTGCTAAACATGTTATAGGTTTAGCATGTTGTGCATTTTTCATGACTGGGAATTGTCTTTTATGCTATAAAAAGACTTGTCATTATGGGGTTAGTATACCATTCACTATGGAGAATAAACTTCTAAACATTTTTCACGTTGTTAGGCTATGCATGTTTTGTATTTTTCATGAGTGGGAATAGTCTTTGTCTTATTATGGCGAGGAACTGTAGCCAAGTATAGTGCCTTCGATTAAGATAGGTTGGAGTAGGGGGTATGGCAGTATTGAAATTAAAGTGAGTGGCTACTGGGCCTTCCTAACCAGTTGCCATGGTAATTTAACTCTTGGTGACACCAAGGGCTCAAAGTGTCACCATGACATTGGGACAGAAGTGCGCTAATGGATTGGAGTGATGCAGGCTAGGGATGGGAGGCAAGGCGGTTTTAAACTGTTGTCCTGTATAGTTAAATGTAGACATGGGGAGAAAATCGTTGTTGTCGCTAATGGTGGCAGCTAAGTGCTTCAGTGTCAGATGAAAATATATTTGAAATTTGGAGCCCTCGTGGCAGGGTAGCTCACTATGGCTGTGTAGGCCACTCGTCTGAAATCAGTGTCGAAGGCGAGGAACAACTCTCCGTAATCTGATTGACGTCTCGAGGCAAGGTATCATTAGAGGGAAAGTTACAACTATTTCTGTGCTAATAACTTCGATTAAAAGCTGAGTGACTCGGCTGGGGAAAAAAATCATTCGAGTTTTTAAAGCCTGCCGTTTCACTGACTGTCAAATTATTTCTCCCTAAGCGAAAGAGCTGTCACCATCTCAACTTCCGCTCGCCGCAGATGACTGCCACCGTTGGAATAGCCCGCTCATGTTCCACCCGAGACACATCAGGCCATTACACAGCAGCAATTTAGACTTACATGAGAGACCCAAGCAAACCAAGAGCTTTTCTCACAGACTGACCCAGCCCTATCACCATCACCAGAGCAAAGAATTGTCTGAATCGAGTAGAATACAACCTAATGCACTGTAACAGGCCCTTAGGAGGGGATTTCAACCATCCGTTAAACTACCCAGACAGCATTTTATAACAGTCAACACCATACAGTATTGAACGTATCATGAGATGTTGCCGCTTCGTACTTCCAATAATGTTTAGGTTATATTAGTTCAATTCAGTAGGGTTCCACACGCTAAGTTGTCAACTTCTCAATAACATCAACGTCTCGCAGGCACACCAACTATGCACCCCAAATGGCACCCTAGTCCCTATGTAGTGCACTACTTTTGACCAGGGCCCGCAACTAGTGCACTATGAATGGAATAGGGTGCCATTTGGGACGCATCCAAGTCATGGAAGATGGTAGATGCATGCTGTGCTGGGCATCTGGAGATGGGGAAGTGTGCCTGACAGCATGGCCTGCCCACACATGGGCCTCTCTGCACTGCTGCTGCTGTGCAACATGCCCTACTTTCCTGCCCCTTGGGGCCCGGATTGTTCAGGGAGGAAAACTGAGTCATGGGACCGTCACCCCCGCCTATCCCGATTCCCCCCCCCCCCCCCCCCCCCCCCCCGAGCCCACGCACAGCCCCTCAAGGGCCAAAGAGGAGTTTCAGCCTGAGCTACTCTCCAAGCAAGCAGTGTGACCACGATTGTTCAACTCAGTGGAGCTCTAGAGCCTTCAACCGCAAGAGGATCTGCTCTTAAACTCCAACCGTACATACATAATACAAAAGCTGTGTGGGTGCCCATACTTGATTTAGTCGCTTTTTCCAATGCTATTCTTATATAAACAAAACAGTCTGTTTTCTGCAGTGTCATCTAGTGTAAGGTCCTAGATTTGGGAGTCTAAGTCAGTGCCATAGTAGTATTGCCTGGCTACCCAGACTCCTCGCTCCGACCAAACGCTACGCCACACCCACCATAGAGGTTACTTTATTTTCCGTAATGAGTCTGGATCTGAGTACCTCCTCAATCCTTCACCGAATGTGAACACTCGGGCCGTCTGATTGGTCCAGAAACTGATGGGTTGGGCCAGAGCCAGAACACATGTGGGTTTGATACTCTGATTGGTTTGAGACGATCCAATCGCTGATGACTTTGTTTTGTACAACACCTCTTGTGCCCTCCGTCACCACAAACGACCCCAACCCTGGTAGACTAGTCTAGACCTGTTCTGGCCTGTGTTTCTAAGGCTTTTTCAGACTGTGAAGATTCAGCATGTCTGTCTCGGGACTGTCTGCTGTTATTCCGATCACATCACACACAGAGCTCCCTTAGATTGCTCTGTTAAGTGGCAAGTTATAAAGGCTCTGTAGCCTCCACTCATTGTGATCACCTCAGCTCAGACTGTAAAGAGAAGTTCCGTCACGACAGATCTGACAGGAGAGGGATGACAAGACTGATAAACAGAGAGATGGACTGACTGAGCATGTACCATGTAAGACGTTCACCTGCAACAGTGACAAACACGTCATGCTGTTGCCACCTAAAGACTTTCTCTTCTAGTCTCTTTCTTTGACAACATTGTTTGTGTCCATGAAAAATAACATAATTTATCTTTCATGTACTGCATTCACATTTCCTTTGAAGAGGCTACACACATTGGGACCTCAAATAAATGATTGCTCACTTTTGCTCCTAAGGATCCCTCAGAAGGAGTACAATAGAATGTACTGTACATGCAAGTCAAAGAGCCCTATGATGAAGTGAAATGCTGGGATGGTGGGATGCTGCCACTGAGAATAAAGGTCCGAATCCTACCTTGAAGTCCATATGCTTAACATGTTTTTGCATAAGTCATGCATTGATAACAATGGGTCAAGTTATGCCCATGGATCTTATGTTAGGACTCAACCAAGAACGATTATGCATTCTACTGCTCATCCCCCATCTTACATATTGGTGTGAAAGAGGAGGCACAATTATACATTTTAATTTGCCTTGTCTTTGCAGAAAATTCCAGGAAGATTGTAATGCAAGAGGGCCTCTTTTGCATTAGAAAAATAAATGTTTGCGTCGCAGCTCAAAATTATGAGAGACCCAAGACATTTTTCTACGGTCAGCAGTTTGTGAAGATTTTTCACTAAAGGCACTCCAACAATAAATGTCCTTATGTGCAGTGGTGGAGGGAGAATGTGGTCATGAGCAAGTGGGCACTTGAACAGGATACTGATGCAGAGTACCACTCTAAATATGCTATAACAAGGTTATTAAAGGGTCAATCTGGGATTGGTACATCCATTTTTGGACTTTTAAAATAATGATAAACTACATGGCCAAAGGTATGTGGACACCTGCTCATCGAACATCTCATTCCAAAATTATGGGCATTAATATGGAGTTGGTCCCCCTTTGCTGCTATAACAGCCTCCAATCTTCTGGGAAGGCTTTCCACCAGATGTTGGAACATTTCTGCTGGGGCTTCCACTGATGTTTGGCGATTAGGCCTGGCTTGCAGTCGGTGTTCCAATTCATCCCAAAGGTGTTCGTTGGGGTTGAGGTCAGAGCTCTGTGCAGACCAGTCAAGTTCTTCCTCACCGATCTTGACAAACCATTTCTGTATGGACCTCGCTTTGTGCACAGGGGCATTGTCATGCTGAAACAGGAAAGGGCCTTCCCCAAACTTTTGCCACAAAGTTGGAAGCACGGAATCATCTAGAATGTCATTGTATGCTGTAGCGTTAAGATTTCCCTTCACTGGAACTAAGGGGCCTAGCCTGAACCATGAAAAACAGCCCCAGACCATTATTCCTCCTCTACCAAACTTTACAGTTGGCACTATGCATTTGGGAAGGTAGCATTCTCCTGGCATCCATTACATGAAGCTGCAGACAAACAGTTTTTGTGCTGATGTTGCTTCCTGAGGCAGTTTGGAACTCGGTAGTGAGTGTTGCAACCGAGGACAGATGATTTTTACACGCTACGTGCTTCAGTACTCGGTGGTCCCATTCTGTGAGCTTGTGTGGCCTACCACTTCACGGCTGAGCCGTTGTTGCTCCTAGACGTTTCCACTTCACAATAACAGCACTTACAGTTGACTGGGGCAGCTCTAGGAGGGCAGACATTTGACGAACTGACTTATTGGAAAGGTGGCATCCTATGATGGTGCCACATTGAAAGTCACTGAGCTCTTCAGTACGGGCCATTCTACTGCCAATGTTTGTCTATGGAGATTGCATGGCTGTGTGTCCGATGTTATCCACCTGTCAGCCAAGGGTGTGGCTGAAATCGTCAAATCCACTAATTTGAAGGAGTGTCCACATACAGTGTTTATAGTGTAAATAGGCCCCATCCCTTAGATGTTTACAAAAAAGTGGCAACAACTTGGTTGTTGTTTGTTAAAGTTATCTTTCCCTACTTTGGCTTTATTTTTCTTTACTGCTCTCTCTTATCAGTAAAACTGCACTTTTTTGGTGGAAAAAATATAGGCAATTCTGAATCCTCCAGAATTAACTAGAACCTCTGTACTGTAACGTCCCGCTTTTTGTTGGATTACTTATGCTTATAAGGACTGAGGTCGGGGAGTTTGATATAGTTTAGTTGAACTTTACTCAGAGTACGCCGGCATTACAGGGTTATTCACAAGGCTTCCTAGCACATCAATCGGTCCCGTGTAAAACATGGAACTGGACTTTTCTGTACAAATACACGGACTGGATTACGTAATAACGTTCACAACATTACATGTACAACAGACATTTATTTTCTGTACTTGTGCTCTTATAAATATTCATTTTGAATATCGGCCTGCATTATTTGCATGATTTTCTATGTAGCAGAGATTCTCATGCAATCACAAAAACGAATCCGCTCTCAATTGTCTTTAAATGCGACCGTGTGTTGAGCAAACACAGCGTGTGTATTATTGATGCAACACAGCTGGAGAAAGGGGCTCTAGCTTAAGCCTGTCTCTCTTGTCACACTGCACTTGGTCCGCATTCATTCACACAGGCACGAGGCTCGCAATGCCCCTAAGAAGTCTTTAAAGGCCCAGTGCAGTCAAACACGTGATTTCCTGTGTTTTATATATATTTCAATACTTTATGGTTGGAATAATATTGTGAAATCGTGAAAATCATAATAATGCCATTTTAGTGTAAGACCTGTTTGAAAAGACCGCCTGAAATGTCAGCCTGTTGCGGCAGGATGGAGTTTTAGCCTGCCCGGTGACATCACCAGGCTCCCGAGTGGCGCAGCGGTCTAAGGCACTGCATCTCAATGCTAGAAGCGTGTATCACTGCAGACCCTGGTTCGATTCCAAGCTGTATCACAACCAGCCGTGATTGGGAGTCCCATAGGGCGGTGCACAATTGGCCCAGCATCGTCCGGGTTAGGGTTTGGCCGGGGTAGGCTGTCATTAGAAATAAGAATTTGTTCTTAACTGGCTTGCCTAGTTTAATAAAGGTTAAATTTAAAAATAAAAATAAATCACCAGTCGGTAAATTTGTTAGTAGACCAATAGGAAAAAGTTCCAAACCTCTGCCAATAACAGGTAGTTTATGGTTTTCCACCTCCCTACTCAGACCACTCCTAGACAGTCCAAGCAAAATTCTTACTTGAGAAATTGCTCTTTGCTAAGAAACTATTTTAGTTTCTTTTTGACCATTTTAATTGAAAACAATCACAGTAATGTGATTTTAAATGAGATAAAAACGTCTCCATTGGACCTTTAAAACAAACACACACACAAATGCAAGTCATCCTGCCGCACAGCTGTCTACTGACACACAGATACACACCCAGAGGTGTCCTGCCCATACAGGCCACAAGGGCACATGCCCCCTCAGATTTGTCCTGTTTTTTATTTTTCAGATGTTAAATGAATTACTCAACTTAATTTTTAAGCCCACGCTTGATCATAACTATTTATAAAATTATCTGTCGGCGCTATTTTGCAGAGGGGCACACACATAAAGAGGTATGCTTAGATAACGCATATAGAAAAATATACATTGTTTTTACATAGAATTAGGCATAATGATTATTGCTCTAGATTGCTGGAAAATGCTGTTTCGGGTGTTTGAAAAATTCCCCCCTGGATATACCACCCAAAGGGCTATATACCGAAATGCAGCATGCGTAACGTACACCACTTAAACTGCCTTAAAGGGTCTTAGACACATTCTCACACACTTCCAACCGCTCAGGGTGAATGGATACACACCACTCAAACGGCTGTGTGGCTGTTTTTATATATCGGTTATGT
The DNA here is from genome assembly GCF_029448725.1 of Salvelinus fontinalis. Classification (NCBI taxonomy): domain Eukaryota; kingdom Metazoa; phylum Chordata; class Actinopteri; order Salmoniformes; family Salmonidae; genus Salvelinus; species Salvelinus fontinalis. Next base: position 34,647,670 of record NC_074670.1, read on the forward strand.
CATCAAAGATTCTGCCGGATCAAGCCAGTACAGCTCACTTTGGAGTATCTTTTTTCCTTTCAGCATCCTTGAACAGCTACTACGTCTCTGCTGCATCTGATGTGCATCTACCATCTGATGTTACACGTATCGAATTACGAAGAAGGGGCCCTCTAAAAGTTTCACGAGCTTCAATGCAGTCCGTGACAGCAGGCAGAGGGGACTCGACGAGTCGACGTTGATGCAGTCGTTATCTCTGGGATGGCATTTTTCGACCTAATTGGCAATAGGTCATGTAGTTCCCTGATGTGTTTCCCTGCTCATCCAGTCCCATAAACAACAGTTCCCGCCAGAAGCTTTTTTATGTCCCCTCTGCTCTTAGTTAGAGATGTCCTCATCGTCCCTCCCCCGCTGCCTACTCAAAGTCATGTCACACTTGGCTATCAACTTTTTTGAAGTAATGGTATACTATTGTGTATTACAATAGTATTGTACCGTATTAAGATCTGTTTACCATTTGGTTGTGTAAATTTGTTCTTTGGAAGATTCCTTACCAAAGCACACATTCTTATCTAGAACTCATGAATCCCAAACACTGATTCCAAAGCAAAGTGTCTGTTTGTCTCTCTGTCTGTCTGTTCCTTACCTTGAGGTTGTGTCTGTGAGCAGCGTCTAGGACGGCCGGCACCAGGTCCTCTGTGGGGTCCCCATTGTCATCGGCCAGGCCTGGAGGATACCAGGACAGCACCAGCACCCCTAGACCACACAGGACAAGTCTCTCTCAGTCTCCATACAGGACATTTCTAGAATGGGGAAAGCCCCTCATAGCATGGCAATTTTACAATACACTCAATATGGCTGCTGGTCCACCTATCACAAAACATTGACTTCAATATCCATTCTAGTCATTCTATTTCAATGACCACACATCTCTGATACCCAATCCTGAACCTCATGATGTCCCTGTTACACCATTTTAAGTCGTATTGGTCAGTGTGATGTTGACGTTGATATATATGATCGTTACCTACATCTCCTAAGGGTTCCGGATTGGCTTGAAGGACTTATTGATGTGATTGCTGCCGTATGCATGCAGCTAATTGATCAAGATGTCCATTTTGGTCACTAGCTGTTTGGAATATTTGATTACAATATCTAAAAAGTCCTGGCCGCATGTATTAAAACGTTATGTCCGCACTATTCATTTTATTATGGGCTCTTCGCGTAGTGGTATCAGTCACCACTGCCAGCAGGATGCTATTTGGAATTTTTGATGGGTCTTTGTGCCAGTGGCTTTAATTAAATGGACTCTTTTTAACTAAGCAAATCCAGTTGCCCTTTCTGTGTTCCATCTGTCACAGTGTTCGGTTTCGGGGGAAGGGAGGGGAAAGAAAGATCATTTCCCGGATGGTGTACAATAACCAGTTCAGCCGAAGGCAGACAACATTAGCATGGCTCGATTGGCTGTCCCATCAGTCGTTTTTGAAAACTTGTTTTCACACCCAACTCCAAGGCCTCATCAATCCCATTTTGGTCAATAAAAGTAGCGTACATTTTTTCATTTAAAACATAGGCTACTTATTTCAGACAATGTGCATGCCACTTCCGATTATGGTTTGTTTCACGTTCATTTTGTTCACGTTCAAGGTTGCTTGGAAATGGATGTCAAGATAAACACAGTTCTAAAACGACTGTGAGAAAAGGCTGCTGGTGGACTGACGTGAGCGTGCGGAGCTGTCCACTACATGAGTGCTGAAATAAACCGGCAAAGCGCAGGATAAGTGAAAAAAATGAATAGTGCGGCCATAACTTTTTAATACACGCGACCATGGCTTTTTAGATATTGTAATCAAATATTCCACACAGCTTGTGGACATGGCTTGATCAATTAGCTGCATGCATACTGTGTGTGCCAGTGGCCTGCTGTGCTGGCTGCTTGACAGAACAGTTTTTGATATTCCCCTCTATCAGGGTGTGGACAAGAATTTATCTGGCTGCAACATAGACATTTATGAGCTGTCACTTCACGTGTGTGCTGAAGGATACTCACTATTACGATTGAAACAGAGTGTCTAAAGTGTCACTGCATGTAGGAAGGCAAATTTCATCACTCAGATATGAGGCATCACTTATGCTGTCTAAAGATACAGTAGAATGGTTGTCTGTTGGAATAAGGAAGACAGACAGCACGAGCAATGTGCAACGCAAGCAATGTATTCCAAATGAACCATAACAGTATACATCTGGCAGGAAATATAGACTTTATGTGTCAAAGTGAGTCATTCAAGTCAGTGGAACTCTTGAGTGATGTTGGCACATATACAGTTTAAGTCAAGAAGTTTACATACACTTAGGTTGGAGTCATTAAAACTCGTTTTTCAACCATTCCACAAATTTCTTGTTAACAAGCTCTAGTTTTGGCAAGTCGGTTAGGACATCTGCTTTATGCATGACACAAGTCATTTTTCCAACAATTGTTTACAGACAGATTATGTCACTTATAATTCACTGTATCACAATTCCAGTGGGTCAGAAGTTTACATACACTAAGTTGACTGTGCCTTTAAACAGCTTGGAACATTCTAGAAAATATTGTCATGGCTTTAGAAGCTTCTGATAGGCTAATTGACATCATTTGAGTCAATTTGAGGTGTACCTGTGGATGTATTTCAAGGCCTACCTTCAAACTCAGTGCCTCTTTGCTTGACATCATGGGAAAATCTAAATAAATCAAATTGTAGACCTCCACAAGTCTGGTTTATCCTTGGGAGCAATTTCCAAATGCCTGAAGGTACCACATTCATCTGTACAAACAATAGTACGCAAGTATAAACACCATGGGACCACGCAGCCGTCATTCCGCTCAAGAAGGAGACGCGTTCTGTCTCCTAGAGATGAACGTACTTTGGTGCAAAAAAGGGCAAATCAATCACTGAACAACAGCAAAGGACCTTGTGAAGATGCTGGAGGAAACAGATACAAACGTATCTATATCCACAGTAAAACGAGTCCTATATCGACATAACCTGAAAGGCCGCTCAGCAAGGAAGAAGCCACTGCTCCAAAACCGGCATTAAAAAAGCCAGACTACGGTTTGCAACTGCACATGTATACAAAGATCGGACTTTTTGGAGAAATGTCCTCTGGTCTTATGAAACAAAAATAGAACTGTTTGGCCATAATGACCATCATTATGTTTGGAGGAAAAAGGGGGAGGCTTGCAAGCCGAAGAACCCCATCCCAACCGTGAAGCACAGGTGTCACGGCTCTCGTCGTAATGAGGATCGGACCAAAGCCCAGCGTGGTAAGTGTTCATGATTTTTATTAACCAAAACACTTTAACAAAATAACGACGTGAAGAAACCGAAACAGTTCTGTAAGGTGCATAAACTATACAGAAAACAACTACCCACAAAACACAGGTGGGAAAAAGGCTGCCTAAGTATGATTCCCAATCAGAGACAACGATAGACAGGTGCCTCTGATTGGGAACCACACTCAGCCAAAAACAAAGACATAGAAAACACAGAAATAAAGAAACTAGAATGCCCACCCTATTCACACCCTGGCATATCCAAAATAGAGAATAAAAGCCTCTCTATGGCCAGGGCGTGACAACGGAGGTGGCAGCATCATGCTGTGGGGGTGCTTTGCTGCAGGAGGGACTGGTGCACTTCACAAAATAGATGGCATAATGAGGCAGGAACATTATGTGGATATATTGAAGCAACATCTCAAGACATCAGTCAGGAAGTTATAGCTATATAGCAAATGGGTCTTCCAAATAGACATGACCCCAAGCATACTTCCAAAGTTGTGACAAAATGGCTTAAGGACAACAATGTCAAGGTATTGGAGTGGCCATCACAAAGCCCTGACCTCAATCCCATAGAAAATTTGTGGGCAGAACTTAAAAGGCATGTGCGAGCAAGGAGGCCTACAAACCTGACTCAGTTACACCAGCTCTGACAGGAGGAATGGGTCAAAATTCACCCAACTCACTGTGGGAAGCTTGTGGATGGCTATTTATTTATTTATTTTAATTTTATTTATTTCACCTTTATTTAACCAGGTAGGCAAGTTGAGAACACGTTCTCATTTACAATTGCGACCTGGCCAAAATAAAGCAAAGCAGTTCGACACATATAACAACACATAGTTACACATGCTACCCGAAACGTTTGACCCAAGTTAAACAATTTAAAGGCAAAGCTACCAAATACTAATTTAGTGTATGTAAACTTCTGACCCACTGAGAATGTGATGAAAGAAATAAACGCTGAAATAAATCATTCTCTCTACTATTATTCTGACATTTCACATTCTTAAAAGTGGTGATCCTAACTGACCTAAGACAGGGAATTTTTTACTAGGATTTAATGTCAGGAATTGTGAAAAACTGAGTTTAAATGCATTTGGGTAAGGTGTCTGTAAACTTCCGACTTCAACTGTAGATCCTATTGTAGCTGTGCTCAAAGTAGAACAAATTGTTAAAACTTGAAAGTTAACTGGACAGGCACTGCAGCAGCAAAACTAATGCGAATGTTAAAACTTGTTTTGTATGTTTCAGTATAGAATAACCACTGCACCTTTGCACTCTACCTGCAGCAGCTGCTCCAATCTGCTCCATGTGGGACTCCAATACATCCGGATCTCTCGAGCTGTACGGACCGAGCTCAGGGTAGAAACTGGAGCCGATGTCCTCCGGCGGCATATGCCTCCCTTTAGGGTAACTGGCGGCGATTTTGGGGTCCCAATGTGGCACGAGGACATGGTCCCAGTGCATGTATTTCCCATCCATCGACGGGTTCCCGTACCACACGCTGTAAAATATGTGGACGTCGTAAAATATGGTTCCATCAGGTCCAGAGTTTGATAAAACTACTTTGGCGCGCACCTGCCCGGTGGAGGAGACGGCGTCTTGGGACACCGAGCGCCGGTCCATCCTTCCTCCAATCATCGGCATGTGGCCCAACCCCGGGGCCAGGTCCGAGAACCCATCGCTGGGCTTCAGAGGTCTCAAACCCATCATGGTTCCGAAAACGAAAAGTGTAAATAAGAACAGGGCTATGCACGTTTTCTTCCGCAGCCTGGCCATTGCGGATAGATTGTCTCGTAGAGGCGATTCCTGCTGGAGTGAACCGGGTTTCCTGGTCGGCTGAAGTCAGCCGTGTGAATAAGACTTGCTTTTCTCCAAACGTCGTATAGCCTATTGGCAGTATACTATAACAGTTAGCCTATCTTACAAGTTCACCTACTGAACTCTAGGAAAGTATACAATGCAGGCCTTCATATAGAGTATTCATAAATGCAGTCGCTGTCGGAACGCAGAAAATGTAAAACTTTATGATTAATAGCCGAACTATTAGCCTACATGATTGCGGATGAAGCCTAATGGTCGCGTTGCATGACGCAGTGGAATCTGTCATTGCATTTAGATCTCAGTGATTTGAAATGATTTGTCCCTTTATCAGGTTCTCATGCGGAGCTAACTTGCTCACTTCAACCAGTTAACAGAATATCGATGTCTTAAGGAGCTCGCTTTACCTTGTTCTAGTGGAGAATGTGAAATAAGGATGCATGACACATTTGGATTAGTGTTCCCCAATTGCAATGATAAAGGCTATACCACCATCTGATTATATGAGCTCTTGGAGAATATGTGCACATTTCGAGTTAAGAATAGCCTCCATGTCAAGTGATCAAATCTCTCTGATATATTTCTATCGTGTATAGGCTACAGTCAGATGTTGGCTCCTGATGGCTGAATTGCCGTCACCATGTTACACTATTTCGCTTTTCGCTGCTACGCTATTTCGCTTTTCGCTGCTGGCTCGATATATCTCCTACACAATACTTTACATTAGGCTCGCAAGTAAACCCACGTAGCGACAGCAACGAAAACGTTCTAAATTCAATGCAACAAGATCCTGGACGTGCACGCTTCGTGGTCGCTGTCCTTGGTATTCGCCATAAGCGATGGCTGCTTTTTACCGTCCATGTTTTGCTACATGGAGGCGGAGCTTTTGCCGGCCGGGTGTTATACTGAGATTTGTTTGGCGCAAGGGGACTGATGGATGGCAACTATAGGCTATGCATGTACCTATACAAAGTAGGATATCGGAGCCTTATTGATGATGATAATAGACTGTAAGACACATACACAATAAAGCCACGGTTGCAAAGTTGCAGTGTAGCCTACAGGATGAAAATGCTGTCAAATGAACAATGAAGCCATCCAGTCTTTAACTCATAACGTGAGGTGGTCATCTGTGAAAGTGGTATTGCCTTAACCCATAACAGTCTAAGCCCTGTCTAAGCCAGGGGGTCTACTAAGCTATATGGAATTGTTTTAAGAAGGTCATTTAAGAAGGTCATACCAAGGACAATTTAGCTATTTGATTTTGAATGTTAAGACCCCTTGAAGTATAACAAAAATATATTTAAAAAATATTTGATACAAAATTATTTTTGGCCTAACTTCTATTAGACCACATAAACGCATTGAATAACAGATTCACTACACGGGACAACAGATAGTCCACAAAAAATAATCTAAAAGAAGTTTGTTCTGAAGTGGTTGTCCTATATCTGAAAAAGATATAAGAAAGATCAGGAAACATATATATATATATATATATATATATATATATATATATATATATATATATATATATATATATACACTACGGTCAAAAGTTTTAGAACACCTACTCATTCAAGGGTTTTTCTTTATTTTTACTATTTTCTATATTTTGGAATAATAGTGAAGACATCAAAACTATGAAATAACACATATGGAATCATGTAGTAGCCAAAAACGTTTTAAACAAATCAAAATATATTTCATATTTGAGATTCTTCCAATAGCCACCCTTTGCCTTGATGACAGCTTTGCACACTCTTGGCATTCTCTCAACCAGCTTCACCTGGAATGCTTTTCCAACAGTCTTGAGGGAATTCCCACATATCCTGAGCACTTGTTGGCTGCTTTTCCTTCACTCTGCAGTCCGACTCATCCCAAAACATCTCAATTTGGTTGAGGTCGGGGGATTGTGGAGGCCAGGTCATCTGATGCAGTACTCCATCACTCTCCTTGGGTGCCTATTTGAAGAATCTCAAATCTGAAATATATTTAGATTTGTTTTTTAAAAAATTGGTTACTACATGATTCCATATGTGTTATTTCATCGTTTTGATGTCTTCACTATTATTCTACAATGTAGAAAATAGTCGAAATAAAGAAAAACTCTTGAATGAGTAGGTGTTCTAAAACTTTTGACCAGCAGTGTATATTTTTTACATGTATTTAACCCTTTATTTTTTTGCCACTAAACAGACTCCATATATACTTCCATTAATTTTTTCAACTGGTACCGGGAACCTTCTGATTAGTTTTGTGATGCCTTTGGGCATAGTTTGTAGGCCAAACTGTTTGGACTGTACAGGTGATTTTTGGGGGGGGTGTCTCATCATCTGACAAACATAGCACTAGTTCTGTCACCTTTCACCACAGATGCAGAAGTGCGACATCGGCGGATGTGGTGGATTGAGAAGCATCCAATGCAAAAAAGATATCTCCATCTTAAAATGACAGATTTTTATAGGGATTTTTTTATTATGCTAATTAGATATCCGCAGCGGCGTGGACATTGACTCTAGGGTTTTAATAAGCTCTCACACACTCACACACACACAGTATGAACTCATTAGTTCATTGGCATATTTCTAACCTTCGTGAAAGGGAAAAAGCTCCAGGGTGTCCGTCACATCGTTTCAACATCCTCATCAGCGGCCGTATGTCTACCTGCAACGGATGAACCGCAGCGCAGAGGTCAGCATCAGTACGTCAGGTGTCAAATGAAGGCACATGAGAGAAGGCATAGGAAGCAAGGGCTGTGGATAACTCATAAGGACTGATTCTTGTTTGTTTGCCTTGGTTCGTTGGTTTGCAAAACTTCAAAAGCATCATCACAACTTGACTTTCCTGAACTATTTGTGTATGGACATGGTAAAAAAGCAGAGCTAGGACTACTGTATTCTATTGCGTAAAGCCAACTGTCGAACATTTTTACAAGACTGATGTGTTTATTAAATAAGCTGCACTCTTAGGTGGGGGGGTTTCAAAAGGGGTTCTTTAAAGGGGTGGCAGAGCCGAAGAACCCTTTTAGGTTTTATATAACACCTTTTTCTCTTGGAGTGTAATCTCTCGTGGGAGAATTTTACTTCTGGGTAACCGAGATTAGAACATAAGCATTTCGCTACACCCGCAATAACATCTGCTAAATATGTGTATTTTATTTGGTTTTGAGATTACTGAGTGTACTACAAACTGCATGACATTATTTCAGTCTTCGGGTTTTGATCATCCCCAAATGAATCTCATCAAGCATCATAGTAGGCTATTCCTTCCCAGTGCATCTGATCATTTTGGAAAGTCAAACCTGCACACTGTTTGCGTTTTAACGGTAGGGGGCGGCCTACTGTATTACCAACATGTATTGTGTTGCAATTAGCATATTATTTCAACAATTCCACATGGCAAACCTTATCTGTATTGTAGCAGAACTACAGTGGCCTCTAGTGGTAGATTATATTTGGCTCACTGTGTGTGAACATCCTGTGTGTATGCTCAACTCTAAAAACTCTAAACCAACTCAAGGATGAAATCTTCACTCTCCTTTATACTGGGGCATACTATGCCTTGGTAGGCCTGTGTATGTGTACGTTTGGCTTTGTCAGTAGCCTACACCAGGTTTTCCCAAACTCGGTCCTGATGGCTCTGCATATCGTTGTAGCCTATTTGTTCGGATATGATCATCAATCTATGTGAATGTGCTAAAAACGTGCATATGTGTATTTGGTGGGAAGTGCATGGTTGAGACCCAAATCAGAATAGTACCTTTTCAACTTCAGTTGATATATAAAATACACAATAATGCAACTATGTCTTCATACTCTTGATGTAGATATAGGCATAATGCCTTTGTGTCCTATTTATATATACACTACATGTATATTTATACTGTATATACACTACATGGCCAAAGGTATGTGGAGACCCCTTTCAATAAGTGGATTCTGTTATTTCAGCCACACCCTTGGTGACAGGTGTATAAAATCGAGCACACAGCCATGCAATCTCCATAGACAAACATTGCCAGTAGAATGGCCTATACTGAAGAGCTCAGTGACTTTCAACATGGCACCATCATGGGATGCCACCTTTCCAACAAGTCAGTTCATCAAATGTCTGCCCTGTTAGAGCTGCCCAGCTGTAAGTGCTGTTATTGTGAGGTGGAACGTCTAGGAGCAACAACGGCTCAGCCGCGAAGTGGTAGGCCACACAAGCTCACAGAACGGACCCCTGAATGCATAGTGCGTAAGAACTGTCTGTCCTCGGTTGCAACACTCACTACCGAGTTCCAAACTTCCTCTGTAAGTAACATCGGCACAATAACTGTTCGTCAGGAGCTTAATGAAATGGTTTTCCATGGCAGAGCAGCCACACACAAGCCTATGATCACCATGCGCAATGGCAAGCGTCGGGTGGAGTGGTGTAAAGTTTGCCGTCATTGGACTCTGGAGAAGTGGAAAAGGGTTCTCTGGAGTGATGAATCACACTTCACCATCTGGCAGTCCAATTGACGAATCTGGGTTTGGCAGATGCCAGGAGAACACTACCTGCCCCAATGCATTGTGCCAACTGTAAAGTTTGGTGGAGGGGAAATAATGGTCTGGGGCTGTTTTTCATGGTTCGGGCTAGGCCCCTTAGTTCTAGTGAAAGGAAATCTTAACGCTACAGCATATAATGACATTCTAGACGATTCTGTGCTTTCAACTTGTGGCAACAGTTTGGGGAACGCCCTTTCCTGTTTCAGCATGACAATGCCCCTGTGCACAAAGTGAGGTCCATACAGAAATGGTTTGTCAAGATCGGTGTGGAAGAACTTGACTGGTCTGCACAGAGCCCTGACCTCAACCCCATCGAACACCTTTGGGATGAACGCAGACTGCGAGCCAGGCCTAATTGCCCAACATCATTGCTCAACCTCACTAATACTCTTGTTGCTGAATCGAAGACAGTCCCCGCAGAAATGTTCCAACATCTAGTGGAAAGCCTTCCCAGAAGAGTGGAGGCTGTTATAGCAGCAAAGGGGGGACCAACTCCATATTAATGCTCATGATTTTGGAATGAGATGTTCGATGAGCTGGTGTCCACATACCTTTGGCCATGTGTATTTTTTTTATATCCATAAGGGATCAATAACAGATAACAAAAGCATTTGATGAAACACTGTCTTATATGCCTATGAATGATGGTCATTCCTTTTTTGGGGGCAGGGCATATTATTTTTGACCATATTGGCAAATGACAGCATGTCTTATCCATGGTTTGAAATAATAAATCATTATTTTTGATGTGTTACACAGGCAGCACAATTCTGACCTTTAGTATTTTGACCAATCAGATCAGATTTTTTGCGAATAGTTAGGCAAAGGATTAGAATTGGTCTGCCTGTGTAACCGCAGTTTTAGTTGAGCAACAGGTTGTGAACCAGTTCAATGTGTGCAGCTTATGTGCAACTGTGCTAATTATGAACTCTTACTGATGTGTGGAGCCTTATACAGCCGTTTGTTTACAGTAAAGATTTAACATACGCACTTTGTAGCCTATAGGTTAAAATAAAATAAAAAGTGTTTTGTTTTTAGAATTAAAACTTTGCAGAAATTACGGTGTCCCCTTAATCCCACTGGAAGCAATTGCCATCGTTCTCTTCAACTACATTTTATGAGTCAATTCGTAATTTTATGATGCAACCTAATCAAGCTATTCAATTATTTCGAACAAGAAACAGCACATTGTACAATAAACAAGACAATTAAGTTTATATGGATGACACAGGACCTACTGACAACTAGAATTAAAGTTATAAACAGAACCATCCATACAAAAACCATTGGCCTACATAAGAAAACTATCTCAGGTCCAGTAATCAAGAATACATTAAAAAGTGTATTGCATTCTGTGAACCTCAACCTCTCTCCTTCGTTTAAACCACTTGTCTTGGCTTTCTTTTCAACCACGTTGTTTCAAATACCCACAAGGGGTCGTGGTGATAAGGATATCTAACACAACTTTGAATCTAAAAATGGTTTATCTCTTCCTGAAACGTTTCCCTGTCACTATTATGTTTTTAACACGATTGTAGAAAAAGTTAGCAAATTAACAATGCAGGGCTTATCTTAACAGCATAACTTCATTATAATAAAGTATTATGTCATTTTCGTTCATACCATTGGTATATTAATTAAATAATGGGCAGATATATAATAAATACAATGATAATAATACAAATAATTATTGTTGTATTATTATATTTGTACTATATTTTAAGCATCATAATTAGTATTATTATATAACTACTAGGCCTATACCACCTCAGAGCGAGGTCAATGAGAGCGTTAAATAAGGGAAGTAATTTGGTTTATTTTTGCTTCATTAATCATTCTACAAGGAAAACAGTCAACAAGAACTTAACATTCGTGATCAATCATCATCGATCTGGGAATTCGTTTGACCAGATAGGCCTGTCCTTTCATGCCGCAATTCCAGAAGAGGTGTAATGCTGAAGGCAATTGTTTCGTTTGCGTCGTTGCGGTTTTATTTCTTAGGCTACTCTTCGAACTTCCTGCTGAAGATGTGGCTATGAATTGAGGCGAAATCCACTGGCTACATCAAAATGCAGTGATGTGATGATGACCGAGCCAAACCTCTTCGTGGCCGTCCAGTCCCATTCCCCTCCCCCTACGATGCGTCACCTCAAATGAACCACAACTGATTTACTTACCTCTCCAAACCAACTTTTTGCATCCATCAGCAACATTGCGACAGCAGCAAAGTGACTGATTACTATGGAACACATTGACTATTCAATATTAATAACCCAACCACGTTACACTTCATTTCGTCACCCAATTTCGAAAGCGAAATAGGCCTAGTTATAACATGGAGTTGTTTCGAATAACCTATTATACCCTCTATTATTTAAGGGATATTTATTCAACATAAATTACGCACACATTTGATTTATACATTCTTAATTCAACATCTCCCATATATGGGCAATGTTCGGATGTAATGTTGTCTGGTGGGTTTGCAGTTGCCTCTGACCATTTGCGCTGTGTTTTATTAGGCTGTGTGGGGTCGATGGCTGCTAAATTCGCACTCAGGACAGAGAGAGATGGAGGGGGTGGGGGCTCGGGGCTCGGGGCTAGCGCCGATAAGCAGTGGTGCGGTGGTCTCTCTGCATAAGCAACTGTGCGGTGGTCTCTCTGAATTGTGATTGGTCACTCGACATATGTGGGGCCCTCCAATATCAGGAACGTGCAATTAATCATGTAGGCTAATTGGGAATCACGTGGACACGACCGAGAGGGTTGATTGGTGGTAGGAAGAAGATGCTCCCTGGTCCTTTCTATATTGACCAAGTGTGAAAACTGACCAGGGGAGGAATAAAGACGTGATCCAACGCGGAGCGGGGCCCGAGACGTCCAGCCCAAAACACAGGGGGGACAGGGACTGATATAGGCTAAAGACAAGCGGGACCGAACATGGCAGAAGGTAGGCAATAATTTGGACTAAAACACTTTGATTGGTTATTTGCTTTGACGCTATGAAGCCAAGGAGTCTCTCTGATGGCCATAGATGAATAGGTTTAGGGGGCTGGGTTACCTTGCATTGTCTTTTAGATCTTGGGTAATTCTTCTACAAATTCTTCCCTGTGACCCCCACCCCTCATTGTTTGGGGCAATACGTTGGCAGATCCTTTTGTTTATTTCGCCCTCCCACTTTCCCCCCGAAGTTGAGCTTTTGCTTTTCAGCGCATTTGGCATGAAAGTGGGAACCCGTGGACATTACGCTGCTCGGAAGGGGAAAAGGATATCCTACATTAACTTGGGTGCTTCCTTTTACTCAAGGCGTGAATTAGCAAGATGGGTTCTGTCTCTAACCAGGAATTCCCAGGTTGAGTAAAACTCTGACGATATATTGTGTTTAGTGTAGTCGCTGTCTCTAAAGAGATATAGAATGAATATCAGCGTACGAATGTACAATTGTGTACAGTATGGAACTATTTTCCTTTTTAAATTGCCTAGTCAATACCAAAACATGCTTTATTTTGTTCCCAATGGACTAACCCGACTTAAGTTCTCGTGTTGTTGACAAAGTAGGCACTTGATAAATGTAAATGTTTATTTTTGTAGACGAATTTACAAATGTAGTATTGTAAATTAAAATTAATTTGTTTTATTTTTACAAGTAACTTTTTTCTGTCGCACAAACGCAGCTACAAGAGGTCCATAAAATTCAGTGCAACATAGACTAGCCATTTTAGTGATATATTAGGTTTCGTAATTCGTTTCGTGTTGGCCTGTGTTGTTTCTTCACATACGAGTACACTTAATATATACTCACTATGAGTGTGAAATATATAGATCCTAAGTGTGAAAGATTTAAATATAAGATGGGAGAATAACAAATCCTTCTAGCCAGAGTTAGACCTATAAATAATTGTCATTATGGACCCATACAATATTGTTGTTTATGTATTGAAATGATTTGTAGATAGGTCTATATTTAGGCCTATGGATATGATTGGTTACTGATCAAATTAAATCGTAACATATCGATCGGTTTTACAACGATTTCTCCCCGTTTTCTACCTAAGGGTTATGGATGCGCGAGGAAAAACAATTAAAGAACGAAGCTGAATGGCAATTTTACGCGCACACTCCTTTCTTGTGTTCTGGTAAATAGTAAAACGAACATTGTTTAACATATTGTTCGAAATTACAGGAGTCTGCAAGACCGAAGAGGATGAAGGACCAAGCACCGAGGAGGACTCGGAATCTTTCCACGGTGTTGGCGTATGTAAATGGTTCAACGTGCGCATGGGCTTTGGGTTTTTGTCTATGACCAACAGAGAGGGGGTCCCGCTCGAGTCACCGGTCGATGTGTTCGTCCATCAGGTAAGAGGGGCGCCTTGGTTTTCAAATGAACTGATTTACCGTCTTCTTCTCACACCAAATATGTGGTGAATGGTGGTCCACTATACCTTGACACAGAATAACATCTTCAGGCACTTTTCCTTCTCAAACGAGCATGCGTTGCTGGCTTACAATGTGACCTCGTGGTCATGTACAGTGGGGTCCAAAATCATGGACACCCTTGATAAAGATGAGCAATAATGACTGTATAAAATAAATGATGCAAAAAAAGAAAACGGAAAGTATGTTATTTTATTCTAATACAATTGCTCTGAGAAATATATATTATTTGTTATTGACCGAATTGGTGTGGGTGAAGGCAAGGTAGCACTGTGGTTAGCGCATAGGGCCAGTAATCAAAAAGTTGCTAGATCGAATCACCGAGCTGCCAATAACTTGTTCTTAACTGACTTGCCTAATAAAATATCGATGGTTTTGCAACAATTTCTGATGTTTTCTACCTAAGGGTTATTAATGTTTGAGGAAAAACAAGGAAAGGGCTAAGCTGAGTGGCACAGCAGTCTAAGGCACTGCATCTCATTGCTAGAGGGGTCACTACAGACACCCTGGTTCAAATCCAGGCTGTATTACAACTGGCTGTGATTGGGAGTCCATAGGCAGCACACAATTGGCCCAGCATCATCTGGGTTTGGCAGGTTTAGGCCGTCATTGTAAATAAGCACCTTGCCTAAAGGTAAAAATAAGTTTTGTTTAACAAGTCAAAATAATTGACACCCCTAAAGATTCTTATAAATAACGTAGTCAAAGGATTAGTATTTGTCCCCATATCCCTAGCACTCAATGACTACATCAATCTTGTGACTCTACAAACTTGTTGGATGCATTTGCAGTTCATTTTGGTTGTGTTTCAGAGGGTCAAAGATCATACCCCCAAGACATTCTAACCTCCCCTGTTATTGGTAATAGTGAGAGGTTATCATGTCTTGGGGTTATGATCTTTGACCCTCTGTAACTTTCTCACTCATCATTATTCACAATTCATTCAAGAGCCATTTTTTGGCTTTCAGTTAGTTATTTTTTGGCAACCAATCCCATGAGAGTGAATGTCATTCCAGTTCATCTGAATGTCATTTTAGTGCACTGCTTGCTTTGAATTATATCGGATGGTGTTTGCATGTTTAGGTAAAAAGACAAATAATGTCCGTTTGGCACACTGCCAAGTAGAGATATTTGCTCGATCTGATTGGGTGGGCTTGGCTCCCCATTGGGTCGGCCTAGGCACACCTTTGCCTTACATGGCTGGGTTTAACGTTTAACTTGACCAAATTCACATAGAAATGTGAGATAAAGATCTGTCATTTTCATTATAAGCAAGTCTAAGAAGCGGTAGATCAGTTCTATGTGCACTATTTCTAATCTTCCCATGTTTTTGCGTCATTTACTTTCAGTTTTGTACACAAGCTTCAAACAGCTGAAATACAATATTTTGGGTTATGGAAAATATATTTCACAGTGGTTTACATGGTACAATGATTCGCTACACTATATAGTGCATTCGTAAAGTATTCACACCCCTTGACTTTCCACATTTTGTTAATTACAGGCTTATTCTAATATTGATTTAATAAACATTTTCCTCATCAATCTACACACAACACCCAATAATGACAAAGCAAAGACAGGTTTTTAGAAATGTTTGCTAATTTATAAAAAAAATATAATAAAAATTGCAAATGTATTAATGTTTTTAGATTTTTTTGTGTGCAAATGTATTAAAAGATTATTTTAAAAAAACAAACAAAAAAACAGAAATACTATATTTACATAAGTATTCAGACCTGTTGCTATGAGACTCGAAATTGAGCTCAGGTGCATCCTGTTTCCATTGATCATCCTTGAGATGTTTCTACAACTTGATTGGAGTCCACCTGTGGTAAATTCAAATGATTGGACATGATTTTAATAGGCGCACACCTGTCTATATAAGGTCCCACAGTTGACAGTGCATGTTAGAGCAAAAACCCATCCCTGAGGTCAATGGAATTGCACGTAGATCTCCGAGACAGGATTGTGTTGAGACACAGATCTGGGGAAGGGTAACAAAAAAATGTCTGCAGCATTGAAGGTTCCCATGAACACAGTGGCCTTCATCATTCTTAAATGGAAGAAGTTTGGAACCACCAAGACTCTTCCTAGAGCTGGCCACCCGGCCAAACTGAGCAATCGGGGGAGAAGGGCCTTGGTCAGGGAGATGACCAAGAACCTGATGGTCACTCTGACAGAGCTCCAGAGTTCCTCTGTGGAGATGGGAGAACCTTCCAGAAGGACAACCATCTCTGCAACATTCCACCAATCAGGCCTTTATGGTAGAGTGGCCAGACAGAAGCCACTCCTCAGTAAAAGGCACATGACAGCCCGCTTGGAATTTGCCAAAAGGCACCTAAAGACTCTCAGACCAGGAGAACAAGATTCTGTGGTCTGATGAAACCAAGATTGAACTCTTTGGCCTGAATGCCAAGCGTCACGTCTAGAGGAAACCTGGCACCATCCCAAAAAGATGAAAACCTGCTCCTGAGGACCTCAGGCTGGGGCGAAGGTTCACCTTCCAACAGGACAACAACCCTAAGCACAAAGCCAAGACAATGCAGGTGTGGCTTCGGGACAAGTTTCTGAATATCCTTGATTGGCCCATCCAGAGCCCGGAATTGAACCTGATCAAAAATCTCTGGAGAAACCTGAAAATAGCTGTGCAGGGACACTCCCCATCCAACCTGACAGAGCTTGAGAGGATCTGCAGAGAATAATGGGAGAAACTCCCCAAATACAAGTGTGCCAAGCTTGTAGCGTCGTACCCAAGAAGACTTAAGGCTGTAATCACTGCCAAAGGTGCTTCAACAAGGTAATGAGTAACATTTCCAAACATTTCTAAAAACCTGTTTTCACTTTGTCATTATGGGGTATTGTGTGTAGATTAATGAGAGAGAAAAAAGTATTAAATCTGTTTTAGAATGTTGTAACGTAACAAATGTGGTAAAAGTCAAGGGTTCTGAATACTTTCTGAATCCACTGTATATACATTTGTGCGTACACATTTTTAGAAGGTGATGCAAACGGTTCTCCGCCAGTTCTGTTTGTTTAGACTGTCTAGAGCCCTTAAGGCTCGCACACATTGCGTTGAAAGTGGATCTAGCTTTTGTCTGCCGATAGCACGCAGTGTTTTAGGAACCACCAGCTGTAGACCTCTGACTGACAATGTTTTTCATCCGATTCTACATGTAAAATCAGTGCACACTCGCTTCACAAATTACGTTCAGAAGTGCTAAGTACTCTTGGCCAGCAAACGCTATTGGTGTACCTGAGCCATTACATGTAATTATAACTATTTCCTCCTTTTCAGAACCGCTGCTTTTTAGACCATTTATTTGAGCTTTTGATCTGTTGAAATGGCCAGGACTACAATCACACCCCAAATGAATGATTTCTTCCTGAAAACCTTTCTTTACTATTAATCTATTTCTCAATAAGTTTCTCAATTTGTATGACTAAATACTTATTTCA
This sequence comes from Salvelinus fontinalis, assembly GCF_029448725.1. Classification (NCBI taxonomy): domain Eukaryota; kingdom Metazoa; phylum Chordata; class Actinopteri; order Salmoniformes; family Salmonidae; genus Salvelinus; species Salvelinus fontinalis. The sequence continues at coordinate 34,665,217 of NC_074670.1, forward strand.
TTCTTCCCAGAATGCAGACATCCCTCTTCTAGTGCCGGCACTCTAGATTCCAAGCCTTTAAAAGCATATGTTTGAATAAGTGAACAATATCTGTTAACGATGTAACTGGGACAATGTCCTCCTGAACTCTGTCCTTTGACATCTTACATAGTGACTTCTCCACTGATTTCCTCCCCTAGCCATCAGGGTTCGGGTCAATCACATTTCATTTGAATTCAGGAAGCAAGCTGAAATTCCAATTCCAATTTTCCTCAATGCTTGAAAAATTCGTAATTAGAATTACAGTTTACTTTTTTTATTGAAATGGAAGTGACCCCAACCCTGCTAGCCATTGTTAGGAAGGCAAGATCATGTGTGTTCAATGTTCATCCATGATGGATGGATGGGCGTTATGGCTACGGTGCATTGTGGCAATGGGTCTTTGGCCCCGAAATGAGTCGCTGCATGTCAGGGAGAGAACATGACGTCCCGGGGCCTTCTGGCCATTGTGTGCAGGTGAACAATAGGACCACGTATCCCAATGAAGCATGCTCCTCTCGGCCGTGACCGAGCCCCTCAGCCCCACTTTGTCCTAGCAGCAATCCCTTCCCATTGTCCTCTTTCTCTCTCTCCTCGTATGTCTTCATTCATCTACCCCACTCTGTTTTCTTCAAGCTAGTATGGACATAGCCTACAGTAGAGCTTCATATCGCCCTCCAATGCACTTCACCAGGTTGGTAGGGTTTAAGACCATACTAGGAGTCTCCTTTCTCTTTCCACATGGTATGTTCTCTGTGTTGGGGGTGGGTATGGATGGACCTGGAGCGGGGGAGGTCACATGTGTGAGGGGAAGTGAGTTAACGTTCACTGGGGCCAATGTTCAATGGAGCAGCTTTTCAACTCGGCACTTTAGTCACCCAAATTGAGTTATGGATGACCCCTCGTGTGTCTCAGATCTGCTTGTAACTTCACAGCCGATGCTAATCAGTGACCATTAGAGTATTAAGGAACGGTTCACTTTAATATAATGCTAGATGCTATTGCATTGCTAATTTTCATTACACAATAGATGCAGTTCTTTGTAGGCCATGTGGCTTGTATCTGAATTAGTGTCCTGGTTAAAATACAATCTATGGCACATACTTTTTAATGCTTTTCTTTTCAAGCTAGCCTAATTGTAACTGTTTAAAACTTCCCATCAATGCAACTGCACAGCTACACACACAGTGTTGTTGATATTTGAAGCAATATGCAGAGAAGGCTGTCAATGAAGGATAAATCAGATAGTGGCAGTTTCCCATTCACAGATGAATCCTAGTCCTGATTGAGCTTGCTTTTTAGTCCAGGACTAGGCTCAATCTGGGTCTGGGAATCCACCCCCTGGTCTTTAAATATATCCTTAAGATTTCCTCAAATAATATAAGATCGTCCCAGCCTGACAATGGCAGCCATTGACGTTTCTGGAGAGGAAATCCTCTGTGGTGAGCATGGCTGATGTCTTTCCGCTCCTAAATTGGGTCCAGGAACCTAGACAAATGGCAATAGGAAATAGCTAAATGAGGTGGTATAGCCATCAGTCTTGTCCTGACACTGACCTAAACATGAGAGAAATAATTGGGTTTTTGGCTCTACAATTGTGGAATTCTGTTTGCAGCACAATATTGATCACCCTATAATGGTGAAATTCTCAAAGGTTAGTTGAAACTTCATTGCTAATCATATCAAAATCAACGATATCTGCTGCCTGGTTGCAGATATCCCATACCACCAATCCAAAAGCTATTTTGGAGGGTTCTTGTTTTACCCAGGCTGCCTCTGGCATGCCCCCTTAATGCACAGCACATTCCCCTTTTTTTTTCATAGCCTCCCCTTTCCTCCCTCCATTTTTTCATCCCTTCCTCCCTCATTTTCCCCTTCGCCAAGGCTGTTTTTATCTCATGGCTGAACTTCTCTCTGCTGAACAGCGCTGCCTGGGTCACCTGAGGTGAAGGCAGCAGAATGGGATCAGAAAAAAGAGTCTGTAGCTAAAGTACTGGGTCGTCTTAATTTGTCACCAATGAAACAGAATGGGACTATTTTAGTTTTCCACTTCATAACGTTTAAGACATTTTCTGTTGTGTGCCCTTAGGAACACGAACCTGGTTTGATGTTAGCATAGTCTTTAGCGTTAATCGTAGGATTATGGTGCTGATTGTGTCCCTACTCTTGAGCTGTTGAATGCTGTCAGGCTTTGAGATTATATTGATTCCATTCTGAATGTATCACATTTTAGTAAAACCATCAATCAATTATTAAATCAAAGCATGCAGGTACCTATCATTTGGAGTGAGAATGTGTTAATTCTCAACTTATCTGCGTATCTCTCTGCCAAACAACCATCCAAGGAATGTCTCCCTGACTACCCCACCCTACTCCACCCCCAACCCTATCCCTCCCAGCAAGAATCCTGCAGTGGTGGTTAGTGTGTTAGTGGTCCTTTGTGATGTAGTTGGGAAGAGAGGTTGGGGGTAGGGGACGTAGTTGTGTGGAATGCTGGTCCTTTGGCAGAGGGGGATGGGTGAAGTATATCACATCAGGTTTACCACTCAAACACAGGAGACTCACAGGCCACTGTGGCCAGTGTTGGGCAACAGACCAATGCAGACTAGTGGGGGAGGACAAATAGTCTGTCTGACAATAAGAGGCTTTGTAGTTGTTGTTTATTTATGAGGTGAGACAGAATGATCAACAGTCGCGAGACTTAGGACAGATGCCAGATAGCTCCTATCTCTGTCAGAAAAGTTTGAAGATAGCATAGTGTTCACAGGGGTCACTGCTCAGCGTCTCCCTTGGCTGACTATTAGTTGATTTGTTAGCTGATGCTGTAAGGTTTTTGGGATTGCGTCATCATTGATTTGGAACATATCATGCACACAAGACGACTAAACAATCCTCCAAGATATGTTTGAAATGCCCGGTGGAAAGTGTTCAAAATGTGATATTTGATATGACGTCTAAAAGGTTACAGGGCCATGTTCACAAGAGTCTCAAAGTAGGACTGCTAATAAAGGATCAGTTTTTCCTTTTAGATCATAATGAATAGAATTATATGGATAGGGGGAGCTGATCCTAGATCAGCACTCCTACTCTGAGATTCATTTGGAAAGGGCACAGGAATGAAGGTGAAACTGCTAACACTATTCTGACGTTTCTTTCTCCTGTCTTTCTCTCCTATCCAGAGTAAGCTGCACATGGAGGGCTTCCGCAGCTTGAAGGAGGGCGAGGCGGTAGAGTTCACTTTCAAGAAGTCAGCCAAAGGCCTGGAGTCCCAGAGAGTCACTGGGCCGGAGGGAACACACTGTGTGGGCAGCGAGAGGAGACCCAAAGGCAAGAGCGTCCAGAAACGCCGCTCCAAAGGAGATAGGTGAGTGCCTGCCTTGTATGCACATGCTGTCTGTACATCGAATGGGGACAAGGTATACACTAAACCAGACATGGGCAAACTACGGCCCGCGGGCCACATACGGCCCGTTAGGCTTTTTAATCCGGCCCGCCGAACTTGTCCAAATTATAGTAAAAACCTCCTTTTTTCCCCTTTCCCTGCAATGCCCACGTTTCCCCAATAGATGGCGCACTCAAAACACATTGACCGTTGTTGGAGTGGCGCGTATTTCTCTTTATTTCACTTTAATTTTCACTTCGTTTCACGTCACCATTAAGCCCTTCTGTGAAAATGAGCGGACCAAAGAGAAGGAAAGTGGACAGCGAATGCCGAGTGTTTAATAAGGAGTGGACAACAAAATACTTCTTCACTGAAGTCCGATCAACGGCTGTATGTCTGATATGCCAAGAAGCTGTTGCGGTTTTCAGAGTACAATATCAGCCGTCACTTTGCCACGAAGCATGCAAACTATGCTAGCAAGCAGTCAACACAAGAACGGGCGGCTACTGCTCAGAGGTTGGCAGCTAATTTACAGAGTCAACAGAACTTTTTGATCTGCACAGAGAATTTTGCCGTCGGTTCTGTGATTTTGAAAAAATTGACAAGTCACTTCAACTGGTGTCCTGTCCCCTGTCACAAGACCCCGAATCAGCACCGCAGGAGCTGCAATTGGAACTGATCGATCTTCAGTCTGACTCCGTCTCAAAGGAGAAGTTCAAGTCTCTTAAACTGAATGACTTTTACGCTTCACTTAACGAGACCGCGTTTCCAAACCTCCGGAGAACGGCGCAGAAGATGCTGGTGTTTGGCTCGACCTACGTGTGTGAGCAGACGTTTAGCGTCATGAAAATCAACAAAGCCCATCACAGATCCAAGTTAACTGACCAACACCTCAGATCTGTCCTGAGAATTGCCACAACAAAACTAACTCCAGACTTTGATGCACTGGCAAAAAAGGGAGACCAACAACACTGTTCCCACTGAAATGGTGAGTTTTTCTGCTGTGTTATGAAAAAATGCATATGGAAAGTTTGGAAGTGCGTCTTTTAATTAAGAGCAATGCGCATTTACGCACAGCAGCGGTACAGTAGCTTTATTAACACACCGCACATCGCTCTTAATTTAAATTTAAATTTTCAGCTGCAGGTAGGATATTTAATACAGCCTATGTCTGTGTGCTTGGCAACGATACACGTGTACTGTTTGCGCGTGAAGGCGAGGGCGTCCGTGGCGAGTTTGTAGAGCGCACGGTCAGGACAATCCATCCATGATTTTGCGGAGTTTAACACAAGTAGATATTATTGAGCTTGAGTATTTCCTTGTGTAATAATATGTTTTGAATGTTGAAAGTGATTCCATTTTTCAATAAATGTTGATTTCTTTAACTTTGCACCTTCGATTGAAACTTATTAAAAACAGACGCAATCTTGATAAATCACAGTGCATATGTTATTTTAATCTATTTACATTTCCTCATCCCGGTATCTGCGAAATAGTATGTAAATGCCATATCTTGCATATTCCTTGAGACAAATTTATTAACTGATAAGGGCTATTTTTCACATTTGAAAGACAGTTAATAAATTGGGTTGTAGTGTTCTTACTGTGCTATGAGGTTTGCACACACTACATTTAATGCTTTAGTATATCCGGCCCAAACACTCCCTCCAAATGCTCCTGGCCCGGCCCCTCTGTCAAATTTTAGAACCCATTGTGGCCCTCGAGTCAAAAAGTTTGCCCACCCCTGCACTAAACTGTACACACTAAAACAGAAAATTTTGATCAGATAAGCAACAATGTATATATTCATCTTACACACATACCACATCTATGTATACCATAGTAGGGGTCTAACATACTCAAAAGATGGTGGCCCAAAGTATTTTCTTTATTATGGTTGGATCTCACATCTGCAATGGTCCATCCATTTTGGATATGATTCAAAATGGTGTTTCAGTTTTATCCTGTTCTGTCCCCTTCTTCTTTTCCTTGACCCCCACCCCTGGCCGAGGTTAGGGTCACACAGGCAGGCTTGACGTGTGACCTGGATCAATAGCTGTTTAATTCTTGACGTCCCTTGTGGAGTTACACCCAGTGGTTCTCTCTTGGAAAACCTTTTCCAAACCTCTTCCACAGAATGTGTTTTTGTGGTGGTGACCTGAACTGGTAACATGAATGTTTCTGAATCACTTTAGATGTGGATTATAATTAGCCTGTCATTACAGTTTAGAACTAGTAAAATATGAAATAATTAATTCTAGGTGTTTTTATTGATAAAAAAAAAGCTTTATTTAAGTTGGCAAGTGTTTGATGTCGAAATATTACTAATGTTTGTTATAAGACCAATTTACAAAAATACGTGTTGTTTGGACTTGTCCTTGTAAAATAACCCTTAATGGTTCTAGGTAGAACCATTTTACCCATAAAGAACCTTACTTGAAGCCTTTTTTTCCATTGAGAAGGTTCCGAAGAACCCTTTTGCATGAAAAAAGGTTCCATACCCCACTACTTGCATAATGCATTCCATTTAAAATGCAGAAATCCCTTCACTTTTTCTCACCGTAAAGTAAAAGTGAGAGGCGGGCCAACATTGTGGGTCCTTTGTCCATTGTGGATATTGTGATGGGTTAGAGAGGGATATCAATGTGGCCTCCTGTCAGTTGTGATTAGGCCCAGAGTATAGTCAGGGTGAGAATGGAGATTGTTACGGCCTCAAAGAGTCCCGGGAGGCCTGTGGCGCATGATTCACTCTCCCAAGACTATGCTGGTTCTTATAAGAGGAATCATATGGGGCCAACTCCAACATTTTCAACGGAGAGTAAGATAAACTGTTTTATATCTTGAAGAGTAGTCAGTACATAGGTCTACGATTCTAAAGGATTTTTGTCAATGACTTTTGTCAATGGCATATTTAACATTCTTTATTAGGTGGCGGTTTTTGCGTGGGATTAGAAACATGCCCTGGCACTCGTTTCACCAGTGTTATCTGGACTCTCCATATTTCTTAAAATATGGCCAAAATCAGCCACAATTTATTTTCTGATTCCACCTTAAGGCTTCCGAGCCGAAACAGTTCGGAAGAGTTCGTGCATATATTATGACGACATTTTGTGACGTTTTTTGTTCATTTTGGACTTCGGTAAGGTTTTTTTCGGTTGTTCGGACATACGAAATGTTTTCTTGAGACAAGATGAAGTCAGTAGCCGAAGTCTACGCCCCTTCATCGGTGATTGGTCAACAGTAAGGATTCATCAGTAAAGCCTTTGTTGTCATTCAACGAGAGACGACTCGTTTTCATGCACATTGTTTTGTTTGAGAAATACTGTACCAAACACCTTAGTTAGATGTAAAATTGCACGAATAATGTCTCCTCGGCAAAAACGTCAAATTCAATGACAGATTTCTTGCATTATCTTTGATTAATTCTGACTATTTTGAGGAAGTGTACTGACTACGGTGTCTCAAAATGGACAAACAGTACTAATGCCATTAAATGTTTTTCAAGCGAAGGTATTTCAAGGTAGTATGCGAGCACACGTGTTCGGTTCGCCAAGCCGACTTCGGCCAGTTGCCAGCCGAACTGAAGCATGCTGACGCATTTAGTAGGTATATATGACGCAGGGAGGGGGGGGGGAAACCCTGTCCATTTAATTGATAACAGATGTAGGAGCCCGGGAGGGGGTTAGAGGTCGTGGTAACCATGGCAACCGCATACGACTAAAATATAGGGGGTTGGGGTGCGGGGGTTAGAGAGGACCGTGGGGGTCAGAGTTGGGAGATCATTGCTGCGGCTTTTTAGACAAAGGACCACTTCCCTTTTCCTGCACGCGCTCCATAATCGATGTTGAGACAGTTGGGCCTTGACACCAACCCAACGGCCAGTGGTACAAAGAAGCAACTGACCTCCTTGAGCCTCCCCTGACCAAGCCTCATCTACATCATTGGAGGAAGGGGGTCCTTAATAGCTCCTCAGTGGCACAGCAGCGGTGACAGCCCCACTGCCCATCTGTCAGCCACCCCTGGACGCGTGGCTATTCTATAGGTCCTGTTTAAACCAAAGCTATCAAAGGAAGGTTACTCATAAGGCTACCATTGACCCTAACCCTTCTGCATGGACTGTGATACTCTGTGTATGTTCTATGGAGAAGGAATATAATTGATGTAGCTCATTGCAGCAAAGTACTGTGGACAAACAATGAAAAGGGTGGTTCATTTGTAGATGGGAGGCCATTTAAAGTAACAAATAGCCTACTGAAACATACAGAGAGAACGTGCTTTTATAAATAGCGTACATCCTGTAGAAAAGAGTTGCATGCTGTTATGTTCAATTTGCATTTGCACATGGGGTAGAACAAAGATCATTTGCACTTTTAAACCCACTTTTAACCCTGTTCACATGAAAAGGATGGTCATAGGCAGTGCTAGAGGCGTCACTAAAGACCCCGGTTTGATTCCAGGCTGTATCATGATTGGGAGTCCCATAGAGCGGTGCACAATTGGCCCAGCGTCGTTAGGGTTTAGCCGGGGTAGGCCGTCGTTGTAAATAAGAATTTGTTCTTAACTGACTTGCGTAGTTAAATAAAGGTTCAATAAATACAATGAATAAATAAGGCCACTGCATGGAACTGGCCAGAGTTCTCATTTGGCTGCTGCAGCACTAGCCTAACTGGCATATGCTCCCCTCTTGTGGATTGCAGGTGACGGCGCATCTCACTCAATACAAGATCAGGGGCCATATGTAGGGAAAGGAGGGATACCTAGTCAGGTACAACTGAATGCATTCAACTGAAATGTGTCTTAACGCATTTAACTCAACCCCTCTGAATCAGAGAGGTGCAGCGGGGGCTGCCTTAATCGATAGCCACGTCATCGGTGCCCGGGGAGCAATTGTTGTTGGGGGTTAACTGCCATGCTCAGGGGCAGAACGACAGATTTTTACCTTGATCCACTAACCCTTCGGTTACTGGCCCAACGCTCCTATCAAATGTAGGATGCAAGGGCTCCTGAATGGCGCAGCGGCCTAATGCACTGCAACTCAGTACAAGAGGTGTTGCTACAGTCTCTGGTTCAAAGCCAGCCTGTATCACATTTGGACATGATTGGGAGTCCCAAAAGGTGGCACACAATTGTCCCAGTGTTGTCTGGGGTAGGCAGTCATTGTAAATAAAAATTTGTTCTCAACTGATTTGCCTAGTTAAATATTAAAAAGGTGTATTACAATTACTGGACATTTTTGTAGGTGTTGATATACATTTCTCTTAAGGAAAAATCAAAGTCTGAAATTTCAAACTGGAAATGACATCAGAAGCCTTTTTAAACCTCAAATACACAATACAGTTTTTTACATTGCAGGAAAGTTCTCCTGTAACAGTGAGATCAAATGAAGATCCTACATCTGTAGGATCAGGTCCTCACTGTCCATACAATCCTATTCATTGTGATATAAATGCTAAGCTGATCCTAAATCAGCACCCCTACTCTGCAACGCTTGATACATTTGGCCCAGTCCTACATTTATCACCTTGGTTGAGGGGATCAGTTTGAGCAAGGCGAGGTTCAGAATTGCTGACCTTCATCACATAATGAGTAGTTATTTGAGATGCAAGGTGATTTGTAGATCAGTGATTCTGTGCAGTGTCTTCAATTTCAAACACGCCGTCTTGTTTTTTAGGTGCTACAACTGCGGAGGCCTGGACCACCATGCCAAGGAGTGCAAGTTGCCACCCCAGCCTAAGAAGTGCCATTTCTGCCAGAGCATTGCCCACATGGTCGCCAACTGCCCAATCAAAGCACAGCAGTCCTCGCCACGTTCTCAGGGAAAGCCCTCCTCCTTGAAAGGAGACGAGGAGGAACACGGCCACTCGCCCCCGTCCCCCGTGAGCTCCGATTGAACGAGGAGACGCCGGATGGAAGCTGGGTGAAGCACAGAAGCCAATCAAACTGCTTTACTGGAAAGATGGCCGCTAAGTTTCCTTTCAACTATATAAGATGCTTTTGGAACTACCTCAGGTTTTTGTAAACAAAACGATCATGAAGAAAGAATGTACTGAAGTTAATATTTTTTTGGTGTAACACTCACAAATACAGCTGTATTATTATAGCACTCAGGAAATATTTGTAAAAATGTATGGAACCGCTAATGAGGGGTTTAAACTTGTAATAAGTTATGGCACATCACATATTACTTTGATGTCTTTATAGAATAGAAAGTTGTTTATTTTTTACAGAGCAGATAATGAGAAACCATGCCACTCACACTGGCATGCTACTATACTAAACTCACCAGGAAGCTTAAAATCACAGTGTCAAGTAGATAGCTAAACACTTTTGCTGCCTTACAACTTCTTGACTTTCCTGATTGTTTACACCCCACTATATCCGACAAAGACAGAGTTGTGACACTACACCTCTGCAAATGAATGTTAGTCTCATGGGTGGTAATGGGTGGGTACATATGAATCAACAGGACGGGGTATTGGGTAATAGCTGGAGGCAATGTATTGGTGGCTGCCAATATTGTAAGTGACCATCCAGATGTCCTGGGGACAAATGAATGTCAAACCAAAAAGTATGGTTGTTGTTGTTGCGTAATTTCTTTATGTTGGGCAGGCACAATGCTGTCTCTTAGGTGCTCAGTCTCCCTCGTGGTACATGTCTGATCTGCTGCTGCTACATTACAACCAGACACTTGGACCCTGCAGATGTAGGATCTTAATTTGATCACTCTGTTGTTGCTGAGAATTTTCCAGCACAGCAGGAAATGCAACTTGTAGTGTATTCAAGGCTTCTAAAGTTTGTAATTTCCACTTGTAAATTTCAGACTTCATTTGCCCTAAAGAAAAATGTATCAACCCTTACAAAAAATTCCCATTAATTATAATCCACATAATAAATCACATTTCCTGTTGCTGCAGGATTATTTTCCTGCAGTAGAAAACTGCCTTAAATTAAGATCTTACATCTGTATAATCAACTTGATCATCCTCTGCTTAGACTACATACATCAGCATTTGGAATTGAGTCACTGACTCCAGTAATCACACCAATACCTATGAAATGTATCAAACATAAGTAATTTACCATGTAGAAATCAGATGCAAGATTTGAATGGATTCTTGAGGTTGATTCAGGAATCTACATAATCATACTTGTCTTGTTTATACTTGACAGTCATAGCAGCAGCAGCATCAGGCGTTGTCTGCTGTCTTAGAAAAAAAAGTTCTGCTTAGAACCATAAGGGTTCTTCGAGTGAAAAAGGCTTCATGTAGAACCCTATCCCACCACAAAGAACCCTTTTGAGAACCCTTTTTTATTCAGTGTCGTTCAACTACTAGGTACAAGTAGTTATTCAACTACTAGGTACTTATTTAAGACATTGTCTCCAAGCAGCTTGTGGGGACTATACAGGAACACCCAGTGGTGGGCCGTCAGGGCCAGCAAGGCATTCTCTGCTGGCCTAAACATCATCAGAATATAATTTTTTTTAAATATATTTTCCCACAAATAAGTATTAAATTATTCCCCAGAGTAAGAGTTATACTCTTCATTTCATAGCTTTCCTCTTGGTTGCACTGCTTCCAGCCCCAGGTTGAGATTTGGAGGGCTGGTCTTTATGTTAAATCTTTTATCCAATCATATTCAGCCATCATGTGTTGCCAGGGGTCTAAAATCTGCCCTCAGGCCTTCAGAATCACCAGTGCGGGCGCTTGTAGCTTAAAGTGAATGGAAATTAAAATTTAGTGTCAACCAATCAGCTTTAGAGTTGGCTATTGTACGCCTGCTGGCTGGCTCCAGTGTTACACAGGAGCCAGCTAGCAGGCGTAGTGCGTGCACGTCTTTTGACTGGATTACCAATATTGAGAGGCAGGTCCTATGGGCAGGTCTATGCTGAACTAGGAAACTGAATTTGATAAACGAATTAATTCGCGTACTACTAAGCTGTTTTTTCAATCCACAATGGCGGAAGGAGGAGAAGATATCGATTTGGTCGAGGATATAATTATAACGCCATTCTCAAGACGAACTTTTCAAGAAAAGTTAGACATTGTAAGGAGAGGTCGCCCAACGCCGACATCTAAATGTATAGTGTCTAGAGCCATGGCATCATAATGATGGTAATAAGAGGTGGATTAATTCGGGTGGGACTGTGTAGGACCTCACTGAAGGCCCCAGGCCCACGGCACGCCACTGGGAAATCCACAGTTGTAGTCACAAGGCACCAAAACGGAAGAAAACGGACTGAAACAAGGAGGGACTACCAGAATTTGTCCAATAAGAAACACTTGTTTTTGTTTGTTGCGAATCATTTCTGCTACCGTGTGCACTAATGAATATCGACCCAGCCCTGCATGGAGGTGCATTTAGAACTAGCTACGCCATTCAGCCGTACTCCCGTTTTACAGGAGAAGCTGAAAGACAGACCTCTAACATCCAATTAATATATATTTAGAATTATTAAGAAGCCTTTTTAAAATAGTCCTTGTTATTTATTTGTTTCTAAATTGCGCCGCAGCTTCTCCTCATATTCAGGTTTAGGTCACTCTGTGATAGCCTGGTCCCAGCTCTGTTTGTGCTGTCTTGCCAACTCCTATTGTCATTGTTACGCCAAACAAATACAGATCTAGGACCAGGTTAACTGTGATGGGTTTTCCATTACATACCAGACATCAGATATCTTAGCCACTCATGTCTGCCTTTATCTTGTTCAATGCTGTTTGAGTTTAAAGGGACGTAAACACCCAAAATCTAAGTTTGTCAGATACCTCAAAGGGGTCTTCTGTTGAGATAAGTCCATGTCCCAGGCAAGTTTTGTATCCAGCTTTGCCATAATCCAAAATGGAATTGCAGTGCTTATCTTTTCCATTAATTTGGGGTTAAGGCATATTAGCTGGATCTACACCACCAATGGCAAAGGATGTGCATTCATCTTGACAGAAGATTACTTTTGTGGTCTAAAAATATCGGGACAAATTTTATGACCTTTTTAATAATTATTTTGTTCTCTTTACTTTGCCTTGTATGATTTACTGCTATGCACAATTAGCTTTCCAGTGTTGTGAATATTCTCTTTTTATCTATGCCAAAACCAATGCAAATGTCACTCTGCACTAATCATGTAGGAGATGCATTATTGTATTCTATTCTATTCAGTTTAATCTTATGAATATGTGTTCCATATTTTTACATTTTGATTTACAAGATACTTTTGTATGTAGGTGGTGAACGAAACGTATATATAACCTCCACTCAGGCTTGTCTCTCAGGAATCACAAATCTGAAAACTCAGGGAATACTTCAGATTTTTTCAAAGGTTTGGAAGGGGCTATGGATGGGATTGGGGTGCAATGTTTCTCTATATTAGTTGTATGTGTGCAGTGAAAGACAAGGGAGTGTTCTGGTGCCAAATCAAAATGCATGACAATAAAATGGTAGAGGGCCCCTGGGTCCAGTTTTGAATGTCTCGACATAACAGTAAAACTCTCTTTTCTCTAATCCGCACAAAATGCTTTAAAATGCCAGTTAATCATGAAGAATAAAACAAATTCTTAGAGTATCCTTAAAACTAGTCTTAAAATGTTTTGACATGTGAGACTATATGAGTTATTACACACAATATTATATACTCATACCTTGTCAACATATCTAATACCACACCTGCTGATGTTCTCGATTATTTTGCCCTACATAATAAGAATATGCCATGGTAGGCCTGTAATATTCCTCTATTATTGTATTTTTCCCTTTATAATTGTTGTTGATGGGGAATTTAGGAGAATATTGTTACCATATTAAGGGATTGGGGCTAGTAGTATTACACACATTGGGATTGTCTCGTCTCAATACGTGGCTAAAACATGGTATTTTAGACTATCAATGACTAATGTGACTATCCCAGATTGTTGTTATTGGGTAATGGGATATATTATTTTCCAAGTCACACTGTTTAAGTAAGTGATACATGTTTTAACTCAGGATTTTGTCACGTAAAAAAATGTGGTGAAAGCACATGGCCATTGATTCAGTCATGTGTGGCTATAACGCACATAGAACATCTGTGTATAATAAGAGTCAAGTTTTTTAAATGAACATTTGTACTTGCCTGGTTTAGAAAATGTTGCAGTATGAATGTGAATGAATGCTGATTGCTACTGATGACCTACCTACATGTATACTCTTCCCGTTAAAAAAGAGACACACACCCACGTGTATTTTGCTCATCTCTGGTTAGTAAGCCATCTGATGATTAAATTACATCAGAGTTGTTTCACAATGTATCACTCTCTACTATCTCTCAAATTCTCCACTGTGGACTGATGAAAAGTAATATTACTCATTTCTGCAGAGGTCATTGCTTAGATCATAACACTGTTTCACTGTTCTGGACTAGTAGAAATAAGCAATGCAAGTGCCAAACTGAATGAATATAATGTAAACAAAACTATGTTGTACCTCAATAACTACATCAGCTAAATTAGTATCTTGTATGGCACAGCTAAAGTTTTTTTTGAACCATGTGTGTTTGAGCAAAACTGTTTTAGCTCAACCTATTTGGACTCCCCATTGATGTGTTGTTGTCACATTGTGATTTGATTGTTGGTTGTTAGATGGGTTAGATGTATCTTAAAAGGCAAAGTACTGAGTATATTATTATGTCCTCGGGGTTACATGGAAACCACAGAAAAACATATAGGCTACTGCATACACAAGTGACCCGTGTGTCATGTTTATGCTTTTTGTGCCATTACATCAGTTGTGATCATAGGCCATTTGATGCAGTGGTGTGGTATCTATGGGGGATGTTGCCTGTCATTTCCAAAGAATGTGCATTTATTATACTGAGGAATGTATCAATGTTTACTGCCATAAACCTTTGGCTCTTGGACCATATAATCTTATGCTCGGGTATTTCAAGCACCTCAGGAAACTGGGGTGATTGGTTGGATTTGTTATTCACTTCCTCAATTCGTGAAATGGTGTGAAGCATGCATTCCAAAAAAAAACTGTGACTAACAGTTTACTGATTTGTGAAGATACGATTTCCTACTAGTTAATAATAAACATCTGCCACTATTCAATGTGTTTCCTGTTGTAGTTTTTTCTCCCAATGTATATGTTGTTAACACATTCTTTAGAATAAAAGTTTTGTCCAGCCTCTGATTATTTGCATTAAATGGTTGAAAACTGTTCCGCATTCATCCGCTACGGGCAGTCTACTCTTGTTTATACTCTGACCAGAGTATGTCAGCAGAGCGATAGAAAAAAGGTCAGCTCTGCTCTACTTTATGCAAGTTGTACGCAGCCACAGCCGCGGTTAACCAATTAGGTGAGGAGCAGGTGTTTGTTTGAAAATCTTACTTTCACGAAACATAGTTCCGCCTGTCATTAATTCCGGGCAAACACAACCAAAAGAAGATGGAGGAAAGCCAGTCATCGCTGTGTCTGGTTTTCCAATTCTATATGATTTTGCTTTGCTAGAATACAGAGACAATATCAGAAGGTCAATGGTATGGAGGAGGATTGCAGAGATTGTTGGTGTTGATGCTGGGTGAAGAGAGATTTGCACAACATTGTTTGCTTGTGCTGCTAGCTAGCTATGACCATCAAGCAACCTAAACCTCAAAACTGTGATCAAATCCACCATTTGTGAATGTGTTGAGTAAATGAAATTGTGAAATGTGCCCACCAAAGGATAGAAATCAGCAGTAACATGTATTATAACATTGTAAATGATACACTAAGCATTAATTTCCCATGTAATATGCTACTAATTGGATTATGGTATTTTAACATTATGATTCTCATATAAACTCAGCAAAAAAAGGATTGTCCCTTTTTCATGACCCTGTCTTTCAAAGATAATTAGTAAAAATCCAAATAACTTCAGATCTTCATTGTAAAGGGTTTAAACACTGTTTCCCATGCTTGTTCAATTAACCATAAACAATTAATGAACATGCAACTGTGGAACGGTCCTTAAGACACTAACAGCTTACAGACGGTAGTTCAATTAAGGTCACAGTTATGACAACTTAGGACACAAAAAAAGGCCTTTCTACTGACTCTGAAAAACACCAGAGGAAAGATGCCCAGGGTCCTTGCTCATCTGCGTGAATGTGCCTTAGGCATGCTGCAAGGAGGCATGAGGACTACAGATGTGGCCCGGGCAATAAATTGCAATGTCCGTACTGTGAGACGCCTAAGACAGCGCTACAGGGAGACAGGACGGACAGCTGATCGTCCTCGCAGTGGAAGACCACGTGTAACAACACCTGCACAAGATCGGTACATCCGAACATCACACCTACGGGACAGGTACAGGATGGCAACAACAACTGCCCGATTTACACCAGGAACGCACAATCCCTCCATCAGTGCTCAGACTGTCCGCAATAGGCTAAGAGAGGCTGGACTGAGGGCTTGTAGGCCTGTTGTAAGGCAGGTCCTCACCAGACATCACTAGCAACAACGTTGCCTATGGGCACAAACCCACCGTCGCTGGACCAGACAGGACTGGCAAAAAGTGCTTTTCACTGACGAGTCGCAGTTTTGTCTCACCAGGCGTGATGGTCGGATTCGCGATTATCGTCGAAGGAATGAGCGTTACACTGAGGCCTGTACTCTGGAGCGGGATCGATTTGGAGGTGGAGGGTCCGTCATGGTCTGGGGCAGTGTGTCACAACATCATTATTGGACTGAGCTTGTTGTCATTGCAGGCAATCTCAATGCAGTGCGTTACAGGGAAGACATCCTCCTCCCTCATGTGGTACCCTTGCTGCAGGCTCATCCTGACATGACCCTCCAGCATGACAATGCCACCAGCCATACTGCTCGTTCTGTGAGTGATTTCCAGATACTGGTGTGGCCTGTTACTTTTTATTTTGACCCCCCCCCCCCCCACGTGTCTGTGGAACTTGTTCAGTTTATGTCTCAGTTGTTGAGTCTTGTTATGTTCATACAAATATTTACACATGTTAAGTTTGCTGAAAATAAACGCAGTTTATTTATTTATTATAGGTTATTGCTCTTTCATTATGCTTGTGTCATGACTTATGGTTATAGCTCACTTCCTGTAAAATACACAGGCCTACTTGCACACGAATGGGTACTTTGGGTAAAGGATATTAAGGCTTTGCAAATATATTTTTACCCACCATCAACATCTCTGCAATCCTCCTCCATGTCACTGAGCTGATTTTGTCTCTGTATTCTAAAATCCATAGATAGCAAGCCTCACCAGACAGCTTCAGTCCATATCGAATGTACAGGATGAAGTTAAGGGTCTGCAAGGACATGCGATTTCTAAGTTTGCTTTTTACCACACTCATCTGGCTGAATACTCTCTCGACTTCAGCATTCGAGTGTGGCAAGGACAACACAGACACAGCAGCCATGGCAGTTATGTGAACCCATTTAGCAGCTTATCATAATGATAGAGGAAAGCACATAAAATCGTCAGACTCCAGTCACCCAAGTCATAGACTGTTTTCTCTGCTACCGCATGGCAAGTGTTACCGGAGCGCTAACTCTATGACCAAAAGGCTCCTTAACAGCTTCTACCCCCAAGCCATAAGAATGCTGAACAATTAATCAAATGGCCACCGGACTATTACATTGACCCCCCCTTCATTTGTTTTGTACACTGCTGCTTCTCGTTGTTTATTATCTATGCATAATCACTTCACCCCTGCCTACATATACAAATTACCTCAACTAACCTGTACCCCTGCACACTGACTCGGTACCGGTACCCCCTGTATATAGCCTTGTTATTGTTATGTTATTATGTTGCTTTTTATTACTTTACATTTTTTACTTTAGTTTAACGCTTCTTGAACGGCACTGTTGGTTAAGGGCTTGTTAGTAAGCATTTCACTGTAAGGTCTACACTTGTTGTATTCGGCGCATGTGACAAATAAAGTTTGATTTGATATGCATCACCAATGCAGCCATAGGCCTACAGTATGATGGCATATCTGGCCTAATGGGCATGTGCAATCAATGTGCCCCTTGTCATTGTACATCTGAAGCAGAGAATAGCTAAACTCACACATCATTTGCATATTGATGAGCTAGCTATATGTTCTCCATTTAAAATGATAGAAGTAGCTCATGTATATGAGGCTAACCATAAACCAGATTTTCTCCATGATTTTTCTGACATTAAATTGTTTATGCAAATCCAACCCTTATATTCTAGGTATGGTACTGTACCTGAAAATAAGGAGCTGGCAATTTATAGTTCAAGGAAAAATATCAAAAAGGGAAATAATGTGGCGTGGGGAGTGTTGTAATTCTACCTTGTTCATTTGCAGAGAATGATTTTAGAATACAGAGACCAAATCAGAAGGTCAGTGGCATAGAGGAGGATTGCAGAGATATTGGTGTTGATGGCCACAATTTACCCAGAGTAACCATTCATGTGCATGTGATGTAGGCCTATGTATTTTACAGGAAGTGAGCTATAACCATCAGTCATGACACAAGTATAATGAAAGAGCAATAAAGTATAATATATGAGAATCATAATGTTAAGATACCATAATTCAATTGATAGCATATTTACATGGGAAATGCATGCTTACTGTATCATTTACAATGTTATAATGTGTGTTTTCTGATTTCTGTCCATTGGTGGGCACATTTCACAATTTAATTTACTCAACACATTCATAAACGGTGGCTTTGATCACAGTGTTGAGGTTTAGGTTGTTTGATGTTCACTGCGAGCTAGCAGCACAAGCAAACATTGTGCAAATCTCTCTTCACCCAGCATCAACACCAACAATCTCCGCCATGCCATTGACCTTGTGATATTGTGTCTGTATTCTAGCAAAGCAAAATCACATAGAATTGGAAAACCAGACATAGCGATGATTTGCTTTGATCCATCTTTTCTAGTTGCGCTTGCCCATAACTAACGACAGGCGGAACTGTGTTACATGAGGAATCTTCTGCTACTCACCTGCTTGGTTAACCGCAGCGGTAGCAGCGTGAAATGTACATAACGTCGAGCAGAGCGCCGCTCTTGCGCATTGCTCTTCTTGCTCCTGTTGAAAATTAATGGGGGCGGTACTTTGTCTGGCGAATTCGGAAGTGGTGGGACCACTGCTTGACTCTGGCATGCCAAGGGTTAATCCAAGATGGCCGGGTTTACGGGTTCATGCTTTTTGTGTTTCAAAATGAAGGTGTCACGTATCGCATCGTTATTATGTAAAAGAACCGAGGTGAGGAGGCATACAGTATGTAGAACATTCACCAGTGGATCCACCACCCGACAACAACAGCTATCAACCCCGAGGGGTAGTATTTGTAGGTATTCAACTGAATCTTCAATCAATGGTTGTACGGCCCTGTTGTACAGAAACCACGGCGACCCGTCTCAAGTTGTTCAGTAAGAATGTTAGCTATGTTAAAATATTGAGTACTGTGTACCATTGAGTCTGGGTGTAAGTGCAATGCTGCCGTGGCGTGCTGTCGTAGTAGCAGATGTATCTGAAGAGAGAATCCAGAGGCTTCAAATGTGTCTTGTGTGTTTTTACAGGTTGGAGAGCATGGAGCTTCCCTCTGTTGGTGCTAAGAGTGTCCTTGTAAAATTGTTGGCAGCCCCCATCAACCCTTCTGACATAAACATGATCCAAGGTAAAAAGGAAAGGGGAAAAAAACAACACTGGTGAAAGGTACACACATAATTATATTTATTGTTGAGTTCCTATCATGAGTTAACTGGATCGAGATCAAATTGATCCTAACTATAGTTGTTTTATATCTAAAGCCAATGTCAATATTTGGTCCTGCAGGTTCCTATGCCATCCTACCTGACCTTCCAGCAGTAGGAGGAAATGAGGGGGTGGCCCAGATCCTGGAAGTGGGCAGCCAGGTGAAAGCACTCAGACCAGGGGACTGGGTGATCCCAAGAGATGCTGGATTAGGTAAATTAGTACTTTAATGCTCATGAGATACTACTGAGCTGAAATATCTATCTAGGTTTACATTCAAGCCCTTTCAATGGCCCTTCATGCTTTAGAGTCCAGGGGCCTCATTTATAAACCATGTGAATCTACTAAATAGACCACAAAGCACGCATGCTCCAGCTTTCATGCTAAAGCTGCCATTTATTAAACCTGAACTAGATGTGAAAATGTGTTCACCTTCCTGCAAACTTTAGACCGTACGTACGCGCAGTTTCTAGTGGTTGAAGAGTTGTGTTGTAAGTAGATTCAAATTTTGTGCAAATGGGAGATATGAGGGACAGACTTATTTATAACAATAAACAGGTTAAAAAGAGAGAAAATATATTTTGTTTCTTTGCATTTTAAAATAATTAGAAATAGGTATCCATTTCCTAGGCCATTATTTATTTAATTTCCATTATCATTTTATAATAAATTCTTCACCTTTTCTGTGATGGTTTTATACTTACTAGGTAGCATAGGCCTACAACAAGGATACCATTCGTCCCATTTCATTTAATTGGACCCACTTCACAGTAGTAAAACAGATAAGGTAATTTAAATATTTTGCTGTATGCCATCCGGTCCGGAGCACAGTTTATTAATGGTGGAACAGACAGTTGTAGATTACTTCTGTAGCTTACGTCTGAATACTGTAATTTCACATTTCTTGAGTAGACAATATCATGCGCATCTCTCATTTAATTGGGCCTATACTAACGAGCGTTAGTGAGGTTTGGGCACTGATGTTGGGCGATTTAGACCTGGATCAACCCCATCTAACAACTTTCATTCCAGATGTCCCTTCACTGGAACTAAGGGGCCTATCCCGAACCATGAAAAAACAGCCCCAGACCATTAATATATCCTCCACCAAACTTTACATTTGGCACTATGCTTTCAGGCAGGTAGCGTTCACCTGGCATCCGCCAAACCCAGATTCATCCGTCGGACTGCCAGATGGTGAAGTGTGATTCATCATTCCAGAGAACATGTTTCCACTGCTCCGGAGTCCAATGGCAGCGAGCTTTACACCACTCCAGCCGATGCTTGTCATTGCGCATTGGTGGTTTTAGGCTGGTGTGCGGCTGCTTGGCCATGGAAACCCGTTTCATGAAGCTCCCGACAAATAGTTATTGTGCTGCCATTGCTTCGAGGCAGTTTGGAACTCGGTAGGGAGTGTTGCAACCAAGAACAGATCATTTTTACGCGCTTCAGCACTCAGCGTTCCTGCTCTGTGAGTTTGTGGCCGACCACTTTGCGGCTGAGCTGTTGTTGCTCCTAGACGTTTCCACTTCACAATAACAGCACTTACAGCTGACCGGGGCAGCTCCAGCAGGGCAGATATTTGACGAACTGACTTGTTGGAAAGGTGACATCCTATGACGGTGCCACGTTGAAAGTGACTGAGCTCTTCAGTAAGGCCATTCTACTACCAATATTTGTATATGGAGATTGCATGGCTGTGTGCTAGATTTTATACACCTGTCAGCAACTGTTGTCGCTGAAATAGCTGAATCCACTAATTTGAAGGGGTGTCCACATACTTTTGTATATATATATATATATATATATATATATATATATAGTGTATGATTTATGTTTATATGAAATTGTCTACGCAATAAATTTCACATTACAGTACTCAGGCGTAGCCTACAAACGTCAATAGAAAATGTGAACCGTCTGTTCTACCGTTAAACTGCGTTTCAGATTGTATCGCACTATTTACTACTGTGAAGTGGGTCCAATTAAATTATGGGACAAATGGTTGTCTATCCTAACTTGTGTGTAGGTCTATAGGCTATCTTGCGAATAGTCTATGAAACCGTCAGTCACAGAAGGTGAGGACTTTATTCTGTATTGATAATGGAAATGAAAAAAAGCATAGAATATACAGTGTGCCTACTTGTAATTATTTTAGCGTGCAAAGATAAATTGGTTTACACTCTTCTCACTAACCGCAAATGATTGCATCGTGTTACTATATTTCGCTAGGCCTACCTGTTTTTTTTTGTGATGAATAAGAGTGTCATCATATTACGCATTTGCACAAGGCTACTACTAGGCTACTCATGCCTTCTTGCAATGCAATACTTTAACCACTAGAAACTGTGCATATGCATGGTCTAAAGTTTGCAGGAGGATGAGTACATTTTCATGTGAAGTTCAGTTTTTATAAATGCCAACTTTTGCGTGAACTGGCGCACTTATGTTTTGGGACATATTTTGTGCCCACGCAATGTTTATAAATTAGGCCCCAGGGCCTTATTCATTAGGGTGGGGCACACATTATTAAAACGTTTTCCAAAGGAAAATGGAAACAAGTACTTGGACAAGTTTAGGTGGTCCCTCCCTGTTTCAGTCCGTTTTCTTCTATTTGGTTCCTAATGAATACGACCTCGTCCTTTTCTCTCTCTCTGAACAGGGACGTGGAGGACAGCAGCGGTTTTAGCTGAAGACGATGTGATCTCTCTGCCCAATGACATCCCCCTGTTCTCTGCAGCCACACTGGGGGTTAACCCCTGCACTGCCTTTAGGATGCTCTCTGACTTTGAGGAGCTGAAACCAGGTGTGCTAAGTTCACCATTTCAACAAGTTGATGCCAAGCTAGCTGTTACCCCCCCCCTCCCCCCTTATACCCTTCCAATACCTTTTTCACGCTACTGCGCTAAGCCGAACAGTGCTATATGATTCTGGCCTTGTTAATCATCATCCACCTAAGTTGCTGGAAAGGAACATGTGAAACTAAATTGTCAGGTTCGGGTTGGCCCAATAGTGTTAAAAGGATACAAGTGAGCTTCAGTCTTTTAAACAGAACCTAACTTTCCTTCATCACACTACACTGTATAATATGTTTATTGCACTGCCTTTTGCATGCGAGTTCATTCCAGGTGACACAGTGATCCAGAATGCAGCCAACAGTGGTGTGGGCCAGGCTGTCATACAGATCGCTGCTGCAAGGGGGATCCAAACCATCAACGTGGTCAGAGACAGGTAAATCCAAACGGCCAGTTTCGTATTCATCAGGGCACGCAACTATAAATCTTTTGCAACAGAAAATTTGTGTTTCTTATGGGGTCAAGTCCAGGTAGTCGCTCGACTCCCTCCCTGTTTCAGTCTGATTTCTTCGCTTTGGTGCCAAATGAATAGAGCCAATGCATACTGCACTAAGCTACATTTCAAAAAGGGAACATCTGTGAATTAGTGACTGATTAAGAATTTGACCTTTCAGCAGCTGAAGTAAAACCATTTGAGGGGGGGGGGGGGGGGGGGGGGTTTCAGCTCTAATGATAACATGGGGTTATCAGCTGGAAATAATGAAAAGAGTACTTGTACTAGACCAGGGTTGTTGTAAGTAACTCACTGTCATAATATAGCCTACTGCCCTAATAAAGTGATGTGTATGTGCGAGAGAGACTGATATAGAAAATTCCGTAGAGCAGTGATTATATTAAGCAAGGGTGCGTATTCAAGAAGGCCCGTGTTGAAGAACTGCATGTACTTGTGTGTCCCTTTTCACAGGCCAGACCTCACACAGCTTATTGACAGGCTGAAGGCTATGGGCGCCAGTCATGTGATCAAAGAGGAGACCCTGAGGCGGCATGAAATGAAGGAACTTTTCAAGGTCTGTGGATATCAACACTGCTCTGAGGGCCAAATTCTGATAATGATTTTTCCTTGGATGTAAATTCACTATTTAACTTCCTTATAGACCTGTCCAAGGCCTAAGCTGGCACTGAACGGAGTTGGGGGGAAAAGTGCAACAGAACTCCTCCGTCACTTACAGTAAGTATTCAGGTGACTGAATTGAACCTTCTTTGTTGCCATAGCTTGGATGTTTTGAGATTCAAGTGGATTTGATATCTGATCAAGTAAATAGCCCACCCCCACAAACTTTTTCAGGGTTGGAGGGTCGATGGTGACGTATGGAGGGATGGCCAAGCAGCCAGTCACTGTTCCTGTGGTAAGACTGCTACTTCCTGTAATACTACCCTTTTTCTACCATGTTCCTCTAGGAACTAGTTCAACAGACTGTTTTCTCTCTCCCTCTCACAAACATGGCGATAGTTTTTAAATGCTAATACCTATGGAAACCACTTGTGAGTTGTACATACTTACAAGAAATATGATTGTCTGTCCTCTCCCCAGAGTGCCCTGATCTTCAAAAATGTGAAAGTCAAAGGGTTCTGGGTCACCCAGTGGAAGAGAACCCACTCTCAGGGTGAGCCAGATACAGTACACACACACAAAATATGTAGGAGGCTGGAGAGACAGATCTTTGCTCTGCATTTCTCACATGCCATTATAGTGGGTCCAAGCTATGAGTGAGTCACATGGTACCTTTCATTTTGTCCCTCTGAATGTCAAGTATTAAATGTTACTTTCAATAGCCTGCCGGTATGATGCTTTATAACCTGTTATATGGATGAGTTTGCATGTACGAGCTTCTATAATGTCTTTATAATAAGGCTTATAATATGTTATGTCTGTATATTTCTGTCTCCCCAGAGGAGGGGGCCTTACGGGGAATGCTGGATGAGCTCTGCTCCCTGATCCGCCAGGGAAAGCTGACCGCACCTGCCTGTTCCGAGGTAGGCCTCCAAGACTTCCGGAAAGCACTGGACACTGCCATGCAGCCGTTCACCTCAGCCAAACAGGTCCTGGTCGTGTGACCCCTCTTTTGACCAGCCCCAGCCGTTCTCAGGGTCATGTTCATTAGGTACAACATGGAAGAAAACGGACAGAAACTTAAGGGACTACCTGGACTTGTCCAATAAGAAAGTGTTTTGCACTGGGTGTCCAATTGAATACGACTCTGCATACAAAACGAAGTCTCGGCACGTTCAACGGGTGCATGCCCAAGGCTGCTGCTTCATCGTTGTCGGAAATGCGTTACTCAAGCACACGTTCAATAAATGTGTGTTTGCCGTTATGCGGCTCAAAGTCCACTATATATGTTATCAGCACCACTTTAAGTCATCTTTCCTGACAACAGTTAATGGAAATGATTTCAGAATGGTCATTGATTCCTTGACAACTTGGGTATTGTCTACATGTTTATTTCTCCTGAATGGTAACGTTGTTATATCCTGGTCCCAGATTGGTTTGTGCTGTCTTGGCAACTCCTATGGTTATTACTCTGCAAGACGGCACAAACGGATCTGGGACCAGGCTAATGTGGTTATGCAACACATGGTGTTTCTGGTAAAACACTAAACATTTGGCAAAGATTAAGTTATTTTTAAAGAGTTCAAATTACTTGTTGTATGGACACGAGCAAATACCATCATGATGCGTATTAGACAGGTTTATTGCTTTAAAAACAATAGTGCAGGGTCCAACTAGAGCTGTTACACTGACCTTGTTAAATTCCATGTGAACATTAAGTCGCGGTAACTACTAGGCTTCTCTAAGGTCTGATGTTGCTGATGGTCATTAGTAGTCTACCAAACTTGCTAACTGCCTGGTACTTAGCATTCCATTGTTCCTTTAATCACTCTGACATTGATAAAAATGTGTCAAATCAAACACTTCATAAGAGCCCATGAGCTCATTTTGAGCAACATTTCTATAGGCTATGAAATGGTGTGAGAAAAGAGTTTTGATGGCCTCTAATAAAAAGAGGATCCCATCAGCTTTCTATAGGCTAGGCCTACTATATTTATCAACTTTCCTAATATTAAGCACATTGCTTCGCTTTACAACAGGATTATAGCCTACCTGGCTGGCATGAAAATGAACCACAGGCAAAGCGTCCTCAATTCGCTATTTAAGTGCATAGATGACGTGTATTCTTTTCCCCCCGTGCCTCTGTTGCGAGACAGGTGTATGGTAATGGTCCATTCTATACTGAACAAAATTATAAATGCAACAATTTCAATGATTTACGGAGTTACAGTTCATATAAGGAAGTCAGTCAATTTAAATAAATTAGGCCCCAATCTATGGATTTGACTGGGCAGGAGTGCAGCCATGGGTGGGCATAGATCCACCCACTTGGAAGCCAATCCCACCCACTGGGGAGTTAGGCCCAGCCAATCCGAATGAGTTTTTCCCCACAAAAGGGCTTTATTACAGACAATGTGGCTGGTCTCAGACGATCCCGCAGGTGAAGAAGCGTGAAGTGGAGGTCCTAGGCTGGCGTGGTTACACGTGGTCTGCGGTTGTGAGCCCAGTTGGACATACTGCCAAATTCTCTTAAATGACATTGGAGGTGGCTTATTGTAGAGAAATTAACATGACATTTTCAGGCAACGGCTCCGGTGGACATTCCTGCAGTCAGCATGCTAATTGCACGCTCCCTCAACTTGAGACATCTTTGGCATTGTGTTGTGTAACATTTGTGAGAAATAAGGTTTTTGTGCGTATGGAACATTTCTGGGAGCTTTCATTTCAGCTCAATGAAACTTGGGACTAACACTTCGCATGTTGTGTTTTATATTTTTGTTCAGTGTAAATCAAAACTAGTTTAACACATTATTTAGTATATTTAAAGACAACATTAAGAATAGTCTGATGGGTGACAATATTAGCTTATCACTTGTGAATGGTGTATTAACAATTGTGAATGATGCTCAGAATGTGCAGTAAAGCAAGAAACAGCACACCTCATGTAGCCTAGCCCATAGGCCAATGTGTTTTGATCAGATTTGTATCACAACTAAAGTGGCCAAATAACTTCTTTAATACTAAGCACATTAATTCGCTTTACAACCGATGTAGAGCCTAACTGGCATACATGCTGTAAGTAGGTGGTGCATGAGTTTCAAGTTTGGGGAACATAATTTTCCCCATTAAAAAATGCAACTATATAATAAAGCATTACACACAATAGCATTTGCTTTCATTTTTGAGAAGTGTTTTCCCGCTGATTGATTGCATTTAGGAACATTTGTGCTTACAGCCTACTGCCATGTGTGCATTGCTGCACTTATAATGTGAAGAAATAGCCTAATAGTTTATCAACATTTTAAGCTACACGTTCTAATGTGTTGCATCAGCCTCATTGCTTTTAAAAGTTTTGTTTGATGTGAGGGGTTGTATTAATTTGTGATATATTGCATCCCACAACTGTCCCAGAGTAGCCTATGTTTGGAATATTTATTTATTGCAGAGAAAGACAAGTTGACCAATAGAATAGGTCAACTTTTGTAGTATGTGGTATAGTAGAGACCGTGCATTCGGAAATATGAAATATGACATTTACATACAGTTGAAGTCATTAAAACTCATCACCACCATACTACACCGTAGGGATGGTGCCAGGTTTCCTCCAGACGTGACGCTTGGTATTCAGGCCAAATAGTTCAATCTTGGGTTCATCAGACCAGAGTATCTTGTTTCTCATGGTCTGAGAGTCTTTTAGGTGCCTTTTACTGAGGAGTGGCTTCTGTCTGGCCACTCTACCATAAAGGTCTGATTGGTGGAGTGCTGCAGAGATGGTTGTCCTTCTGGAAGGTTCTCCCATCTCCACGAGGAACTCTTGAGCACCGTCAGAGTTACCATCGGGTTCTTGGTCACCCCCCTGACCAAGGCCCTTCTCCCCCAATTGCTCAGTTTGGCCGGGCGGCCAGCTCTAGGAAGAGTCTTGGTGGTTCCAAACTTCTTTCATTTAAGAATGATGGAGACCACTGTGTTTTTGGGGACTTTCGATGCTGCATACATTGTTTGGTACCCTTCCCCAGATCTGTGCCTCGATACAATCTCGTCTCGGAGCGCTATGGACATTTCCTTCGACCTCATGGCTTGGTTTTAGCTCTGACATACACTGTATATAGACAGATGTGTATCAAATCAGAACAACAGTTCAGTTAATTTTTGACAAGCATTAACTCTGTGATAAATTATTACTTTTACCAATTATTCTTAATACCAATGTCTAAACATATGTCAAAGAGAATAACACATACTATTTTTTCAAATTGGCTTATACTCTCCATCATACTGTCAACTTCATCGCAGAGCCACAGGAACAGGAAGTTAGACCTATAACCCAACGGGAAAAATCCTAACAATCCAGCAGACCTAATCGGGTGAGATTTGTATCAGAACAATCACAACAATACACTCCTTCACATATCACTCAACTTCAATCCAAAACCTCAGAGGACTGTTACCTCCCCCATTTTGACACGTAACTCCCCATGTGAGTAATGTGTATAAAAAAAAATAAAAAAACACTACTACTGGTCAAAATAAAATCATTTCAAATGACAAAATCGAATTAGAATCACTACCCTGAACTTCATAAAGAAAAATAATTGTATCATAGGAAAAAGGCAATCCCCTTTCCTTCACATTTGTCCAAATCACAAATATGGCTAAGAACTATAAATGTCATAATTGTCAATATTACAAATTACCTTAAAATCAATATCCAAATGGATTTCCAGTGAGGGTGATCAAACCACACTGGAAGGTCAGGACAGAGGTCAGAGGTCATACAAACCCTTCAAAGAAGTTGTTCTTACTATATTAGACAAATTAATGAAAAACAGTCAAACATTTCATACATGTCATATTCCAGGAAGTTTCCAGTACATTTCTTATCAAAATAATTCACATGTTTAATTATAACTCAGAAAAACTTCAGAAGATTCCGAAATAGAACACAAAAAAATCATAGTATTTTAAAAACACCAACAAATAGTCATAAGTGTGTTGTGTGTGGGTATTTGCAAACCTTAAGGTAAAAACAAACAAAAATGGCCAGGCCTTATTAAAAAAAAAAAAAAAAAAATTTTATTTTTTTGGGGGGGTGGATCAGCTTAATATTGCGGAAAGAATGTTGCTTCCAATGTAATTGTCTGCATCATTTCCAATCCCCCATATTTTTTGGGGTAAATATATATATCCATTCACGTATGCATACATATACACATATATACATACACATACCTACATAGACATACATACTTTTTTTAAAGAGTATACCTTTATTATTATTCCCCGCAAACCCTACCACCGATCCCCCAATTGGAGTAAACTGATAAACATTTCTGTTTTTACCTTCAATTTATACATCTTATACACATTTTACAGACACAGTCTACTTTATAATAGTTCTCTCTTGTTTGTTCTTAGTCCTTCCTCTATTTCTGTTGTCCATCCAGTTTGATTTCCACTTGTAACTGTGCTATTTCACAATAGCTCCGCACCTATACACATTTCACAGATCCCGTATGCCCTACATTGTTTATCTTGTCATTAGTCCCACCCTTCAGCTCCACTCAACCTTTCCCATCTATCTTCCAACATCATCCATTTCGGATTTTTATTTGCCATATATTTTTCAACAGTGCTGTGATGCTTCACAAAAGATTTGAATCTTCCTATTCTCATAGCTTCCAGGGATTGTAAATTAAAAATAAACATTTTTGCTAAAATAATTATTATATTATTGATTGATTGACTATGGCTTTTCAAATCCCCCAGTATTGCTATCTGTAGCGTTAGTTCTATGCAAATGTTGCGATTCTTCAACCATTCCTGGACCTTTGACCAAAAACGAGCTACATGCGGACAATACCAAAATAAATGGTCTAATGACTCTGCCTCCTCACAGCAGAATCTACAGAGCTGGGAAGATTGTATCCCCCATATATATAACATTCTAATAGTTGCAAGAATTTTGTACAATAATTTAAATTGAAAAATTTGAAGTTTTGAATCCGGCGTTGTTTTGCGTATCAATTCATAAACCATGTGCCGTGGAATGGGTACATCGAAAATCTCTTCCCAACTATTTTGCAATTTATATGGCACAGCTGTAAGTTTTTTGGTCCTTAAGTGAAATTGGTATATGTTTTTATTTATCACACTTTTCTTTAACCATTTATGTTCTTTAATATAAGGCCGACATACAAGTTCCTTACTTTTATCCCCTTCCACCTGCCTCTTCCATTTTTGTGGTAATGCTGCAATTAATTGGTTATAATGTTGGGTAGAGCAGACATTTCCATATGTCTGTGTTAGCTGCATGTGTGACATTACTCCACCAGTCCTATTTATGATATCATTCACAAAAATTATACCTTTTTTAAACATTTCTTCGATAAATACAGTTTTTTTTATCAATTACTATATTTGAATTTAACCACAAGATTTGTTGTACTATTTGTTCCGTCCTTTCAGGTGGATTAAACTGAAATTGCAACCAACTTTCTAAGGCTTGTTTAAAAAATAAAGATATTTTGGAGATTATTTCCTTGTCAAACAACCGAAAGTGAGCAGGTGTAATCTGAATAAAGGGAAAAAGGCCCTTCTTGAACATAGGATGAGACATTCGTACCAATCTACTAGAGAACCAGTTTGGATTTAAGTATAACTTTTGTATGACTGATGCCTTTAGTGAGAGGTCTAATGCTTTAATATTTAATAATTTCTGCCCTCCGAATTCATATTCGTTATATAAATAGGCCCTTTTAATTTTATCTGGCTTGCCGTTCCAAATAAAATTGAATATTTTTTGTTCATATAATTTAAAAAGCAGGTCACTAGGTGTAGGCAAAACCATAAGCAAATAGGTAAACTGTGATATGATTAAAGAGTTAATCAGGGTGATTTTCCCACAAATAGACAGGTATTGTCCTTTCCATGGTAGCAAGATCTTATCTATTTTTGCTAACTTTCTATAAAAATTGATTGGAGTGAGATCATTTCTTTCTTTTGGGATTTGTATACCGAGTATGTCCACATCACTGTCAGACCATTTAATTGGTAAACTACATGGCAATGTAAAATGTGTATTTTTTAGTGATCCAATACGTAATATGGTACATTTATCATAATTTGGTTTTAATCCAGAGAGAATAGCAAATGTATCTAGATCCTCTAAGAGGCCGTGGAGAGATTCTAGTTGTGGTTTTAAAAGAAAACATGAATCATCAGCGTACAATGACACCTTAGTTTTTAGGCCCTGGATTTCTAATCCCGTAATATTAATGTTTGATCTAATTTTAACAGCTAACATTTCGATGGCAATAATAAATAGATATGCCGATAGTGGACAACCTTGTTTTACTCCTCTAGATAGTTTAAAACTTTCTGAGATGTAGCCATTATTTACTATTTTACACCTAGGGTACTATACATAATTTTTACCCATTTTATAAGAGATTCCCAAAAATTGAAATATTCTAGGCATTTATATATAAACTCCAGTCGTACTTTATCAAAAGCCTTTTCAAAATCAGCTATGAAAACCAGGCCTGGTGTCCCCGATATTTCATAGTGTTCTATTGTTTCCAGTACTTGCCTTATATTATCTCCAATGTATCGTCCATGTAAAAAACCTGTCTGATTAGGATGAATAATATCTGACAAAAAAAAATTTATTCTATGCGCCAAGCATTTTGCTAGGATTTTTGCATCACAACACTGAAGTGTAAGAGGTCTCCAATTTTTTAAATGGACTGGATCTTTATATATACCACTTGGGTCCTGTTTCAGTAATAATGATATCACACCTTCTTGTTGCGTGTCTGATAATCTATCATTTATATTGGAGTGGTTAAAACAAGCTAATAATGGTCCTTTGAGTATATCAAAAAAATGTTTGTATACTTCCACTGGTATGCCATCCAGTCCTGGAGTTTTCCCATCCTTAAAGGCCCCAATTGCATCAAGTAGTTCCTCCTCTGTAATTAGGCCTTCACATGAGTCTTTCTGTACAGATGTTAATTTTACATTATTATTAGGGAAAAAATCCATACAATTAGTTTCAGTTAGTGGAGATGGAGGAGCCTGAAACGAAAATATATTCTTAAAGTACTTTACTTCCTCTTTCAAAATATCATTTGGTGAATCATGCGTGACTCCATCATTTGTAACAAGTTTTAATACGTTTTTTTTGGTAGCATTTCTATATTGAAGATTGAAAAAGAATTTGGTGCATTTTTCCCCATATTCCATCCAGTTCGCTTTATTTTTGTAATATATTACACTGGATCTTTCTTGAATAAGTTCCTCCATTTCTTTTTGTTTTTCCTCTAACTTATTCTGTGCCTCTATGGTACCGTTTTTATTGTTATCTAACTGTACTGTTAGTCCTTCAATTTCCTTTGTTAATATGGACTCTTTTGATCGAAATTGCTTTTGTTTTATAGATGCGTACTGAATTGCATGGCCTCTAAAGGCACACTTAAAAGTGTCCCATACAATATGGGGATCTGCTGTACCTATGTTATGTCTAAAAAAGTCAGTTATAAATTCTTCTGTCCTAGTTCTAAACAATTTATCATCTAGTAGGCTTTGATTAAATTTCCAATATCCTCGCCCACGTGGAAATTCTGTAAGAGTAATATATATGCCAATTATGTGATGGTCCGACCGCATTCTGTCCCCTATCAAACACTTTTTAACTTTTGGTGCCAGAGAGAATGATATAAGAAAGTAGTCAAGGCGACTAGCTTGATTAAGCCTCCGCCATGTATATCTCACTAGGTCAGGGTATTTAAGTCTCCATATATCCACTAATTCCAATATATCCATGACATTCCTGATTTCCTTAAGTGCCTGAGGGTGATAGTTTGTAGTGTGATTTCCTTTCCGGTCCATAGAGGTATTTAAAACCGTATTAAAATCTCCCACTATAATAATAGAGTCTAGTATTGCTTGTCGAGTTGATACATTCTTATATATATTGTCAAAGAAGCTTGGATCATCATTATTCGGACCGTATAGGTTAATAAGCCATATATGTTTATTGTCCAATAACATATTTAAAATAATCCATCTACCTTGAGGATCTGTTTGGACAAGTTGCACATTTGGATCAAAGTTATTATTAATTAAAACCATCACCCCTTTTGAATTTCTTTGCCCATGGGAGAAATATATTTTGCCCCCCCAGTTCTTTTTCCACAAAACTTCATCTAAAACTGTCGAATGGGTTTCCTGTAAACAGTAGATATTATAATCCTTCTCTTTTAGCCAGGTAAATACTGATCGTCTTTTCTTATTATCTGCTAAGCCATTACAATTGTAACTGGCTATACTTATTTCACCACTTACCATAATGAGACACACCTTTCAATTATTTTTATCAAAATATATGTTTGTAAACGTCCTATTAAAAAGTAACATAATGATTGAGTGTCTATGTAGTTGTATCATGACATTTGCATCTCCACTAAGCAAACCTCCAATTGGTCCCCACTATTCCACCCGCCAAAAGCCCCCATCTCGAGTTGGGTTGTCATCCCAGGCCTTATTTAATTTGGTAGTTTACAGCCTTAACCTCACTCTCGCTTTTCCCAAAACCACAGCCCCGGGAAACATTTTAAAGAGAGACAATAAAAATCCCTTTTTACCGGAAAAAAACAATATTTCGTTAGCATTCACTATACTACACTGATTTAGCAACACAAAAGTTTGAACTACAAACAAAACCTGATAATACTGATAAGTTCACTGTACTCCCTCAAATCATTAATTGTTTGTTTTAATCTACCCCAACATTTATGTACGCTTAATTTAGAATGTGCTATCCGTAGACACAGCAACATGCATCTCGCCACCGAGTCTAACAATTCACTCACATATTTTATTTATTTTATTTATTTTACCATTATTTTACCAGGTAAGTTGACTGAGAACACGTTCTCATTTGCAGCAACGACCTGGGGAATAGTTACAGGGGAGAGGAGGGGGATGAATGAGCCAATTGTAAACTGGGGATTATTAGGTGACCATGATGGTTTGAGGGCCAGATTGGGAATTAACCAGGACACCGGGGTTAACACCCCTACTCTTACGATAAGTGCCATAGGATCTTTAATGACCTCAGAGAGTCAGGACACCCGTTTAACGTCCCATCCGAAAGACGGCACCCTACACAGGGCAGTGTCCCCAATCACTGCCCTGGGGCATTGGGATATATATTTTTTTTTAGACCAGATGAAAGAGTGCCTCCTACTGGCCCTCCAACACCACTTCCAGCACATTATATGACTGGTCTCTTTTCCATAACCATATAAAATTATCCTAGTATCGTTACTAGACCAATGTCCAACAAGATAAGTAATAGCGGTTTCTCCTTAGATGTTCCTGTTACCCCTCTAAATGTAACACTTTTTTTTCTGTCACAAATGTAGTCAATTTCTCAGAGTAAGGAATCGATGATATTTGATCCCAGGCATTTAATAAAAAGTTGTTTGAGATGTGATCTCCTACGTTTCCCTTAACATACAAACCGTAGGGAACTTCCATCAATCACAGAAGGAAGAATCCTACTCAAAACTCATCAGATAATACAGTGTTTCATTAAGTGAAATCGACACCTAAAATAAAACAAACCCATAACCCCTTTCCAGTAATCTAATAATTTCAACCTGTTGCATTAATGTAGTAAACATATAAACCTGTTGTTTAACAAATCTAGAACCTTTAAAAAGTTGGTGCTGTCTCATCAGCGTAATAGTCAAAACTAACCTGTAATCCACTTTAATGACTGGACACTTCCACGTAATGGAAACAGATTATAATGTTAGAATACATAAGCTTCTGCTCAAATTCACTGGTATTACCTAAACTATAAAACCCAGCAATAGTAATCAGAAATTATCACAGAACGTTTCCATTCAACTATTCAGAGCTCTACTGCAAATGTTCCACTGAATCCCTTACAGCCCGATATAGCCCAGCGAGCACGACTAACTAACTTCTATTCTTACCAGTAGGAAAAACTATATATAATCCATTCTCAATCAACGTTCTGCGCTTACCTCTGTCGGCAGGTTAAAAACAAACTTGACAATTATCTTTTCTCTTTCGGCTCACTACTTATGAAATGTCCAAGACTAAAAGTAACAACGTGCCAAATTTATAAAATCAGTCAATCCATAGGAAGAAGAAAACATTTGTGGGCACAGCTCTATCGCAATTACCTATCCGCTATTATTAGAATTCATTAGATTTAGTTAACTGTGTCACGTTGGTATAATGGGATCGGGAGACAGGCGCAGGAATGCTTAGGTTTTTTTTATTGACCCAAATTACAGCGTGCAATGTAAAGGCACGTGGACAAAGACAAAACAAACACGTATACAAAACACAGGGTTGAGACCCCCCAAAAAAGAGCGAGGAGTACCTCGAATAAATACATAAGCGAACAATGATACCACACTGGACGAGACCCGTAATCATCTGCGCAATCGATCAAGACCCGACGGTTGTGGTGGCATCAGACGGGCCAGTTGCAGCTGCTGAAGTTGCGTCGTCGGACGGACCTGTTGTGGCGACGTCGGATGGCCCAGTTGCAGCTGCTGAAGTTGCGTCGTCGGACGGACCAGTTGTGGCGACGTCGGACGGCCCAGTTGCAGCATCATGGGACGGGCCAATCCCGCCGTCTTCTTTAAGGACACTCTTATCAACTCAACTCAGTCCTGCTAGTTACCCCAGCTGTGGCCCTCTTAAGGAAGACCTAACTCTGAGTATACCCTCAACAGGCGCATTTGTTATTTTTTATATTGTATTTCTTCTTATCTTTTCATCACTTAAATGTTCAGTTAGTCTAATATGTACTATTCATTCTGTGCACTTTCAAGTTCAATTATTGAAAGAAACCCAATCCAATTCTGTTCAAAATGATGTATTCATTCAGCTGACGCTCCCAGCCAGGTGGGGATCTGATCTGCTCCAAATAGTGGAGAGTGGCTTTCCCCTGGTTGCATCTAATGCAACTCCCTGTGCACGGTTAACCTGAGTTTCACTGGGAACAATCAGAAAGATTGTTTATCATCCCATCCTCATCACCAAAATTGTACTACAATTATTGTAATCAAAAGGAGAGACTTTTAGATTTCTTCAAAACAATCAAACTTTATTATTTAATTACTGCAGTAATGGAGCTGGTCGGTAATCACCCCTGGAGGTGATCACTGAGAACTCAACGAGCTGGTTTGAGCCACAGCATTTTATAGCAAAGTCCATCCTCCTTCAGTCTACATGACACACAACAGATGCATGGACTGGGTCACAAGGTTAAGATTTGTATGAAAGATACTTAGAATTCACAGCAGACAGTTTCTGCTGTAAAAACAGTTTATTGTGTAGAGACCAGTGTCTGGCCCCTCTATACTGCAGCCATCTCCGCCTGGTACCCCAGTACAGAAACATTAACTCATGCTCTGGAATGCGGTATTCCCAAAGACATCGTAAATCTCCTGTCAGTGTTATCTCCCAGAGGCATGTCCTCTGCAACAGGGGACACACCCTTTTCACGCCAATTCAATAAAAAGTGACTTTCGTCGCAGGTTAGGACAGCATCCGGCATAACCCGAAGATGCGTGTTGGCTTCAAGGAAGCGGAACATGTCATGTGACAGGCAAGGGAGAAAGAAGGTGGAGAGCACACTTGTTTGAAATTTAAAAGTGTTGCGGTAGCTTTAGATAAATATTAACATCAAGACGAAGCAGCTGCGTTATAAGTGGGATGTACTGTTAAGCGTTACATCCCGACGGGTTCGTGCTGATTGTACGGAGATTGTGACAGCCAGTTAAATGGGGTCCCTTGAGAAAGCAAGAACAAGATATACAGTGGGGAGAACAAGTATTTGATACAATGCCGATTTTGCAGGTTTTCCTACTTACAAAGCATGTAGAGGTCTGTCATTTTTTATCATAGGTACACTTCAACTGTGAGAGACAGAAGCTAAAACAAAAATCCAGAAAATCACATTGTATGATTTTTAAGTAATTAATTAGCATTTTATTGCATGACATAAGTATTTGATACATCAGAAAAGCAGAACTTAATATTTGGTACAGAAACCTTTGTTTGCAATTACAGAGATCATATGTTTCCTGTAGTTCTTGACCAGATTTACACACACTGCAGCAGGGATTTTGGCCCACTCCTCCATACAGACCTTCAGGTTTCAGGTTCCAGACCTGAACCAATTTTCTATTGGTTCAGGTCTGGAGACTGGCTTGGCCACTCCAGGACCTTGAGATGCTTCTTACGGAGCCACTCCTTAGTTTCCCTGGCTGTGTGTTTCGGGTCGTTGTCATGCTGGAAGACCCAGCCACGACCCATCTTCAATCCTCTTACTGAGGGAAGGAGGTTGTTGGCCAAGATCTCGCGATACATGGCCCCACCCATCCTCCCATCAATACGGTGCAGTTGTCCTGTCCCCTTTGCAGAAAAGCATCCCCAAAGAATGATGTTTCCACCTCCATGCTTCACGGTTGGAATGGTGTTCTTGGGGTTGTACTCATCCTTCTTCTTCCTCCAAACACGGCGAGTGGAGTTTAGACCAAAAAGCTCTATTTTTGTCTCATCAGACCACATGACCTTCTCCCATTCCTCCTCTGGATCATCCAGATGGTCATTGGCAAACTTCAGACGGGCCTGGACATGCGCTGGCTTGAGCAGGGGGACCCTGCGTGCGCTGCAGGATTTTAATCCATGACGGCGTAGTGTGTTACTAATGGTTTTCTTTGAGACTGGTCCCAGCTCTCTTCAGGTCATTGACCAGGTCCTGCCGTGCAGTTCTGGGCTGATCCATCACCTTCCTCATGATCATTGATGCCCCACGAGGTGAGATCTTGCATGGAGCCCCAGACCGAGGGTGATTGACCGTCATCTTGAACTTCTTCCATTTTCTAATAATTGCACCAACAGTTGTTGCCTTCTCACCAAGCTGCTTGCCTATTGTCCTGTAGCCCATCCCAGCCTTGTGCAGGTCTACAATTTTATCCCTGATGTCCTTACACAGCTCTCTGGTCTTGGCCATTGTGGAGAGGTTGGAGTCTGCTTGATTGAGTGTGTGGACAGGTGTCTTTTATACAGGTAACGAGTTCAAACAGGTTCAGTTAATACAGGTAATGAGTGGAGAACAGGAGGGCTTCTTAAAGAAAAACTACCTGGTCTGTGAGAGCCGGAATTCTTACTAGTTGCTAGGTGATCAAATACTTATGTCATACAATAAAATGCAAATTAATTGCTTAAAAATCATACAATGTGATTTTCTGGATTTTTGTTTTAGATTCCGTCTCTCACAGTAGAAGTGTACCTATGATAAAAAATGACAGACCTCTACATGCTTTGTAAGTAGGAAAACCTGCAAAATCGGCAGTGTATCAAATACTTGTTCTCCCCACTGTATGTCAGGAGAATTGCAGCATTATCATAAGGATAATACTTGAAATACAGAGGAGGAATGGAGGGAAAAAGAGAGGCAGGTGAGGTCTAAGAGAGAGGGAGGAAGATGGTGAGCTTGAGTCAGTGAAAAATGGCTGGGAAAAGAGAGATGGTTTGCTACAGAAGAATGGTAGAAAATGTAAGCAGAGTGAGCTGAAGACAGGAGGAGAAATGGAAGTGAATGAGAGCGAAGTATCGGAGGTAGTAGGTGTGGTGAAGTTCTTGGTGCCCTTGAGGCTTGCACTGAGGGTGAGGATAAAGATGAGTCTGTGACAGTAGGAGTGACGTTTTTGGAGGAAGTGGACCCTTGCCTTTTGGCTGATCCATTTGTGGTTTCAGGGTGGGTGAAAACAGAATTGGGTACTGTGGAATTGGTGAGGGTAACCAGAAGTGGTCTTGTGATAATTGTTTGTGTTTCTGCTGGTCAGAGGGAGAAGGCGCTCTGTGTTAAACGAATGGGGGCAAGAAAAGTGAATTGTTTTGCTCTCAATTAAAGGGTGCCATTGAGAGGAGTGGTTACTGGGGTAGCTGTAAACGTGATAGTTGACCAATTAAAGGGAAATATTTCCCCCTCATTTTTCCTAACCCTAAACTAAAACTCAGTATCCTAACCTGTTGCATAAGTTATCCTATCCTGCTTAGGGTGACCACATTTAAAATAGGTTTGATTTTGTGGAAATCCCCCCACCCGAAACACACAGACAATGAAAGCTCTTACGATTTTCGAAACTGACAGAACACTGAGCCAATCACAGCGCAACGAGAGAAGACTACCAACGCCTACGCTCTGTATATTCCGCTGGCTGCCCCTCCACCACAGAAAGCACTGAGCTAGGCTGAAACACCTGCATTTTGGAGCTGCCTTACTCAAGAAAGCCAGAATGACGGGTCGCCACTATTAATGCCCATGATTTTGGAATCAGATGTCATGCGAGCAGGTGTCCACATACTCATGTAGTGTATCTCTGGGTAAGCTAGTGCGTCTAGCAATCTCGCATGTTCATTGGTTTAGCTACCAAATCTAATCAGAGAATCTCATTGGACAATGGATTTAGCGGCATTTCTGTAGGGCGCATGCGTTCTATACTGTCAACTTTCCAGCGCGCGGAATTGTATAAGAAGAGGAAGAGGAATAGTTGTGAATAGTTTTTACACGTTTTATTGTCTTGCCACCTGTTTAAACATTATTTTATCATATAACGTAAGGTAACGGCACCATGTGGAACCAAGGTGAGTTTGTCTTTGTAGCAATGGTTTAACGTTATATGGCTGTCAAGAATAGCTCAAAAGTTGACTAGTTGTTGTAAATAACGTTAGCTTGCTATTGTAACCAGCGCTCTTGAGGCCTGTTTTGTTGTGCAAAGTTTGGGCGCCTAGATAGCTAGTAGCTGACTTGACCGTATTTCTTCTGTAAACTAAAAGGCACCGAGCTTTTTGTCGTACAGTAACAGGAAACAACAGTAGCAAACGTTAGTTAGGTAACTCTAACTAACCTTAGCTACTGTAGTTAACTTGTTCCAAAAGTGCTTTTGTCAGCTAGATATTTGGCTCACTAGTGTGTAGCGTCTCCACCAATCAGTGTGTCTCCACCAATGAGCTACCTAACGTTAGTTAGTAATGCCAGCTTGTTTCCATGGTTTCAGTCAGAGAGTGGATTATTGCTGCAGTTGTCTCATTGTCACAACCGTCGGTGATTGGCCTAGTTAAGTATATATATATTTTAAAGACTGTCAATTCACGTAGGTGGATCATACGGTGAATCAAACATGGGTGGTGGATACACTCAGTCCCCGGGAGGATTCGCATCACCTGCTGCCTCCCAGGGAGGAGAGAAGAAAGGGGTCTGTATTTGTCACTCACCAACTCCGTATATTACAAAGTCAGCGAACAGCTAGTGGAAAAGGCCTGTCATCGTAATATTAGTAGCAAAACGCACTATTGTGTCAGCCATTGTTTAATTTTTTTTGTATTGTAGGTTAAAGTTGGCTCAATATGAATTACTCAGGCTTACTGTGTATGTTTACAGAGACAACGTGCCCAACATATTATCCCCTGCACAGTGTCCCAGCTCATGTCTGCTGCCCAAACAGAGGATGTCTTCAGAGTAGGAGAGATAGAGGTTGCCCAGGTAACCCAAATTATGTCTTAAATATGAGGATGGTGGCCATTTTGTTGGGGTTTGTGGTGTGTTGCGATACCGTGACTCATAGACTGATTAGGATTTTAATCTTCCATGTACAAATGAAATGTGTGAGGTGTGCCTTGGTATCCTATGACAGTATTCTCTTTTTGTGTGCTAGGTTACCATTGTGGGCATCATCAGAACCACTGACAAATCCATGACCAACATCCAGTACAAAGTCGATGACATGACAGGGGCCCCTATGGACGTGAAGCAGTGGGTAGATACGGAGGTGAGTCTCATCGTGGCTGCTAAGTACTAGGATCAGGAAGGATATACAGTACAGTCAACACTTGTGGTATAATTTCCAAATGATGTTCAATTAACATATATTTTGTGACATCAGGCTACACTCAAATGAGAGTTCAACTGCTAACTCTACTCACCTATGGTTCTGTCCTGCTGTCTCTCCTCACTCATAGGATTCCAGTGTGGACAGCACTGTCATCCCCCCAGGCACTTACGTCAAGGTCTCTGGCAATTTGCGCTCCTTCCAGGTGAGGTCATCATCCCCACACAACTACATATCACAGCCCTGACCACATCATTCTACACATGTTTTTTTAAAATGTTTTCAAACAATGGAGAGCCATGTGTAACCTGCAAATGTTTATTTTGCAGTTGAAGTCGGAAGTTTACATACACTTAGGTTGGAGTCATTAAAACTTGTTTTTTAAACACTCCACAAATTTCTTCTTAACAAACTATAGTTTTGGCAAGTCGGTTAGGACATCTACTTTGTGCATGACACAAGTAATTTTTCCAACAAGTGTTTAGACAGATTATTTCACTTATAATTCACTGTATCACAATTCCAGTGGGTTAGAAGTTTACATACACTAAGTTGACTGTGCTTTAAACAGCTTGGAAAATTCCAGAAAATGATGTCATGAATTCAGAAACTTCTGATAGGCTAATTGACATAATTTGAGTAAAGAGGCACAGAGTTTGAAGGTAGGCCTTGAAATACATCCACAGGTACGAGGTGTACTTGACATCATGGTCTTTGCTTGACATCATGGGAAAATCAAAATGAATCAGCCAAGACCTCAGAAAACAAATTGTAGACCTCCACAAGTTTGGTTCATCCTTGGGAGCAATTTCCAAACGCCTGAAGGTACCACGTTCATCTGTTCAAACAATAGTACGTGAGTAGAAACACCATGGGACCACGCAGCCGTCATACCGCTCAGGAAGGAGACGCGTTCTGTCTCCTAGAGATTAATGTACTTTGGTGCTAAAAGTGCATATCAATCTCAGAACAACAGCAAAGGACCGTATGAAGATTCTGGAGGAAAAGGGTACAGAAGTATCTATATCCACAGCAAAACAAGTCCTATATCGACAAACTGATAAGCCGCTCAGCAAGGAAGAAGCCACTGCTCCAAAACTGGCATTAAAAAATCAAGACTACGGTTTGCAACTGCACATGGGGAGAAAGATCGTACTTTTTGGAGAAATGTCCTCTGGTCTGATGAAACAAAAATAGAACTGTTTGGCCATAATGACCATTGTTATGTTTGGAGGAAAAGGGGTGAGGCTTGCAAGCCGAAGAACACCATCCAAACTGTGAAGCATGGGGGTAGCAGCATCATGTTGTGGGGGTGCTTTGCTGCAGGAGGGACTGGTGCACTTCACAAAATAGAATGCATCATGAGGGAGGAAAATTGTGTGGATATATTGAAGCAACATCTCAAGACATCAGTCAGGAAGTTCAAGCTTGGTCGCAAATGGATCTTCCAAATGGACAATGGCCCCAAGCAAACTTCCAAAGTTGTGGCAAAATGGCTTAAGGACAACAAAGTCAAGGTATTGGAGTGGCCATCACAAAGCCCTGACCTCAATCCTATAGAAAATTTGTGGGTAGAACTGAAAGTGTTTGCAAGCAAGGAGGCCTGCAAACCTGACTCAGTTACACCAGCTGTGTCAGGAGGAATGGGCCAAAATTCACCCAACTTAAGCTTGTGGAAGGCTCATTTTTACTAGGATTAAATGTCAGGAATTGTGAAACTGTGTTTTTAAAAGTGTTTGGCTAAGCTATATGTATACTTCTGACTTCAACTGTATATGCGTCTAGGGCAGGGAGTTTCCTCTGGCATTTTGATTCACAAATGTTAACTACACCATGCCAGTGGCGGTCGGTGCTGTTTAACATTAGGGAGAACAATTCATTTTTTTATGAGCATGGCCTTATTTCTATTACAGAATATTGGATGACTGTCATTCGTACTCTATTCACCCAACTCAATGTACACTGCTCAAAAAAATAAAGGGAACACTTAAACAACACAATGTAACTCCAAGTCAATCACACTTCTGTGAAAATCAAACTGTCCACTTAGGAAGCAACACTGATTGACAATACATTTCACATGCTGTTGTGCAAATGGAATAGACAAAAGGTGGAAATTATAGGCAATTAGCAAGACACCCCCAAAAAAGCAGTGATTCTGCAGGTGGTGATCACAGACCACTTCTCAGCTTCCTGGCTGATGTTTTGGTCACTTTTGAATGCTGGCGGTGCTCTCACTGTAGTGGTAGCATGAGACGGAGTCTACAACCCACACAAGTGGCTCAGGTAGTGCAGTTCATCCAGGATGGCACATCAATGCGAGCTGTGGCAAAAAGGTTTGCTGTGTCTGTCAGCGTAGTGTCCAGAGCATGGAGGCGCTACCAGGAGACAGGTTAGTACATCAGGAGACGTGGAGGAGGCCGTAGGAGGGCAACAACCCAGCAGCAGGACCGCTACCTCCGCCTTTGTGCAAGGAGGTGCACTGCCAGCGCCCTGCAAAATGACCAGCAAACCTTTTTGCCACAGCTCGCATTGATGTGCCATCCTGGATGAACTGCACTACCTGAGCCACTTGTGTG
This sequence comes from Salvelinus fontinalis, assembly GCF_029448725.1. Taxonomy (NCBI): domain Eukaryota; kingdom Metazoa; phylum Chordata; class Actinopteri; order Salmoniformes; family Salmonidae; genus Salvelinus; species Salvelinus fontinalis. The sequence continues at coordinate 34,707,767 of NC_074670.1, forward strand.
GGTTGTAGACTCCGTCTCATGCTACCACTAGAGTGAGAGCACCGCCAGCATTCAAAAGTGACCAAAACATCAGCCAGGAAGCATAGGAACTGAGAAGTGGTCTGTGGTCACCACCTGCAGAATCACTGCTTTTTTGGGGGTGTCTTTCTAATTGCCTATAATTTCCACCTTTTTTCTATTCCATTTGCACAACAGCATGTGAAATTTATTGTCAATCAGTGTTGCTTCCTAAGTGGACAGTTTGATTTCACAGAAGTGTGATTGACTTGGAGTTACATTGTGTTGTTTAAGTGTTCCCTTTATTTTTTTGAGCAGAGTATCATCGATAGGTTTAGGCTATTACATGATACACAAATTTGCCATATGCCTATCATGAGATTGCTACAACCTAGCCTACAATTGAATGTTTATAGCCTAGGTACACAGGTCGAGAGACAAATTGGAGTAATCAAGGTGAGAACGTGACACTTTAAATACTGCCTTGCACACTCTTGCCTGCATCTACCTGATCTGATGTGTAATCATTTGTCCAAACAGTTAAAGAACGTTCCGTTTTGCAACTTAAACAAGCGTTTCTATTGGACAAATTTGGGTAGGTCCATTTCCGTTTAGTTCCGTTTGCTTCCGTTTTAGAAACGTTTTGCAACAGAATTGGCGAAGTGAATACACCGTTTATCAGTAGCACACACGGTTCACTTTCATAGCAGCCACATACAGCATCATCACTTTGATGACCATGTGCAAAAATCTCCCCAAGCCAAACCAAAACTGCTAAAATGCCTACATCGTTGTCACCATATTAGCTAACGTCATAGTCAACAAAGTAGAACTAGTAAACCCACAATCAATCCCTGTGGACAATCACGCAGAACAGTGTTCAGCAGTTACACCGGCGGGCCCCTGTGGCAATAAATTTATAAAACAGAAAGCTCCCCTTGACTTGGAAGAGTTGCAGTGTTGAATAGCCTTAGCCAACATAAATTGCATTCCTCTGTCAGGTTTTTGTGTAGGCTAAATCTGCTGCATTAGCTAAGTATGTGAAAGCTAAACCAATAATTTAAAAATACACTGTGTACAAAACATTATGAACACCTGCTCTTTCCACGACATAGACTTACTATGATCCCATATTGATGTCACTTGTTAAATCCACTTCGATCAGTGTAGATGAAGGGTAGGCGATAGGTTAAATAAGTATTTTTGAGACAGTTGACATATGGATTGTGTATGTGTGCCATTCAAAGGGTGAATGTGCAAGACAAAATATTTAAGTACCTTTGGACGGTGTATGGTAGTAGGTGCCAGAAGCACTGGTTTGTGTCAAGAACTGAATTGAGGCTGTTCTGAAAGCAAAAGTGGCGGTGCAACTCAATATTAGGAAGGTGTTCTTAATGTTTTGTACACTAATTGTATAGCTAGCTCTCTCTCTGCTGCTGCTTAATTTAAGAATTTAATTTGTTCAAACTGATCAACTATTTTCTTTCCTGATCTTTGAGTCAACTATTCACCACAATTTATGCACTGCAGTGCTAGCTAGCTGTAGCATATGGTTTCAGTACTAGATTCATTCTCTGCTCCTTTGATTGGACAGCATGTCCGTTTATGCTGATAGGTTGGAGGATGTCCTCCGGAAGTCTTCATAATTACTTTCTAAGTCTATGGAAGGGTGTGAGAACCATGACCCTCCTAGGTTTTGTATTGATGTCAATGTACCCAGAGGATGGAAAATAGCTTTCATCTGGCTACACCATGGTGCTACCCTAGAGGGTGATGTTGAGTGTACTATAGCCCTTCATTGCAAAACAGTGTGGTTTTTTTATCGATTATTTGTTGACATTAATATATTTAGTATAGTTTTATCTAAAATGTTTCACTTTATTTATTTTTATGCAATTCACTGAGTGGGATGGTCCACCCTTCTCTGAGGAGCCTCCACCGACCTGTGCAAATGCATTCATGTTAACTGAAAGTGTGTGTTGCACATTCAGTCCTGTGTGTCTCTCTGTGTCTGATGCACTGACTGTGGGTGTTTGTGTAACTTCCTGTCTTCAATAGAACCACAGGTCCGTGGTAGCGTTCAGCGTCCGGCCCCTAGAGGACATGAACGAGATCACCTCTCACATGCTGGAGGTGGTGCAGGCACATGTGCTGCTCAGCAAACCACAGACTATTATGGTGAGAACCTCCTTCACACATGACAAAGAGCACCAGGGCCTAAAATGAACACTCGCCTCCTGCGGGTAGATTTTGGCATTGGTGGGTAAGATGCCTTTTTCACCAGCCATGTTGGCGGGTGGTCAGGGCTTCACACTTTGAGCGTTTCACTCGCATTTGTTAATAAGAAGTCAAGTAATCACATTTATATTAAAATAAATGCCGCAGTAGCTGTTTTTTATAGTATTTCTACCGTTTTGTTTCATTGTTGGTAAATTTATCGCACAAAGTCAAAACTACGTATCCTATAGCCTATCCCACCTCGAGCGGCCACACTGCCTGTCTAGGGGCTGTGCGTCCATGAAGAGCTGCGTGAAAGATAATGTTTTAGAAGCACTGCACAGGCATAAAGTTAGTCTAATTTACTGGAATCGGAAGTCTACTGATACTTTGTCATTGTGTTTCTTGCCAATTTACATTTTGTTCGCAAGCTAGGTTTTTTTGAGTTTGAGTTTCAACTGCTAGGGAAGAGAAGACAATGCAGCCATTAGTCAGACTCTGAATCTCAGACGGGTTACCACGGTAACCTCCTGCCCTTAACGGGGCATGTGAACATCTGTGATTATTTTGGTTAACACTGGTCACAAAAATGTATACGAAATTAAACAATATACCACATTACTTCTTACTAGTAATACATTATTGTTTTAGAAACATTACAAAGCATGCTCATCTGTTTTTTGTTTTGTTGATGTAATTTTAGGGTTGAAGAAATATTTTGTCTGGTAAAAAATGTAGTGCCTGGTGGACCAAAAAGTAAATTTTTGGCCCTGAAGAGCACCACTATGCCTGCATTTTGTACTCTTTTCCAACTGTATAACAGTAGTCACAGAGCTGATGAGTTGGCCTTGGCCCATCTGCCACATATTTAAATAGAGATGCATGAATCATTAAACTTAGCTTTGAATAAGGCCATTCAACTTCAGTAATGCCACAATCAGCTGCTTGTGCTTTTTATTAATAAAGTTTGGTTTTGAATCTCTTCCTGCTTGGCACCACTCACACACAGTTCTGGTTCCCTTTTTAGTTGGGCGGAGGAGGGGGAATGAACACTAGCATGGTGCCCTTGTCGCGGCCGGGAATGGGTGGCAACATGGGAGGTGGATACTCGGGTGCCAACGACATGTCCGCTAACGGCCTGAGCCCAAGCCAGAACCAGGTGAGTCTGCAATGGACTAAAGAAAAGCGATGGGAACATTAAATAGTTGGTAGAAACGCACCGACCATATGAATTGGAAAGTAAACCCACACACCTTACCTGTTACCAGGTGAAAGGAGAAAAAAGTGTATTTTATTTAAAAAATCCAGCACATTGGTGGTCTAATGATTACAAAATTAATTGGGCCTCATCAGTTTTTATAAAAAATGCCTTACCAAACTTGCCATCTGTAGGACTGGCATAACAATTGGGAAGTCTTCAAGAGTTGTTCTACATGTGATTGGCACAATATTCTATATGAATGGTTTTTATGTTATGGTCTTGTCCTCTCATAAGGTGCTGAGCTTGATAAGGAGCTGTGCAGACGCACAGGGTATCAGCACACAGGACTTGAAGCAGAGATTGAGCGGCATGAGCTTGGCTGTCATCAAGTAAGACATTCCCTTCCCTCCGTCCTCAAATCTGATTCTGATTGATATGCTTGAATGTGTCCTGTTGGACCACAATAGTGGTCGTGTTCTGCAGGGCACAACGTTGGCCGGCGTTCAGATAAAAATATTTTATAGAACAAACATGTATTTCTGGGATGTAGAATAAGTAATATCGTCTCTATTCATTGCATTTCTATCTGCAACGTTCAACATTTGCCTACTGAACGTGGCCCAGTGCACTCTCATGTGCAAGGCATAAAAGTAGACTGGTGCCAATGCAGCATGCTTAATTATGCAGTCTTACTGTCCTTTGTCTAATCATAGGCATGCAGTGGAGTTCCTCAGCAACGAAGGACACATCTTCTCCACCATCGACGAAGATCACTTCAAGTCTACGGACAATGACGACTAAAGCATCTCTCCATTCCCTGTTAGCACTAAGAACATGATCATAGTCTTGGGTTCATTCTCAACACACTGTGCGCTATGAGCGGACGATTGTATTTAAGAATAACACCCAACCCCCTCTTAGAATTTTAAGATCTCAACACTGAAAATAGAACCTGTAGTCATTCATCGAAGCATGATTCATACTGAGGAACATCATGGGAAGTGTATATAATCCTGAGGGTTTCTGTGAAATTAGGCCTTGGTTTGACTGACGTGGTGGCCAGTGTTCACATATCCTGTTTCAACTTCCGTTAATTATATTACAGTAAGAGTGGGTGCATCACAGGCCAATGATTTGTCTCACAGTGAATGCAATCTGTGTGACTACCAGTTCCTGAATCATTGGTCTTGGTAGTTGTCGTTTAAAAATGGTGGACAGAATGCAAAATTTTGCCATTCCTATTCAGATTGTCTTATGTCTCTGTTTTGTTTTTGTCTCTAGTAAATGTATATTTTCAGAAAAATGTGTAATTTGTTCTCAAGGTATTACTATTCTTTTATATAGTCAATTGGGAAGTATCTCTTACAATGTATGTAACCTTAGAATGCAGAAGTATAAGATCATACAGTATCGATACCCAAAGCAATGACGCATATGCACCAGTAAAGCTTTGTGTTGCGCAAGAAGATCCCCACCGTTATCAGTCCGGCTTTCTTATATTGACCTCCACTCTTATATTGACCTCCACTCTTAACACTAAGGTCACTGACACTGACAGACTAGCATCATTGAGTTTTAAAATAAGGGAACATTTTAAGTTACAAAATACATGGCTAAATTATGAAATGTAACAACCATAAACACCAATGGGCTTTTATTATGATAAGCATTTGGGATAATCGGTTGGCAAGTGTTGCTTGTGACTTTAGCAATGTAGAAAATGAAAACCAAGTAACAAAATATGGGTACAATAAGACATGTATCCTGTTTTTGCACAGTCCCATCTCAAAATATTCACGGTTACAGTGGCTGGCTATCAGTCTGTATAGTTATGACATTGTTTTGCACCCAATAGTTATTCTATTTTATGCAATGAGACTTTAGTTAGCCTTTTAATAGTTATTCCTCTGGATGGTTCAGTAAAATAAAAAATTGTCCTGTGCCCTTTTCAACTTGTCGTCCACTTGCTCATAATCATGGTCACTGTCCACATCTGCTTGAACTTCATATTTCGCCGCTGCTGAAAAACAAGTTAATTTTAGGCTTACCGAACAATTGAGGTTTTGTGTGAAGTGGTCAACCAGTGCAAAAACATTTACCTAAACAGGAAACTACAGATAACAGTAAAATGTTTTATAAAAATATGCACCAAATTCAGAAAAAAATAACCTAGAACCTGAAAGAAGTGAACAATGAACCTAAAAGAAGTAGACTTTTACTTCCCTCATGTCATAGCTCACAAGTAATTTCCAATGTAAGACATACTGTACCTTTATTGTTGGACTTTCGACTTATAGACTTGCTGTAAGTGTTTGGCTGAGCCTTGCCTGACTTGACATCGGTCATAGGCTTTCTTGGATTCAGCGGAGGGGCATCATCCTTGAAAGCCTTCACGACAACAGGAAAATGAAGCTACCGTTATTCTAGGAAGTGTACATGCTATGTTGAAATAACAGGAACCACATATATGCATGGGGTGAGGAGTCTGCATCAGCAAACAATATTTTCACAACTGATGAGACTACAGTAACATGCGGTTGGAGTATGTTGTGTGTGAATGTTCTAATATTTTTTATTTAACTAGGCAAGTCAGTTAACAAATTCTTATTTACAATGACGGCCTGCCAAAAGGCAAAGGCCTCTTGCGGGGATGGGGGGCCTGGGATTAAATATAAATATAGGACAAAACACACATCACAACAAGAGAGACTACATAAAGAGAGATCTAAGACAACATAGCAAGGCAACAACACAGCATGGTAGCAACATAACATGGTACAAACCTTATTGTGCACAGTCAACAGCAACAAAGTGAAGGTAGAGACAAAACATCACACAAAGCAGCCACAACTGTCAGTAAAAGTGCCCATGATTGAGTCTTTGAATGAAGATATTCCAGTCGCTAGCTGCAGCAAACTGAAAAGAGGAGCGATCCAGGAATTCGTGTGCTTTGGGGACCTTTAACAGAATGTGACTGACAGAACGGGTGTTGTATGTGGAGGATGAGGGCTGCAGTAGATATCTCAGATAGGGGGAAGTAAGGCCTAAGAAGGTTTTATAAATAAGCATCAACCAGTTGGTCTTGCGACGGGTATACAGAGATGACCAGTTTACAGAGGAGTATAGAGTGCAGTGATGTGTCCTATAAGGAGCATTGGTGGCAAATCTGATGGCCGAATGGTAAAGAACATCTAGCCACTCGAGTGCACCCTTACCTGCCGATCTATAAATGATGTCTCTGTAATCTAGCATGGGTAGGATGGTCCTCTGAATCAGGGTTAGTTTGGCAGCTGGGGTGAAAGAGGAGCGTTTATGATAGAGGAAACCAAGTCTAGATTTAACTTTAGCCTGCAGCTTTGATATGCGCTGAGAGAAGGACAGTGCACCGTCTAGCCATACTCCCAAGTACTTGTATGAGGTGACTACCTCAAGCTCTAAACCCTCAGAGGTAGTAATCACACCTGTGGGGAGAGGGACATTCTTCATGCCAAACCACATGACCTTTGTTTTGGAGGTGTTCAGAACAAGGTTAAGGGTAGAGAAAGCTTGTTGGACAATAAGAAAGCTTTGTTGTAGAGCATTTAACACAAAATCCGGGGAGGGGCCAGCTGAGTATAAGACTATCATCTGCATTTAAATGGATGAGAGAGCTTCCTACTGCCTGAGCTATGTTGTTGATGTAAATTAAGAAGAGTGTGGGGCCTAGGATTGAGCCTTGGGGTACTCCCTTGGTGACAGGCAGTGGCTGAGACAGCAGATTGTCTGACTTGGTAGTTAGCAAACCAGGCCAAAGACCCCTCAGAGACACCAATACTCCTTAGCCACCCCATAAGAATGGAATGGTCTACCATAATATAAGACATTGATTGAGCAACCCAAGACCCTATTATATGAGGCAGCATTTTAGTCCTAGTTAAATCAAGTCACAACTTATTAAACTTATATAAAGTGTATTTCACAATATCTCAACATACTTTACAGAGAACATTTTAAAGTTAAAACAGAGAAACATCAGACATAGAGACAGTACAGTGCCACATTTTGTTTAGACAATTTCACAGCTAAGACAAGGGATGTGGGAGCTGCAAGGCAGAGTACAAGGGAAATACATGGGATGCAAGATAGTAGGACAGTAAACAAGTCAGCAAGACAGGAGTGACAACAGGAGATGAGCAGTGCTATATCCTGCCTAGAAAGTACATAAGGTCTGAAAGGAAGAGCTTACCGGAGGCAGAGGAGCAGGGGGCCTTTGAGTCTTTTTGCTATCAAGACTTAGACCACTCAACAGGGAAAGGGTGCCGCTTTTGGGTGGAAGACAGGGGGCATCTGGGTGTGAGGGTGAAGGGGTTGCCTTGGAAGACTTTGAGCCTGACAATGGCTTTGAGCCTGACGGCGGATTTGATCTTGATGATGTCTTCGGCTTTGGTGGACGTGGTGGTGGGGGCTCATCTGATGCGGTGAGCTTTCGAAATTCGTAATAGAATGAGTCCGTCACCTCTGTAACTGTCTCCAGGTGATATTCTTGGGTCAAAGGCAAGGGGTCGTTAGTAAAAGACAAAGACATGTTAAGCCAGTCGGTGGGTATCTCAAAGCACCTCTCTGGCTTTCCTGGAAGGCTGGCCTGGACCATGGGCTGTATAGTAGCCTCCTGCAGCCTCAGGGATGAGAACCCCACCAGAGGATCTTTCTCCAGCTCTGTGTCACCGCTCACCACCTTAACGTCCAATGGCAGAGCGAAGGCCTTGCACAAGTCCTTCAGGCTGTACTTCTTATTGTCCGTAAGCTTCTCCACAAAGTGGCTCTGCATGTACAGGGGCAAGTGGACCACCTCGCTCTCCTCCTTCTCCTCTTCATCCTCCTCCTCGTCATCGTCCACTTCTTGTAGACGTCTACATACAAGGACCTCCACGGTCTGGTTATTCTTCTCCTCCTGGCTGGTTCTTCCTCCGGGCAGCTTCACCTTCTCGCAGCGCAGCACCTCCAGCTGCTCGCCCACACTGAGTGCCAGAAGCCCCTCCTCCTCCAGCTCCTCACTGTGCCGCGTCACCCTGACCGTGAGAAACGGCGCTTGGGTCGAGGCGGCGTACAGCTCGTACACCGACTCGAACTCCCGCGGCCTCCGTCGCAGCCGTCCCCCGTAGCTCTGCGACATTAGGAAGTACTGGCGGGCCTTGCGCCCCTTGAGACCCGAAGCCAGAACCATGGCTGAGGAACCACGCTTGTGAAGAACTAGAGGATCGCCCTTGTGTAGTTCAGCCAGCCAGGTACAACGGAACAGAGGCTGGCCCTCATGGTGCTCCAGTATTTCAGCCATTGTGGGGAAGGCCTCGTCTGGCTGTGCAAAGACCTCGAGAAGAGTGAGCGGGGTCACAAATGTCAAGTCTTGGGATTGCGTCGTCACGTCGACCACATCCACCTCCAAGCTGGAGGGGAACTTGACTATGTTCTTCCTCACTGTGAGAAAATTTGAGAATTTTTGTTGAAAGGGTGAAGACCCATACAGTAAAGTACTAAACTTGATGCTGAGCAGAATAAAAAAACTAAGCTGTATGTTCAAATTGCACAATCCTGTAGTGTAATGATTTGTGAAAAATAAATGAAGGCTACAGTTTGCCAATAGCTTTGATGACGTGCTCTACAGTTCTAGATTCTAACATGATATCTCAATGTTTTTTCATTGGCTAAGGAAGTATGCCGTTGGTTGACTCAGAACCAGGTTCTACTCACAGTGCATGATGGCCTGGACCTGGTATATGGGGCTGAAGACTAGCGATGCCCCGTGCTTGGTCTTCTTGCTGAAGCAAAAGTGCCGGCTGCAGAGGTGGGGCGAGGACATGATCTCCTTGAGGGTGTAGGTCTGGTCACTCTCACACTCATAGAACTCCCCACAGCAGGAGAAGGGGACTAGCACTTCAGCCGACGCCCCCTGCTGGCCTCTCAGTTCACAGCGGACGCAGCTCTCCTCACCCCCGTCCTGCTGTTCGATGTGTAGCATGGTCACGGCCACCCCGGCGCCGAGGGTGGAATTCTGTAAGGTCAGCTCACATCGGCTGGTGAAGGTGAAGGGAAGGCAGGTGTCCAGGCCTACAGGCCTCAGACTCACCATCTCCTCCACTGTGCTGTATGGCATCTCCTCTGGAACCAGCTTGAACAGATCTGAGCAGGAGAGTCCGCAATGAGGCCATGAATAACACAGCCTTGATCAAGGGATTTTATTAAAATTGATTAAACATATTACCATGGTTAATAAAGAATAAGGGGGGCTCACATACATAGAATTACTAGAACTGCCATTCTTGGTCAAGTCAATCATTTGTGCTAGTGGGACCGGAGGCATTTCTTTTTCTATTTCTAGGCCTGGCTAAGCGCATTTGTTGAAAACCATAAGCCTCACCTGCATGGTTGATGGGCAGCTCAAACGTATTATTGTTGCTGGTGTCCTCACAGCTGACAGACAGGAGCTCGATGTCGATGACCTTCACCAGGTCCCCCGTGGACAGGCACACCTCGCTTCCCGACAGCTCATAAACAGACCCTATAAAGCATCAACACACCACAATTTCAGCTCTGATGACAGGGCAATATTTGCAGCAACATGCATATACTGTACTTGTTTATTTAATTAATTTTGTTATTGGAGGTGTTTACTCAATAATACCGTACCGTTACAAAGCATGCCTCAACTGATAGAAATATATATACATTACACAGTACTAACTTATCTGTTCCAGGAACATCACTCATGAGGCTTTCTACTTTCATTTTCCCACCATTTCCTTATTTGGAATTAAATAGCTTTTTCTTGTGGGTTGCATGTCATTTCTTTGATACATTGTCTCAATATCAACCTGGTTGTAGTCAGCAGTATGCATCAACTGATGGACTGGATGGATGGATGAACTGACCATCCATCCATATAACCAAGCATATTATTATCTATAAACATTTGAACATGTGATATTACATATAGTCCTCTACGTATTTATTTAGAAAGTGAAGCAAAAACATTTAATTTAGCTCTATACTCCAGCATTTTGGATTTGAGATCAAATGTTTCATGAGGCGACAGTACAGTATGTCACCTATAATTTGAGGGGATATATACATATCTGTTTACTGTTTAGAAATGAAAGCACTTTATATATCTACTCCCATTTGAAGGTGTCATCAGTATTTGGACAAATTCACTTATGTGAGTATTAAAGTAGTCAAAAATGTGTATTTTGCTCCCATATTCCTAGCGTGCAATGACTACATCAAGCGACTACATCAAGTGACTCTACAAACTTGTTGGATGCATTTACGTTTGTTTTGGTTGTGTTTCAGATTATGTTGTGCCCAATAGAAATCAAATCAAAGTTTATTGGTCGCCTACACAGTTGCAGATGTTATTGCAAGTGCAGTGAAATGCTTATGTGTCACGGATTCCCCGGTACTGCTGCTCATTCCGTTCACCAGCTCCGGCTCACTGAACTGGATCATTACCACCAACCCCGGACTGTCTTGTCTCATTATGCACACCTGGTTCCCATTCCCCCCGATTAGTATGTGTATATATGTGCCCTCTGTTCCTCATTGTCCTTGTTGATTATTGTTCCATGTCCGTTGGTCTTTTGAGTACATGTGCTCCGTTGTATCGGCTTGCGCTTTACGGTGTTAGTATGCATTTGTTAATACCGGTCTCGTCCCGGTTATTTATTAGAGGTTTACACCTCGCTCTTTGTTTGTGTTATAGCCCTGTGTTGTGTGTGTGTGTGTGTTTGTTTTGGGATTCGACCCCGTCATGTTCATGAGGTATGTATTTTTGGGTAGAGAAATATATTTTAAAAACTATTTCGGATTCCTGCGCCTGTCTCCTATCATTATACAACGTGACATTATGTTTCTAGCTCCAACAGTGCAGCAATACAATAACAATACGCACATAATCCAAAAGTATTTTTATTTAAATAACGAATTAAGACGTCAGAGTCCGGAATATATGTATGTGAATGGGGGGATATAGACAGCATGGATATGAATAGAAAAGGTGTGAATGGTAAATAATGCATTGTCACTTTTTTTTGTAATTAAGAATGTTTCTGAACACTTCTACATTCATGTGGATGCCAACATGATTATGGATAATCATGTGTGAATCGTGAATAATGAGTGAGAAAGTTAGCGGCACAAAGATCACACGCTCAAGACATGGGTATCCTAACTGGTCTTGCCATACATAGGTTTACCCAAGTTGTGCAGGATAATATGATTAGATTTGTAGAGTGATTTTCATTTACAGATGTAAATCACAAAGCTCTTTACATTGAGAGCAACCAGTAAAATAAAAAAAGCTTTAAAGGGCTAAGAAACATTAAGTGGTTTAGTTTTATAAAAGATACAGAAAATAAAGCAGGCAACAAGGACAAAACAGAACTCAAACTAACGTCTATGACCAACATGACAGATCATATTTAGCAAAAGACTGTTTGAAGAAGTGATTCTTGAGCTCAGACTTAAAGGCAGTTGTGGTCTGGGGCATGCAGAGCCAGGGGGCTTGTTCCAGAGCCGGGAAACAACATGACCATGAAGTCTGTTTCGGGTTGAGGAGTTCACTGAGGTATTGGGGACCAGAGGCATTGAAGGTACCAGAGGTGATGCAATACTGGACCTGAGCATTACAGACATGAACCAGCTTTACCATAAACCATCCATCCTACCAGCCATTGGCCTCAGTGATCATCAGGCAGTCCTATGGTCTCGGAGAAAGCCCAACAAACCAGAAGTGATAGCATTGCCCTATCCGACAATCTAACCTGGACAGTTTTGGGAAGTGGATCACAACCCACTCCTGGCAAGAAGTATACAATGCCCCTGATGCTACATCCAAGACTGCTGCCTTCTATAACATGGACTGCTGTGTGTAATGACCACTTCCCTGTCCAAACTGTTAAAATGCACCCTACTGACAGACCCTGTATGACAGCAGAGGAGACTGGTAGGAGGTGGTATAGGAGGATAGGCTCAATGTAAAGGCTGGTACAGAATATATGGCGTCAAACCCATATAGAAACCATAGTCAAACACGTATGGAAACCATGTTTGACTCCGTTCCGTTTATTCCAAACCATTACAATGAGCCCGTCCTCCTATAGCTCCTCCCACCAGCCTCCTCTGGCTGAAATCAAGGCCCCTCTGAAAATGTATATTCCTGGCCATGATCAAAACAACAAAGTAGGAATAACAAATTAAATGAACAACTGGTTCTCTCAGGTCAGCCAATCACTAACTTCCCTGGACACAACAGCCATCCCAGCCTTCTTATGTTCCCTGCAGCCTCTCCCTGAAATCCAACCCTGGGAGGTGTATGACAAGCTGCGTGTGATCAAAAACAACCTGGCCCCTACGGCGTGCCACAGCAGATCCTATGAGAATTTGCCTGCGAGTTGAGTCAACCCATCAGTGACATCCTCAACACATCATTCCAGCGAGGTGAATTCCCCTCCCAGTGGAAAGAAGCCACAGTCGTGCTCATCCCTAAGACCCTCCCCCCCGACAGCCAACCAGCTATGGCCTATATCCCTGACACCACAACTATCAAAAGTTTCTGTGAGCTTCACTGCCAACTGGATGAAGGAAGACATAAAACCCAACATAGACCCCAGACAGTTTGGAAGCAGACCCGAAAGATCATCGACTTACGCTCTCGTTAGCCTTTTGGACTATACAAACAGTCACACATCCCATCCACTACTCCAAGGGCTTTGACAAAATCGGCCACACCATCGCCATTGAACGCCTGATCCAACTGGATGTCAGACCTGCCCTCACAGCATGGCTCTGCAGTTTTGTGACCGGAAGTAAACAACACTCAGACTGGCAGGAGCTGAAGGGAGGTGTGGTTCAAGGAACTCCTCTGGGTCCTCATCTTCCTTGCAGTCACTGACGGTGCAGCCCGGGGTGTTGACGGTAGGTGGAAGTACATTGATGATTTCAGTCTGGCCCACACAAGCACAAGGGGAAAAATCTGCACACCACAGCAGGGCCTGGACCACTTTGACTCATGGGTTCAGGCAAGCAAAATGTCACCGAACCCTGCCAAGTGCAAGGTCCTGTCAGTGACCCTCACTAGAGACCCACCTGTCTCATGCCCTCTCCAGATCGAGGGGCAGGGCTGCGTAAGAGCAGCTCAGTGTCTAATAATGTGAAGATTCTAAGGCTAATGGTACAGACAGATTCACAATGAGGTGAGCAGGTTGTTCGTTTTTTCAAATGCTGTGGGGAAATTTTCACAAGTATGTGACACATTTTCACAACACTTAGTACAAAACTCAAAACAGATTATCAAAAAGGCAGTTGTTCCAAAACTCAAAGCACATTTACAAATGACACAAAAATTAAATCAGTGTTTCATCTAGAAATACATGTTCCACATTGCAATACATGTTTACATTAAGTACTTGGCTTTCACAATACAATGCTCACATTACTTTTAATATGATAGTCTTCTTATTTGTTAAAATACCTTTTACTTAATCAAACTGCTCTTATTCGATAATCACTTAACTTTTTGGTAAACCTATAGATTTTAAACTGGTTTGTCTACTATATACAGAGTTGGTGAACTACATAATTACAATGTATGTTTGTAAAATATATACATATAAAGTATGATATACACTGAGTGTACAAAACATTAAGGACACCTACTCTTTCCATGATATAGACTGATCTGGTGAATCCAAGTGAAAGCTATGATCCCTTATTGATGTCACTTGTTAAATCCACTTCAATCAGTGTAGGTGTAGGGGAGGAGACAGGTTAAAGAAGGATTTTTAAGCCTTGAGACAATTGAGACATGGATTGTGTATGTGTGCCATTCAGAGGGTGAATGGGCAAGACAAAATATTTAAATGCCTTTAAACGGGGTATGGTAGTAGGTGCCAGGCACACTGGTTTGTGTCAAGAACGGCAATGCTGCTGGGTTTTTCACACTCAACAGTTTCCCATGTGTATCAAGAATGGTCAGAGGACAGACAACACTGGGCGGTCCCGTTCTGTGAGCTTGTATGGCCTACCACTTCGCAGCTGAGGCAAAGTTTCTCCTACACGTTTCCACTTCACAATGACAGCACTTACAGTTGACCGGGGTAGCTCTAGCAGAGCAGAAATTTGAGGAACATACTTGTTGGAAAGGTGGCATCCTATGATGGTGCCACATTGAATTGCACGGAGCTCTTCAGTAAGGCCATTCTACTGCCAATGTTTGTCTATGGCGATTTACATGGCTGTGTGCTCAATTTTATACACCTGTTAGCAACGGGTGTGGCTGAAATAGCTGAATCCACTCATTTGAAGGGGTGTCCACATACTTTTGTATATATAGTGTATCTTGCATTTTTTGATATTGGATCAACTGGTTGTTAAAACAACTAAATTCAGAATATATCATTATGTTGTATTTTGGTGATTAAACCAATGTTTTCATGATATTTCACAGTCAACTTATATTTTATGTTATGATATCTATGCCTCTGTAACTTTCTCACTCATTATTAACGATTCATTCATGATTATCCATAATCATGGTAGGATCCACATGAATATAGAAGTGTTCAGAAACATATCGTACTCTTATTTACAATAAAAGTGACTCCAAAATGACACAATAAATGATTTACCATTCATTTCTATTGGGCGCAACATAATCTGAAACGCAAACTGCAAATGCATCCAAACAAGTTTGTAGAGTCATGGCGTGCTAGGACTATGTGACCGAACACTACACTTTGACTACTTTAATACACGCATAATTACATTTGTCCAAATAAATGACACCTTCAAATGTGGGGACTAGATACTGTCATTTCTAAACGGTAAAACAGATAAGTATATGAAAGTACCCTCAGTTGTAAATAAGATATTCTGTACTGTTGCCTAGTTATGAGACTTTTGTTCTACTTCTGTGTATGTCAGAATTTATTATTTAAAAAACTGCCACTGACTGTTAATCAGTAAGGTCTACTCTGCTTGTCTGTCTCATTTCTGGCAATGTAAAAACTGGTTTGCCCACACATGGAGTTCATGAAAGAAAGTATGAAAAAGTCTTACCTTGAAAGTATACCCCAGAGCAAACCTGCAGAATCCGTGGCAGACAAGTTTGATCCAAGGATGCAATTAAATCTTGCAGGGACATAACTGTTTCAGTGCCTGCCATCACTGCAGTGCTGCCCCGATGTTGTGCTGTCAAGGCTCAACTGTGGTTCCAAGAGAGGTGCCACTGATCTAACAGTCAAAAACCACAGTTGTATGAGGAAGTAGGCAACCAGATATTTTCAAGTAAAGTTAACCCCTACCCTGTGACACTAGCTTGTGTTGCCAATAAAGATATGTGAACTGGGCTTTTACTTATTTATTGTTTGCTTATTTTATGCAGCCATTAACATTTTATTATTGGCCTACAATCAAAAAAGGAAGCTTACAACTCACCATGTTTCCTATTGAAAAATGATGGATCCTAGCAGTACAGTATTGCATTGTGGATTTTTTTTATTCTATTCATGTTTGCTGTATGTGAATACATATTTTATAGATGTCTCACTATCAGCTGTAAAGCAGCCCCTCAGGAATAATAAACATTCTATACTCTACTCCATAGCAGTTAAAAGGTATAATTAAGATACATTCTGCAAAAGTGTATGGTCTGTGATAAATGGGAAGCTACATCAACATGCACCAAAATGAAATGTGACACCGCAACTTCCTACAATTTGCAGTCTATAAATGTAATATGAAACAAGTAGTATGGTGCTCTAGTAGTCTATGTTATTCTGCCCAGTGGCTTTTCAATAAAAAAACAGTCTATACTATTGACTATTCTTGAAGCTATTCAATCTGATTCAAGTGAATGAGCGATAATGAGCATAAAAACTGTAGGCGTTAGTGCATGTGTGTGTGTTCACAGTTCATAGTTATGAACCACTGCAATTACATTTCAGTAGGCAACCTTTTTTTCTAGAGTCGAATCAAATCATTGTAGATAATGGAATGATTTACTTTCTTTTCATCCATTTGGGCAGAGACAGAAAGATTTGGCTGTCAAGGGTTTAACCCCACAAAACTACAATTCCCAGTGCAAGGGAACATTTTACCCAGCGGGTTTGTGAATGGAGAATCCTGCAAGATGGCGACTAATGCAACTGCTATAAACTTACCATCTTTTGATTGTCCAACATGGTGAGAAAATGCATTTACCGGTATATTTACGTTGTACAAAGACATCAAGTCCATGCAAAATCACAAAACAGCATTACTTTTTTATTTTGTAGCTAGAATCGTATGTATTCCTTTTAGCCACGTCTTATTAGCTAACATGCTAGCTAGCTGATTCATTTCACTGAATGGTGTGCTTAGCATTTGGTCCTTGTTGTTTCCAGGGCAGGCAAGCCCCCTCCAGGACTCCATTTGGACGTGATGAAAGGGGACAAAATGGTCGAGGTAAGAACTTAGGGCTTCTGTGGCGAAAATTTGAACTGCCTATCTGTATTATCTGTACTCTTAACAAGGCTAGATATTCTGTATGGTTCCTTAGAATATGGCTAATATCTTGCATAATACATCAGTCATTACGGAGCTGATGGGTTTACTTACTTACTTTCTGTACTAACCAACTGTACCAGCTCTATCAAAAGCTGTGATAGAGAACCATAGGATGTAGTCCCACGTGATGTAGTTTACCTATAAATGTCTATAGTATAGACGGTCTACTTCAATATACAATATAGTCTACTTCAGTCTGTATACTTCAATATAGGTAGCTAGGTGTCATGGTGTACTTAACTAAATAAACTAATTGATCATACATGCATGCACCAGATACGGACACGACTGTCCTCAGCCCAGTGCATCCTGGTGCCTGAGTTCCGTGACTGTTGGGTTTTAAGAAAGGTGCCACAGAAACATCAGCCCTGATATTTAAGCTCAGGAGTGCACTCTTGAGTTATGGCTCAGAAGCACAGGGCTTTAAACTGTTTCTTACAGCTGGCAAGGATTTCATTCAATGTTATCAGTGTTGTTAAGCCTGGGTGTCTGTTTAGGATCTTTTGCCAACTCCTTATGGAATTGTCATGCAAAAACAGCTTGGCGTGAGAATGAGTGACGTGGAGTTGGCAAGAAAGCAGAATTATATCTGGGACCACCAGGCTAGGATGTTGTGACATAAGAAAATACATGTATTGCCCAATCTGTTGTTATGATGATGAATCCTTGAAGAAACTGATCATTGACGAGAAGAAGTACTACTTATTCGGGAGGAACCCGGACATGTGTGATTTCACCATCGACCACCAGTCATGTTCACGCGTGCATGCTGCCCTGGTCTACCACAAGCACCTGAAGAGGGTGTTCCTTATCGATAACAACAGCAGTAAGTGAACTGTCGTGTTCATCAGTCTGTAAAATAGTTTCTTACCTCAGCTAGTAAAAAGTACTCAAAATGTAACAGTTGCATTGCCTTAGAGGAGTGCACTGTAGAATCAAGGCTGTGCAACTGTTACTCTTTACTTCACTTCCTTTTTCTAAATTACATCCGTACATGATATGTGGACTTGAAGTTTGTAAATTACGTTCTCAGCGCATGGTACCTTCCTGGGACACATCCGCCTGGAGCCCAATAAGCCTCAGCAGGTCCCCATAGACTCCACCATGTCGTTTGGGGCGTCCACGCGAGCCTACACCATCCGGGAGAAACCTCAGAGCCAGCAAGGAACCAACGCTGCCACGGGGGACAGCAAGGCCGGAGAGGACGAGGAGGGGTCTAAGGGTCTCTTAGGGTTACCAGAGGAGGAGACCGAGCTAGAGGTGTGTCTGTGTGTCTTCTGTAGTTGTCTACTTGGGCATTTGTCTGGACATGCTGGTAAGGAGGGTGTGTACTATTACCACAGTAGCTATAGATAAACTATGTAAAGCGGGACATCCTGAGTTATCTTTTGTTCTGTCAGTGTCTTTAGTGTTTTTTAGCTCTCGCTGTTTCCAATTCCGTGTGTATAGTGTTGACTTTGTTTCACTTGTCCTTTCCCAAACATTCATCCGTCCCCTGTCTGGGCTGTGACAGAACCTGACAGAGTTCAACACGGCGCACAACAAGCGCATTTCCACCCTGACCATCGAGGAGGGCAACCTAGATATCCAGAGACCTAAGAGGAAGAGGCGGAACTCAAGAGTCACCTTCAACGAGGACGATGAGGTCATCAACCCGGGTAAGCTCTCTTCAACTCCATTGGCCTAGCACCAGTACCCCAGTGCTGTTGAAGTATTGGTTCTTTATCTGTAGTTGAGGAAAAGTGTTTCTGTGCCTGTCTTCAAATTTCACAGTGTCTAAGATACTTTTTAAAATGTTATGATTTTTAAGAAAATACTGATCCTAGATTAACTCTTACTCTGAGAGTCTTTGTGAACATGGGCCCTGATTTACAGTACCAGTCAAAAGTTTGGACACCTACTCATTCAAGGGCATTCTCTCAACCAGCTTCACCTGGAATGCTTTTCAAACAGTCTTGAAGTAGTTCCCACATATGCTGAAAACTTGTTGGCTGCTTTTCCATCTCAATTGGGTTGAGGTTGGGTGATTGTGGAGGCCAGGTCATCTGATGCAGCACTCTATCACTCTCCTTCTTCGTCAAATATCCCTTACACAGCCTGGAGGTGTATTGGGTCATTGTCCCGTTGAATAACAAATGATATTCCCATAAGCGCAAACCAGATGAGAGGGTGTATCCCTGCCAAATTCGAAATAAATCACTGACAGTGTCACCAGGAAAGCACCCCCACACATGTGGAGATCATCCGTTCACCTACTCTGCATCTCACAAAGACAGCGGTTGGAACCAAACATCTAACTCTAAAGAACTTATCATCTGCAGAAGAGGTAACTCTGGGTCTTCCTTTCCTGTGGCGGTCCTCATGAGAGCCAGTTTCATCATAGCGCTTGATGGTTTTTGTGACTGCATCTGAAGACACTTTCAAAGTTCCTGACATTTTCTGAATTGACTGACCCTCATGTCTTAGTAATTGCCTGTTGTTTCTCTTTGCGTATTTGAGTTGTTCTTGCCATAATACGGACTTGGTCTTTTACCAAATAGCCATATCTTCTGTATACCACCCCTACCTTGCCATAACACAACTGATTGGCTCAAATGCATTAAGAATGAAAGAAATTCCACAAATTAACTTTTAACAAGTCACACCTGTTAATTGAAATGCATTCAAGGTGACTACCTCATGAAGCTGGCTGAGAGAATGCCAGGAGTGTGCAAAGCTGTCATCAATGCAAAGGGTGGCAACTTTGAAGAATCTCAAATATAAAATGTATTTTGATTTGTTTAACACTTTTTTTTTTACTACATAATTCCATTTGTTATCTCATAGTTTTGATTTATTCACTATTATTCTACAATATAGTAAAAAATAAAGAAAAACCCTGGAATGAGTAGGTGTGCCAACTTTTGACTGGTACTGTAAGTATTTACATAAACTGAGGCCATCAGACTGTTAAACAGCCATCACTAACATAGAGAGGCTGCTGCCAACATACAGACTCATCACTGGCCACTTAAATAAATGGATTTAATAAAGGTGTTACTTTAAATAATGCCACTTTAATAACGTTTACATATCCTACATTACTCATCTCATATATATATATATATATATATATATATATATATATATACTGTATTTTAAACCATCTTTTGCATCTTGCCTATGCTGCACGGCCATCGCGCATCCATGTATTTATATGTACAGTTGAAGTCGGAAGTTTACATACACCTTAGCCAAATACATTTAAACTCAGTTTTTCACAATTCCTGACTTTTAATCCTAGTAAAAATTCCGTTTTAGGTCAGTTAGGATCACCACTTTATTTTAAGAATGTGAAATGTCAGAATAATAATAATTTATTTCAGCTTTTATTTCTTTCATCACGTTCCCAGTGGGTCAGAAGTTTACATACACTCAATTAGTATTCTGTAGCATTGCCTTTTAAATTGCTTAACTTGGGTCAAACCTTTCGGGTAGCCTTCCACAAGATTCCCACAATAAGTTGGGTGAATTTTGGCCCATTCCTCCTGACAGAGCTGGTGTAACTGAGTCAGGTTTGCAGGCCTCCTTGCTCGCATATGCTTTTTCAGTTCTGCCCACAAATATTCTATATGATTGAGGTCAGGGCTTTGTGATGGCCGCTCCAATACCTTGACTTTGTTGTCCTTAAGCCATTTTGCCACAACTTTGGAAGTATGCTTGGGGTCATTGTCCATTTGGAAGACCCATTTGCGACCAAGCTTTAACTTCCTGACTGATGTCTTGAGATGTTGCTTCAATATATCCACATCATTTTCCCATCTATTTTGTGAAGTGCATCAGTCCCTCCTGCAGCAAAGCACCCCCACAACATGATGCTGCCACCCCCGTGCTGCACGGTTGGGATGGTGTTCTTCGGCTTGCAAGCATCCCCTTTTTTCCTCCAAACATAATGATGGTCATTATAGTCAAACAGTTCTATTTTTGTTTCATCAGACCAGAGGATATTTCTCCAAAGAGTATGATCTTTGTCCCCATGTGCAGTAGCAAACTTTAGTCTGGCTTTTTTATGGTGGTTTTGGAGCAGTGGCTTCTTCCTTGCTGAGCGGCCTTTCAGGTTATGTCGATTTAGGACTCGTTTTACGGTGGATATAGATACTTTTGTACCTGTTTCCTCCAGCATCTTCGCAAGGTCCTTTGCTGTTCTGGGATTGATTGGCACTTTTCGCACCAAAGTACGTTCATCTCTAGGAGACAGAACGCGTCTCCTTCCTGAGCGGTATGACGGCTGCGTGGTCCCATGATATTTATACTTGCGTACTATTGTTTGTACAGATGAACGTGGTACCTTCAGGCATTTGGAAATTGCTCCCAAGGATGAACCAGACTTGTGGAAGTCTACAATTTGTTTTCTGAGGTCTTGGATGATTTCATTTGATTTTCCCATGATGTCAAGCAAAGAGGCACTGAGTTTGAAGGTAGGCCTTGAAATACATTCACTGGTACACCTCCAATTGACTCAAATGATGTCAAATGATGTCAGTTAGCCTATCAGAAGCTTCTAAAGCCATGACGTTTTCTGGAGTTTTCCAAGCTGGTTAAAGGCACAGTCAACTTAGTGTATGTAAACTTCTGACCCACTGGAATTGTGATACAGTGAAATAATCTGTCTGTAAACAATTGTTGGAAAAATTACTTGTGTCATGCACAAAATAGATGTTCTAACCGACTTGCCAAGACTATAGTTTGTTAACAAGAAATTTGTGGTGGTTGAAAAACTAGTTTTAATGACTCCAACCTAAGTGTAAGTAAACTTCCGACTTCAACTGTATATATTCTTATTCCATCCCCTTACATTGTGTGTGTGTGTATAAGGTAGTTGTTGTGTACTTGTTAGATATTACTGCACTGTCGGAACTAGAAGCACAAGCGTTTCACTACACTTGCATTAACATCTGCTAACCATGTGTATGTGACCAATAAAAGTTGATTTGATTTGGTTGGGTGAAAATAATGAAGTGTGTGTGCCAGTCTAAACCTGTTGCTTCACTCGTAATGCATGCGGTAACTCGGTGCTTCTTGAAACATTACAGAGGACATTGACCCTTCAGTGGGGCGCTTCAGGAACATGGTGCAGACTGCTGTCGTCCCTATAAAGGTAAGCCTGGGTTATATCCATAGTAAGCCACTAAAGTGCATCTATTGCCTGAGGTGTCAAGATCCTTTTGTACAATCTCATTGCGATTTAAGGAAGCCTATGATTTAAGAAAATTGCAATGATATCCCAGAAATATACACTATACATAGCCTGCAGATGAGTTGCTACTCAGTCTTTTGTCATTTCCACTCTAGAAACAGAAAATGGAGAGGCACGGCTCACTTAGTATGGACGACGTTGTCACGAGGCGCATCCACAACTACACCTTCGGCGGCGGCCTTTACGGGGACCTGCCACCCACCAGCCACGAGGGCCACCCCACCGGGGCCCCGAGCGGCGCCACTATCCTGGGCGGTCTCCCTCTGCCCTTCCCAAACCCAGCCCCAGAGGTGAACCTGGCCCCGGACGCCCCCCAGCCACCTGTCACCCTCAACCCTGTCCCAGTCACAGGCCCCTATCCCTCCGAGGTCCTCAACGAGCCCCGCAAGAAAAAGTATGCCAAAGAGGCATGGCCAGGCAAGAAGCCCACTCCCTCCTTACTAATCTAACCCTCTCCCTACACTACGGCTCTTTCTCAATTTGTCTTTCCTCTATTCCTTGCGTCCTCTCTCATGCATTGGAGAAGATCCAAGGCTGTTTCCTCTTGGACCTTCTCCAATATATTTTGAGTCTGAGGCGAGGAGAGGACACGAGGAATCCAGGAAAGCCGAATTGGGAAAAAGCCTATGTGGTGGAGGCAGGGCTGACTCTCAGGGTATGGGCGGAGACATCGGGGACCATGACCCGTTGAAAGCGGATTGATTTTACTTATAAGACTGTTTTGGGGATTTTATAGTTTTGTCAATGTTTTCTACGTTACTTACTTCCTCGTTCTCCCAAAGACTTGAGTAGTACATTCCATGAAGACAGAAACACCACTCCTTCGGGAGCTGAATGTTTGATGCGTTTTACAAATTAAGTCATATAAAAAAAAAAGGCAGTTCTTGGCAGACCAAGTCAGTTGGTCAGGTAAGAGTAACTTGTGGCATAAATCGGTGTCCCATGGCCGTGATATATTATCTCTAAATGATAGTCGGGCATCGTGCAGGGAAACAAACACGAAGTGGATGTAACTTAACCCTTATGTTGGAAACAAACATTATGTTCTCATCCAGATTCACATGGATTTATTTTCCAAGCTACATCGCACAATATTACAGGAGCTTTTTAAAGGACCTGCTCCGTGTTATCATTTTTGCCATGGAAAAAAACATTGCGATACTGGTATCATCGCAGCCTAATCGTTATATGGTTGGTCACTGTGAGTTCCATATTACGATCTCCACTTCCTTCTATACGGTCTCAGTATTGGTTTGAAGTCGATCGTTGGACGTAGTATTTTTGCTCACTGTAAACATGCGTATACAGAGCATTCATTCGGAAAGTATTCAGACCCCTTGACTTTCCACATTTTGATACGTTAGTCTTATTCTAAAATGGGTGATTTTTTTTTTCTTTCTTATCAATCTAAACCTTAAAACCCATCATGACAAAGCAAAAACGGGTGTTTAGAGATTTTAGCAAAGATATAAAGGTGAAATCACATTTACATAAGTATTCAGACGCTTTGAAGCACATTTGGCAGTGATTACAGCCTCGACTTCTTGGGTATGATGCTACAAGCTTGGCAGAACTGTATTTGGAGAGTTTCTCCCACTCTTCTCGGCAGATCCTCTCAAGGTCTGTCAGGTTGGATGGGGAGTGTCGACGCACAGCTATTTTCAGGTCTCCAGAGACGTTAGATCGGGTTCAAGTCCGGGCTCTTGCTGGGCCACTCAAGGACATTCAGAGACTTGTCCCGAAGCCTCTCCTGCGTTGTCTTGGCTGTGTGCTTAGGGTCATATTCCTGTTGGAAGTTGAACCTTCGCCCTAGTTAGATGTCCTGAGTGCTTTGGAGCAGGTTTTCATCAAGGATCTCTCTGTACTTTGCTCCATTCATCTTTCCCTCAATCCTGACTAGTCTACCAGTCCCTGCTGCTGAATAACATCCCCACAGCATGATGCTGCCACAACCATTCTTCACCGTAGGGATGTTGCCAGGTTTCCTCCAGATGTGACGCTTGGCATTCAGGCCAAAGAATTCAACCTTGGCTTCATCAGACCAGAGAATCTTGTTTCTCGTGGTCTGAGAGTCATGTGCCTTTTACTGAGGAGTGGCTTCCGTCTGCTGAGATGGTTTTCCTTCTGGGAGATTCTCCCATCTCTAAAGAGGAACTCCCATTGGGATCCTGGCCAGCTCTAGGAAAAGTCTTGGCGGTTCCTAACTTCACTGTGTTCTTGGGGACCTTCAGTCCTGCAGACATTTTTTGGTGTTCCTCGACACAATCCTGTCTCGGTACTCTACGGACAATTTCTTCGACCTCATGGCTTGGTTTTTACTCTGAAATGCAGTGTCAACTGTGGGGCCTTTTATATAGACAGGTGTGTGTGTGCCTTTCCAAATCATGTCCAATCAATTGAATTTACCACAGGTGGACTCCAATTTAGTTGTAAAAACATCTCAAGGATTATAAATGGAAACAGGATGCACCTGAGCTCAATTTAGAGTCTCATAGCAAAGGTTCTGAATACTCATGTAAATAAGGTATTTATTTATTTAATAAATTGGCAAAAATTTCAAACTGTTTTCACCTTGTCATTATGGGCTATTGTGTGTTGATTAAGGAATGTTTTAAATTTAATCCATTCTAGAATATTGCTTCTAGAATATTGCTAACATAATACTGGAAAAAGTCAAGGAGTCTGAAGACTTTCCAAATGCACTGTACATTTCTTTTTTTAATATCTATTTGAGAACTGTTTTATACATGATGGATTATTATAGGAATTGACATAAGCAGTTCAGAGTTTCTGAAAAATGTCCTTTTCTAAAGACGGAATAGGACCTTAGGTTTATTTTTACACTTCTATCAAGATGAGTGCCGTGAGGAGAGAATGTTATGTTTAATCAGTTTACATTCACAATCAATCTCGGTAATAAAGAAACATTAATAGACTGCACAGAGTATTTTTACATGCTGTCAGCCCATTATCAAAAAGATATCGGTATGACCTGTGAGTTGCAACTCTGCCTGAATTTTAGTGAGTCCTGTAGTCCTCTAGATGGCGATATGTACAATGTAAATTTGCCACCGATTTAAAATGGATTGGTCACATGAGATTAAAGGTGGTAAGGTTCTCAGTTGATGCAATTTGCTGTTGATAATTTTTTTGCAGGCCTTTTGAAATGATTCATTTTTAAATATGGTACACATGGTCTTGCATCACATCCATAAAAGGGCTCTCAAAATTGAGCTTCTTGATGTTCAAAGAACTGCGTTTGTTTTCACACCAGCCAAATAAATTCTTAGGTTGCCCCCTTTATTGGTTAATTAAACATTTGTTATATTTGAGCAATCTTGCACAAGCCATGCTATTTGTATCAACTTTGCACAGATGGACAGACATGTGTGCCCAGACCTTTTGTTCCTCTTTCGGAAGATGATGGCTTTTTTATTCACATAATACACTGTAAATAAAAAAAGAATTTTGTCACAAACATGTCTTTATGTGCGGTTTACAGAGTAGTGTCATTTTTACGTGGTAGTAGGCCTATATCTTCAAACACCATGATTAAATTGCGTTTTGGTCAGTTATTTTTTGCATTCCAAGGATAGTAGCTATCTCAGTATCTACCAGCACATTGCATGAAGTGTTTGGCCTGATACAGAATATTTCATAGACAAACATTGACCAGGCAGACTCATTTGTGAGGACTTTGAATACAGCCATCAGTGTTGGTCAGAGCATGCCAGTCTGTCAGTTATGTGGTGAAGGCCAGCCCAAACAGCACTTAATATTTCGTAATCCATCAGCTGGGAGATGCCCATCTAGTGTGACCCTTTACTCAGTGGCATGGATGCTAACTGTTGGGTGGTGGTTCAGACTTGACATACTCATGTGACACCATAGCAGGGTTGGGGTCAATTCCATTTCAAATCCAGTCAATTCAGAAAGTAAACCAAATTCCTCATTGAAGAGAATTGGAATTTCCATGTATATCCTGAATTGACTGGAATTGACACCAACCCATAGCATCTTGGGTGTATTTAGGGATTGGAAAGCACTTTATTATTGCAGATAGAAATAGACTGAATACAGCTGACACGATTCCCTATCAGACAAACGTGTTGTGTAGAACAGAAATTGTCTATCTGAACGTTCGGCAACGTTACAGGCCCCTGATGTGGCACCATGCATTGCTCATGTTCAGGATGGCTGCTTTCTCTCGTCATTATGAATACCAGTCCAACAAGTCAAGTTTAGAATCATTTAACAACAATATACACTGCTCAAAAAAATAAAGGGAACACTTAAACAACACAATGTAACTCCATGTGAATCACACTTCTGTGAAATCAAACTGTCCACTTAAGAAGCAACACTGATTGACAATAAATTTCACATGCTGCTGTGCAAATGGAATAGACAAAAGGTGGAAATTATAGGCAATTAGCAAGACACCCCCAAAAAAGGAGTGATTCTGCAGGTGGTGATCACAGACCACTTCTCAGCTTCCTGGCTGATGTTTTGGTCACTTTTGAATGCTGGCGGTGCTCTCACTCTAGTGATAGCATGAGACGGAGTCTACAACCCACACAAGTGGCTCAGGTAGTGCAGTTCATCCAGGATGGCACATCAATGCGAGCTGTGGCAAAAAGGTTTGCTGTGTCTGTCAGCGTAGTGTCCAGAGCATGGAGGCGCTACCAGGATACAGGCCAGTACATCAGGAGACGTGGAGGAGGCCGTAGGAGGGCAACAACCCAGCAGCAGGACCGCTACCTCCGCCTTTGTGCAAGGAGGAGCACTGCCAGAGCCCTGCAAAATGACCTCCAGCAGGCCACAAATGTGCATGTGTCTGCTCAAACGGTCAGAAACAGACTCCATGAGGGTGGTATGAGGGCCCGACGTCCACAGGTGGGGGTTGTGCTTACAGCCCAACACCGTGCAAGACGTTTGGCATTTGCCAGAGAACCCCAAGAGTGGCAAATTCGTCACTGGCGCCCTGTGCTCTTCACAGATGAAAGCAGGTTCACACTGAGCACATGTGACAGACGTGACAGAGTCTGGAGACGCCGTGGAGAACGTTCTGCTGCCTGCAACATCCTCCAGCATGACCGGTTTGGCGATGGGTCAGTCATGGTGTGGGGTGGCATTTCTTTGTGGGGCCGCACAGCCCTCCATGTGCTCGCCAGAGGTAGCCTGACTGCCAATAGGTACCGAGATGAGATCCTCAGACCCCTTGTGAGACCATATGCTGACACATGCACATTTGTGGCCTGCTGGAGGTCATTTTGCAGGGCTCTGGCAGTGCACCTCCTTGCACAAAGGCGGAGGTAGCGGTCCTGCTGCTGGGTTGTTGCCCTCCTACGGCCTCCTCCACGTCTCCTGATGTACTGGCCTGTCTCCTGGTAGCGCCTCCATGCTCTGGACACTACGCTGACAGACACAGCAAACCTTTTTGCCACAGCTCGCATTGATGTGCCATCCTGGATGAACTGCACTACCTGAGCCATTTGTGTGGGTTGTAGACTCCGTCTCATGCTACCACTAAAGTGAGAGCACCGCCAGCATTCAAAAGTGACCAAAACATCAGCCAGGAAGCATAGGAACTGAGAAGTGGTCTGTGGTCACCACCTGCAGAATCACTCCTTTTTTGCGGGTGTCTTGCTAATTGCCTATAATTTCCACCTTTTGTCTATTCCATTTGCACAACAGCATGTGAAATTTCTTGTCAATCAGTGTTGCTTCCTAAGTGGACAGTTTGATTTCACAGAAGTGTGATTGACTTGGAGTTACATTGTGTTGTTTAAGTGTTCCCTTTATTTTTTTGAGCAGTGTAGTTAAGGTCAGTGACCTGTCCAACACATAGAAAACTCACTAGTATTAAAGCACTGGTTTTGTGGATGGGTGTGGACATTGAATCATTTTGCATTTCCACTGCTTTCTCAGTGGGTTTCTGACCATCTATTTTTCCGTTTTGTTCCCCAAATCACCACAAGGAAGGAACACATTCACATCACCACATGGTAGGATTGTAAAGGAGAGAGTTTACTCAATTAAACAAATGACACATTGGTTTTCTTACCCTGTAAGCAGTCTATGGACAAGGTATGACAGCAATTCATGCTTTGGTTGATTTCCCCTTGCACCGTTTTAGCATTTGTGGCACAAATCCCATTCAAGTCATGGGACTGATATTAGAATTTTTCGTGCATCATGTCCATGTCATCCAACAGTATCTCAAATTGATTGTGAAGCTCAAGCTCACTTATAGATTATTTTAACATGATGCGTGAAAAAAACTAATACCGGTCCCATGACTTGAATGGGATAGCGTGTGGAAACCAGAGCATGGATTGCTGTCGCACCTTGTCCACAGACTGCCGACAGGGTAAGGAAACCAATATTACCTTTGTAATCTGGGTGAACTATCCCATAGTACTTACAATGATTGTTTTATGTATTTAAATAAAGGTAAAATAAATAAAATACAAATAATTTGAAGTGCTATGTAGATTCAAGTGGCAGCGAGGGAATAAGTGTTAAATTACGTGAGGTAGCGTGCTGGAAACACCATGCAAAACACAAACTTTCCTGGTAAACCGTATAGGCTTGGATATGTTATGGATAACAACGAAGAGAAATCATGTCATAAGTACCTCTTATTGTTCTTAAAGGGACAGAGGTACACTCTCAACGGAACTGTCTTGAAAATACATTTTTTTTTTTTTTACATTGATTTGAGAGAACGCAAATGAATGGATTACACCAGCAATTTCCTGAGTGGTTTGCACCACACTTTTATTTGAAATAGTGAGAATAACATGAACTCAATCCTATGTCTATTCCTTTTCAAACTGTCACATCACTGACAAGGGACATTGACTTACCATAGGCTATATGTCAAAAGGAAAAACAAACAACATTTAGGCAGTTAGTTACTGGCAAAATATTAGTAACATAAATTAGTGTTAAATTCATCCTTGTATATAAGACATTATATAAAATTCCCTTTACATGGATATTTCAATAAAAATTCTGAATATAGCTTTGAGAAGTTAATATTTGAAAAATATTCCTTAAATCAAAGTTTTATTTCCCATTTCCTGGTGAATTAGCATGTTAAAAACAAATTCATATGAACATTCCACAAACAGTAGCCTATGCCTGATAATAAAAGTGCAACTACAACATTCCTTATGGTTCAAGATCGACAGGTTTGATTTTCACATGGATCCCATTGAGTGAGCGGAGCACCAGTCTTGGAATCATTTTTGGTTTCTTCATTGGGTCCTCGGTCAGCTGATATCGCTTGAGTGTCTGTGCCACCACCACCTTCATCTCATTCATGGCAAAGTTCTGCCCAATGCAGTTTCTACAGAGGGAGAAAAAGACATTGAAAGAATTGTGTTGTAGAACTACTGTACATTCACCCTGTGTAATAAAGAAGTTATGCGGTAAGATTATCAAAGGTTTATAGCTCTTTTATATAATAAAACATCATATAATAAAATATCATCAGACAGACACTACAGCTCTTTGTAGTGAGTTCAACCTGTGCCTACTCTACAGACTGATAATAACTACTGTTGTGTCAGAGGGGGATGGGATCTAGCCTGATCCCACATCCATTTGTGCTATTTTGCCAAATCCTACTTTCATTGTCATGCCAAACAAGACAGTACAAAACAGATCTGGGACCATGCTAGGTCCCATCCCCCTTAGACACAACAATGGGTGTTATTATAGTTAGGTTGGATCTAGATCACAGGCATCAAGGGACCGAAGGGCTCCAAAATCCATTCAGGTAAATGAGTAGGTCTATGGTTCCATCCTAGTCCCAGACTACTAATGTGAGAACCAAACCCTACTGCCAATGCTGCTCTCTTAAATAGTGGCTGAGTCACATGGCACTGGTGTGGTAACGAACCTCGGGCCGGCAGAGAAGGGGACAAAGGCATGGGGTGATCTTTTTGCAGAGTTCTTGGGCAGAAATCGGAGTGGGTCGAATGCCTACGAGAATACAAAATAGAAGAGAGACAAATAGTAAATAGAAACAGTGGAAAATACTATATATATATATAGACAGCTGGTCCCAAATATGTTTGTGTTGTCTTGTTCATTGTCACTGCAAACATGACCATATGAGTTGGCAAGACAGCACAAACCAGGCTGGTGAGACAAACTGCCACCAGGCTTGTGTAAACAGGTTTCAGTTCCCTATTGTGTAAACCCTGAATCTTATAGCGATAGATTAGTCAAAATCAGACCCATGGTCTTACTGCTAGGTCATAAGGATTTCATTACAAACTAACTCAGCAACAGCCCCTTCCTCTGTCAATACTCCTCTGTCAATAGACCAGAAACACATGATTTGATGACGCATGTTCAGCTGTTCAAGCTAGCATCTCTTCTACTACTAATCACAAATGATATTAACCCTGTGCAATGTTCATGAGGAAATTGTGTTCATCAAGATGGTGTGCTTACGTTAGGGTTCTCCCAAACGGTTGCGTTCCTATGAATGCCAAAAATGCTGGTTCCAACAAGACAACCTAGAGGGCGAAAAGAGAGATGAATTATACTTCCACAGTGTTGCACAGTGTTAGCGCTTGACATCTGTTTCGTTTCCTATGGACACAGCGATAATATTGTCCATGCTGCAAAAGGATCCATCTGCTGAGGCAGAAAGAGAGACTATCTGGACAGATTCTTGTCGGTCATTGGCAGTAATAAACACGATGAGAAGAACATGGTGAGAATGCTCCAACAGCACCAATTCATTTGATATAAAAAAAATACTAGGGGCCAGTTTACAGGACACAGATTAAGCCTAGTCCTGGACTAAAAGCACTTTAAATGGAGGACCTCCAATTAATATTTTACTTAGTCCAGGACTAGGCTTAATGTGTGTCCAAGAAACTGTCACTAGAAAATATATCAGTTTATGAAAAAGATGAATAAACACACTGATTGTAGAGACACAGTTTGTCTCTACATACAAACTAGTTGGTGACAATCGCAATGCAATAAGGAGAACTAGCCCTGGAGACAAACAAACACAAGTTAATATTTAATTTGTTATAGTCGATGACCGAGGGGCAAAGGTTAGGGAGGACTCCATTGCAACCCCTTATGGCCTCATGTTAAGCTACAGAGCCATTGTGCCTTTAAAATTATAATTTTAAAAAGTCCCCTGCATGGCCTGGAGTGGTCGGTGTAGTGGTTAGTTCCACTGCCTACAGCAAATATACCTACCAGTGTCGGCGTGGATTTGATTCCGACCCACTGCCTGTGTGACCCACTCTCCTACCACTGTCTCGCCTCAGTCCAGTAAAATGTACAAAATAGTCCCCTTCAGTACATCACAACGCATTTTTTCTCTCAAATGTACACATTTACCTTTAGGCACAGTCCTCCCATCGAAGAACGTCATAGGTTTGGTTATCTTCCTGGACATCCCAGGTACAGGAGGGTAGAGGCGGAGGGATTCCTTTATACACATGGTTGTGTACGGTATTTTACTGAGATCTTCCCTGAAGAATGCAGAACGTTATCTTTATATCAATTCTCTTTTAGTAAACAGGTTGCCATGTATTGTGGGGCTCCAATCTAAGAGCAAACACAGGCTGATCTCCCTTTACTCTATCTATATCTAAAATAAAGGAACGGCTTTGGTAACTAGTTCCAAACATGGAGCCTATTGGCGATTGTGTAGCCCTTAGCTGCAATCAATGACCAAAAGCGCCCTCTTTGGCCTCATGGGTGGAATGTTATTAATATTTTGCATCATTTCATAATGAATAAATATTTAAAATATTTAGGAAGAAAATCCGGTGTTTCTATGTCAAACCATTTTGTTATATTTCAGTCTTCTGTGATGTATATAAAGTGTAATATTGGGATGCAAGCTCAAAATGTAATACATTTCAAGTCTATATCTGAAATGGTACAGGTGACATGGTACAGCCCATAACCATGTGTGTGAGGTCAAGACTTTTGTTTCAAAGTAGATTTGTTTAAGACTACCAAGAATCACTCTGAGTGACCCTGATTTAGCCCACTGCAGTAAAAGGTTAAATGATCCCCAAAGTAACAAAAGAGTCATTTATATATGCTGTAGCTGCGGACTGTAAAATAACCAAATAAAACCTTGAAACTGATATACACCCCACAGCATGATCTCTGAAAAATACATCTGGACAGTACAGCCTTCCACTTCATGTCACTCTCCTCCAGCCAAATAAATGCATATCTAACATGCAACATGATCAGGACAGTAAATCAGGGTCCGTAAAGCATCTCAGAGTAGGAGTGCTGATCTAGGATCAGTTTTGTCTTTTAAATCATCATGATCAGCATTCCTACTCTGAGGCGCTTTATGAATACGGGCCCTGGACAGTGGAACCTACCATTCCATGGTGTCCCTCCCCTCCAGGGCGCTGATGACCTCGTCCCTGCAGATCTGCTGGTGCTCCGGGTTGCAGGCCAGGCTGTACAGGGTCCAGGAGATCCCACTGGCTGTGGTGTCGTGCCCCTCAAACATGAAGGTGTCCACCTCCGCTCGGATAGCCTCATCTGACAGGCCCTGCTGGTCCTCGTCCTGGATTGAAAACCATCAGGAACAATCAGATCCTTGCATGTCCTTCCTTGTTTGGCTTCATATTATGGAAAAGGTATAACTCGCAGACCTATAATGTTGCTAGCCTGGTCTCAGATCTGTTTGTTCTCTTGCCAACTCCATTGCTCATTGTCAAGCCACGCCATGTGTTTGGCATGATAATGACTGACAAGGAGTTGGATAGCAAAAACAAATTGGCACTCGGGCTATCGTGTTACCAGTTGCATGGAGAGAGAATATAATGACTAGAAAAGAAACTCTGGCACACTGGCGATCTTGAGGCTACGATGAGTTTCTATTCGAATTGACTTCATTCAATGACATACTATGCCATCGCCGACGTAGCCGTTTTAACTAATGACCTGGTTAGATGATCGCATAGATGGCATAATGGTGGATAATAGTGTAGTAGCGTAATAGAAGTGTGACGTACTCGCGCGCAGAGCAGGATATCCAGAAAGTCCAGGTTTCTCTTAGCCTGTATCCTGCCCAGTTCCTTTTCGTCCTTTAAGGCCTCTTTTCGCTTTCGTATGATTTCCTCTACAAGCAGAGGGCATCAATAAAATGTTTGATAAAAATGTATTTATAAAGCCCTATTTACATCATAGATGTCACAAAGTTCTATACAGAAACCTAGCCTAAAACCCCAAACAGCATGCAATGCAGATGTAGAAGCACGGAGGCTAGGGAAAAACTCCCTAGGAACACATCATGGGAGAGCATCAGACATAGCAGCAGCAGCATAGCTCATTCTATTGACACGGTTATAACATGGTTAAGCCCATAGCTGTACATGAATACAAGATGTATAATCAATAGGAAATACATACATGCATACTCCACAAGGCGAATGTATGCATGCTACTTTTTCAGCGTACATTTGCTTTGTCAAATTCATACATATAAATGTTTTCAGGGCTGAGACCTGCTGGTGCAGAGGATTAAGATCATCATTCCAACCTTCATTCACAGAACGCACCTGTATGATTGTGTGCAACATTGCACGCTTTCCTGTATTTGTACCCATGTGGGCTAAGTTGGAAGATCCACTCGCTGTGGTAGGGAAAGGTCCGGAAGCGGACATTCACCAGATCACTGAGCTCGTACACAGCCTTGATGTACGAGTTGGTTCCACTGAAATGAGAGTAAAACAACAGAAAAGTATAAGTTACTTCCTCTCAATCATTGCTTATAGGCAGGGCCCTGAGTTTTTCCTGATCATGTGATCTGGCCCAAAAATCTCTGGGCCCGTACTCACAAAGAGTCTCTGAGTAGGAGTGCTGATCTAGGATCAGGTCCCCTGTGTCTACATAATCATATGAATTATGATCTAAAAGGAAAATCTGATCCTATACCAGCTTTCAATTTTTATAACATTAACACTGACAAGACAAGATTTTCAAGATGGGCAGATGTACATGGCAGATAATGCAGTGGTGAAAAACATTTAACTGACTGACCTCTCTCCCCCTCGCACTGTCTGGCAGTTAGTGTTGGAGCTGAAGGCACACTTCATAATGCTGTCCAGTGTCATGAGGCTCACATGCTCAAATAACTCAAATGACTCGTCGGATTTTGATTGAGTCTCCCATTTGTCCTGGAACAGAAAGAGGACAGACATAGTCAACTTGCACAAGATGGATAGTTACATACTCATAGTACATCACTCCCTTATTAAATGACCCCTTTAGCTTGTTCATGCAGAATTGCCCTCCATATTCAGTTGTCAAACTATACAGCATTCTAATACAGTTGGGAGAATATGTAATGTTAACTCTTATGCAATTAGCTTTTTTGGATCCAAAAATTCCCCCCAAATAGGCTATGGTTGTCAACCTGTACAGTAATACAGTAATTAGGGTAGAGATAACAAAACGCACCAGCATAGTTTTGGCAGAATCAGCCATCATTTTGACATAGGGCTTTAAAACATCGTAATGGAAGGTCAACCTGTACAGTAATTAGGGTAGAGATAACAAAACGCACCAGCATAGTTTTGGCAGAATCAGCCATCATTTTGACATAGGGCTTTAAAACATCGTAATGGAAGCCAGGGGTCAGGAGTCTTCTGTGGCGGAACCATTTCTGACCTTCAGACACCAGTAAACCATCCCCTAGAGAGAGAGAGAGAGAGAGAGAGAGAGAGAGAGAGAGACAGAGAGACAGAGAGCACATCCTGAGAAACACATATGTTGTACGTTCATGCAAAATAATAGAAGTAAAGAATATACACTACCGTTCAAAAGTTTGGGGTCAATTTCTTGCATGGAATAGCCTTCACTTCTCATAACAAGAATAGACTGACGAGTTTCAGAAGAAAGTTATTTGTTTCTCATCATTTTGAGCCTGTAATCAAACCCACAAATGCTGATGCTCCAGATACTCAACTAGTCCAAAGGCCAGTTTTATTGCTTCTTTAAGCAGGACAACAGTTTTCAGCTGTGCTAACATAATTGCAAAAGGGTTTTCTAATGATCAATTAGCCTTTTAAAATTATAAACCTGGATTAGCTAACACAACGTGCCATTGGAACACAGGAGTGATGGTTGCTGATAATGGGTCTCTGTACGCCTATGTAGATATTCCATAAAAGAAATCTGCAGTTTCCAGCTACAATAGTCATTTACAACATTAACAATGTCTACACTGTATTTCTGATCAATTTGATGTTATTTTAAGGGCAAAAATGTGCTTTTCATTAAAAAACAAGGAAATGTCTAAGTTACCCCAAACTTTTGAACGGTAGTGTACATTATAACCATAACTGTATAATTGCCTAAGTGGAATGTGTCATAACGTTATTGAAAACCAGAACTGCACCCAAAAGGATGAATATTAGAAAATGCCGATTCTTAAAATATCTGCAGTTAAATATATAGAATCTAATGTTGTTGGTTTAATATTTGTAACATATGTGATTATGGCAAAGACAATGCAACCTTACCTATCCATGGAATAAGAAATCTATATGAAAGGTCATCTTTGGGCTCTATTAAGAAAGAGAGTGAAACCGGTATTCTATCACATGTACTGAGATTCCATAGATAGACATACATAGATGCAACTAGTTTAAATAATGATGTGAGTATTGTCGTTCAAAAGAGACCAACCTGTTGATGCCAGGATGGTTTTGACATAATCTGGGTGGTGAATATTGAGGATGGAAACAAATGGACCAAACCACATTTGAAATGCAAGGGGGTACGATTCTCCCCATTTGACAACCTTATACATATCGTTCCCATCTTGTTTAAACTGCAAGACAACAGAGAAAACATGCACTTATATTTTAAAGCAGCAAACGCACGAGCGTGACACCGAAACTTGCCTCTGAAGCTGATGCTACAATGTTGAAGTCACTCAATGTGCACGTTCAAGAAATTCTTATTTTAACCTACCTCTCGTACATGCCCGAAAAGCCAGTGTTTTGGTGGTCCTGGGAATGTCTCGAGCGCCCGAATCAATTCATTCCTTTTGACAATAAGTTTAGAGATTTTAAGAATGATATAGACCAAGCTAAATATTGCAACCAAGTGATGAATGCGATAGGAATCTAGCGTCACTTTTTTCAACGTTTCAAATAACTCCATTGCAATGGACGTCTAACTGCCGAAGGCTACCATTGACAACTTTTACAACAAAAGATCACGGTCTGGTTAATGACATAACTGCGAGAAGCAGAAGAGAGTAGGGTGGGTGGTTTGAGGTTTGTCCCCGAGACAAATGTTGAGGGGCAGAGTCCAGCCTGCCAGAGCAGACAAGGCACTGCATACCAATTATTTGCCTTGATCTATCTAATTCTTGTTTATTCTTAAATCCTTGATATCTTCAAATATTCAGCTCTGCAAATATCAGAATCATGTTTTCCCACCTGACAGTCATCATGACTGATTAGAGCTCTATATTATCAGGCGAACACACAACCTTGGGGAACCCCAAGAGGAGGATACTGCTGGACAAAATACAAACAAATGTTGGACATTGGCCATCAACCTCTACTATAATATATAGTAGATTATATACTGTAGTCAGATAGCATATGTTGACTTCCTGTTAACCCTTTCATTGGTTATCCCTCTCTGAATAACAACATAAAGGCCACGATCTAGGTCGAAACATACTGTATCTAACAGCAATTGCAACGCAAGGGAACCAACCTTTCCGATGAAGGCTTATAAGCCTAGTGACTAATGACATGCTCTCAATTAACACATCAGATTTCACATTTGGTGTTAACGCCTTGCAAGAAGCTGCGTGCAAACCCGCTGATGGAAAATGGAGCTCCAGACCACATTAGTCAAGGACCCCATTTTGTGTCACTGACACCTACACCACAGCCTATGCCATTGGTTCAGAGGAAACATCTGTGTGGGAGGTGTTGATAAATGTTTATGTAAAGTATAATTTCTGTTTCCTACTGAGTCAACTGTTCGATTTGTGATTTGTAACTTCTGCTTAATTTCCTATAGCTTTGAATTA
The DNA here is from genome assembly GCF_029448725.1 of Salvelinus fontinalis. Lineage (NCBI taxonomy): Eukaryota > Metazoa > Chordata > Actinopteri > Salmoniformes > Salmonidae > Salvelinus > Salvelinus fontinalis. The sequence continues at coordinate 34,745,078 of NC_074670.1, forward strand.
CAATTGTTAAGTGGCAGTTTAGGGGTAGGCCTGTAGCCTGCACATTTTAGAGCAGAATACTTGTGGCTGTTTTAAATACAATGCTTAAGTAGGGACTAATCTCTGCCTCAACAGTGTTTATTGTAGTCATGATCGCTACCTCTGCCATAATTATTGTATATATGTTTTGGGCCTCATTTCCAACATCAGGTAAGTGTCTGAAATTTACAAAAACAGTAATATCACTCAATACTTAGCTGAGTGAAACTACCTGGGGGTTAGAATTCTCACATATGTATTGGCCTTTATTGAAAATTCAAAAGGCTATACAGTGTTTAATCTTATTGTACACTGTTATACAGCCAAACAATTAGTATACAGATGTACCACAGAAACATAAAAATATATGTTTTTGAATACTCATTGAAATGTCAATATTCAAATGTCTCTCTGGATGTTGAAAACCTGCTAATCAGTTTAATCAAATAGGACATGCGTTGAGTGATTTGTTTAGGCTATTGACAAAGCTGAATTAACATTATGTTGTTATTGTTTTCTATAGGCATAAGAGAAATTGATAACTATTTCAATCATCAATCCATCATTTATTCATCCATTCCTTACATATAAACCTTTTATAAACACTTTATGAAAAGTACTTTCATGTAATGCTATTGTACTTATTGTTTTTATCAATCTGTTGTAGAATCTTCAAGTCCTCTTCGCATACCGCTTGGGAGAATATTGTTGATACCCTGCATAAGTAATGAAAATCATCCAGAATCTTTTAGCTGGTTTTACAGTACAAACAATGTTGGTCAGCGCCGCACCCAGATTTTTCACGAGGATAAAAGTGGCCTACATCTCCTTTCCAAAGATTTATGGCATAGAAAGAGTGTTTTAAGGAATCGTTCACTTGTAATCAGCCCTTTTACAGAGGAGGATCAAGGAATATACTCATGTGAAGTGTATAAAAATGACAAGATCACATATGGATTGTCCACTTCAGTTGTTCTTGAAAAAGGTTAGTCAGCCTATTATAATTGGAGATCATTTGCAAGCGGATTGATCGTCTACACTAAATTAGTTTACAGCTCACCCTAACCATCTATCTCTTTATTTAGAATCTCACATGCCAGTAATAACCACTGTGTCAAGCAGTGGTTTTATGCATGAAGTAACTAAGAATGTGATTACCAGCACATATTACGCACTTGACTCCACTCTGAACAACACCACCAACAAAAGCATAGGTGAGACCCAAAAGGAGTAGTTCTTAAACCCCAATCTCACTGACTTCCCACATGTTCTCTAACATCAACAGGATGGTCAGATACTTTACTGACAGCATTTTCTGTAGTAACACTACGTAACACTGTTGCCTCTTTTACAGACAATGGGCCTACTCCTCAAGATAACCGAGAACCTCAATGGCTGGCATCAACAGTAGCTGGAGTCTCTGCAGCTGTGTGCCTTTTCCTTGTTGCACTGACACTGTTTAAATTATGCCATTTCAAATGGAGAATACTCGCAGGTAGGATAAATATTCTGTATTGTTATCTTTGAAGATGGGGAGATCACAAGATTAATACAATTGTTTGGAGATGGTAATGCAGTTTGAGGCCCTATCTGTTTTAATGGAAATGTTTGTCTGTTTGTTCAAATGTTGAAGCTTCTGCCAATCAACTTCTCTGTGGTGGCCAGGGGACCAGCTTTGTAAGTTCTCGTATCTAGCTGACATTACTACTATTATTCTTGATAAAACGATGATGATGATGTTTAGTTGCACATCAGTATAGTATTATGCACATACATCTATGCATCTCCTTTCAACAGGAGGAAGAAACTACACTTGTTTATTCATCCTTGGTTATCAGGAGACTCCAACAGAGAGATGACATCAGAAATGACAACGAGTGTGTGTACAGTCATATCAGGGTCTAGGAACTAAGAATGACACTACTTTGATGAGAGGCGTGATAAATAGTTTAAATCAAGTTTTTCCATTGTGCTCAGGCACACAAAATGCCAAAAGGCACACTGTTGTTGGGAATGATTTGTATGCTTTGAATTGGTTTGTTTTATATTCTATGTCAAAAAGTAATATAATCACATTATGGCATGACCTTTTGTTTGTATTAAATTGGTATTGCACTGTGTCAAGCACTTATGTACTTTTAACCTTTAAACCACTATAAAAAAAAATAAAAGGAAGAAAGCCTGCTTTATATCTTAAAAATCATAAAGCCTGCGTATTTAGATGTCTATACATTTTATTTGTGACATACTTGTAAACAAGCTGCTGAAATGTGACATTTTGAAATCATCGATCCGCTGAGTTGCTTTCAGAACTCTACAACGTTTCTGTTCTTGAATGCCCCTTGCTGCATACCGTTGCACAATGCGCATACGCGGCTCTGGGTGAGAAGTATGATAGCTAGCTAGCTATTCCTCCCCCATCACACGGGCTCAACTCTAGCCAATCTGTCACTGTGAACGTTGAAAACGTTTATTTGTACCTGCCTAGCAACGTAGCTAGCTAGTTTCAATGTAACTATGAGCTAACGTTAGCTAGGTCGCAAGTTAGCTTGAATTGCTGCAGTGGCAGTTTGGGAAGGAAGAAGCAGCTACTCGGCAGTCCAAGCCGCCAAACACAACGTAAGTTAAGTGCATTTTGCCTAATTTCTCAGTGACTTTTTCTTATCGGTGACTTGTTTCATTTTTTCTGTAGTTTATTTGGCTAGCTAGCTAACTGGCTAACTAACTATTTGTTTGAATGAAATAAGATACTGTGTCTAAACTAGCTCTAACTAGCCTGATAGCTTAGCCAGTCAGGAAAGATGGCTAGGTTAGAGATGCAATCATTAAGAAATTATGTTTATAGTCATAACGGTAGTCTATGTAATACGAATTGATTGAGGTCTTTTAATTTTACAATTGCTCTAGCTCTAGCGACCTGTCTGACACTGACGAGTGATGGAGGCCCCACCAGTCTCAGTGCTGCCCATTACGGGGGGCACAATTAACATGATGGAGTACCTGTTGCAAGGTGAGTTTACCTCGGTCGAGATTCAAACGTCTCCAGTAGGGCAGGCGTACCTATTTGGTATTCTGTGTCTGAAGTGTGGTTGGGTATCTTGTAGGGGTCTTCAAAAATATATCCAGATCATATTCAATGTAAATACAGTGCATTCGGAAAGTATTCAGACCCCTTCACGTTTTCCACATTTTGTTACGTTATAGCCTCATTATAAAATGTATTAAATAGTTTTTTCCCCTCATCAATCTACACACAATACCACATAATGACCAAACAAATTGGTTTTGCGAATGTAAAGATAAATAAAATATCACATTTACATAAGCGTTCAGACCCTTTACTCAGTACTTTGTTGAAGCACCTTGGCCGTGATTACAGCTCAAGCCCCTTGTCTTCCTGGGTATGACTTTACAATTTTGCCACACTGGTATTTGGGGAGGTTCTCCCATTCTTCTCTGCAAATCCTATAAAGCTCTGTCAGGTTGGATGAGAAGCATCGCTCCACAGCTATTTTCAGGTCTCTCCAGAGATGTTCGATCGGGTTCAAGTCCGGGCTCTGGCTGGGCCACTCAAGGACATTCAGAGACTTGTCCCCAATCCACTCCTGCGTTGTCTTGGCTGTGTGCTTAGGGTCGTTGTCCTGTTGAAAGGTGAACCTTTGCCCCAATCTGAGGTTCTGAGTGCTCTGGAGCAGGTTTTCATCAAGGATCTCTCTGTACTTTGCTCCGTTCATCTTTCCCTCGACCCTGACAAGTCTCCCAGCCCCTGCTGCTGAAAAACATCCCCACAGCACGATGCTGCCACCAGCATGCTTTCCTGTAGGGATGGTGCCAGGTTTCTTCCAGACGTGACTCTTTGGCATTCAGGCAAAAGAGTTCAATCTTGGTTTCATCAGACCAGAGAATCTTGTTTCTCATGGTCTGAGTTCTTTAGGTGCCTTTTGGCTAATGCCAAGCAGGTTCTCCCATCTCCACAGAGGAACTCTGGAGCTCTGTCAGAGTGACCATCTGGTTCTTGGTCACGTCTCTGACCAAGGCCCGCTCCCCCGATTGCCCTGCTCTAGGAAGTCTTGGTGGTTCCAAACTTCTTCCATTTTTAAGAATGATGGAGGCTATTGTGTTCTTGGGGACCTTCAATGGTGCAGATTTTTTTTGTACCCTTCCCCAGATCTGTGCCTCGACACAATCCTGTCTCGGAGCTCTACGGACAATTCCTTTGACCTCATGGCTTGGTTTTTGTTCTGCCGTGCACTGGCAACTGTGGGACCTTATATAGACAGGTGTGTGCTTTTCCAAATCATGTCAAATCATTTGAATTTACCACAGGTGGACTCCAATCAAGTTGTAGAAATATCTCAAATATGATCAATGGAAACAGGATGCACCTGAGCTCAATTTGGAGTCTCATAGCAAAGGGTCTGAATACTTATGTAAATAAGGTATTTCTGTTTTTTATTTGTGTAAACCTGTTTTTGCTTTGTCGTTATAGGGTATTGTGTGTAGATTGAGGATTTTTTCTTTATTGTATTAATTTTAGAATAAGGCTGTAACGTAACAAAATGTGGAAAAGGTCAAGGGGTCTGAATACTTTCCGAATGCACTGCATGTTCAGCTGAAGAACCCATACCAGCCCCTGTGCTGTGGCTTGGTCAACTACGTATCAGTTAGTTGCAATTCAATAATTGGAAATTGCTGTCTATTTTCATTGAGGCCTTTTACATTTTTTAATTAGCATTTCAATTCACTCTTAAAAAGTTCAAATGGCAAGTTGCACTGATTCAAGTTACACTTGTTAATATAACATTGCTTACACTGTTCTGTCATGTCACCACACTCAGGCAGCGTCTTGGACCAGGCCCTCGAAAGCCTATTGCACCGCCTCCGGGGCCTTTGTGACAACATGGAACCCGAGACGTTTGCTGACCATGAGCTGGTCTACCTCCTGAAGGGCCAGCAGGGCAACCCGTTCCTGTTGCGAGCCCGCCGCTCCCTCTCCCACCCCACAGTGCCCTGGCACCTGCGCTACCTGGGCCAGCCGGAGGTGGGTGACAAGTCCCGCCACGCGCTGGTTCGCAACTGTGTGGATGTGGCCGCCTCGCACAGCCTGCCCGACTTCCTCAATGAAATGGGCTTCCGCATGGACCACGAGTTCGTAGCCAAGGGCCACATTTTCCGCAAAGGCGTGCTCAAAGTGGTGGTGAGTAAACTGTCTCGCATCCTGGTCCCCGAGAATACAGAGAACACTGAGCCGCTGTCACTCTCCTACCTGGTGGAGCTGAGTGTATTGGTCCCCGCGGGCCAGGATACCATGTCAGAGGACATGCGCAGCTTCGCTGAGCAGCTCAAGCCCCTGGTTCACCTGGAGAAGATTGACCCCAAGAGACACATGTAAGAAGGAGTGTTTTATGATGAGCCTCTGTTGGCTGTCATGGACAAAGTGTAGTTTTTATTAAAACATATATTTTTTTCATGGGACTTATTTTTGTATGATTCCTATGAGAAAGCGCTTTCCCACAGTCCTTTGTCTCTGTGAATGAACTCTAGATCTCACAATCTTGATGCGTGTCTCGTACATTTGGAGAAGGACCATCTGTCATTTGGATGTTAGTGGTGTTTGACAAGGACTTCACAGGAGGTTTATGACATAACTAACATGGACGATGTGACAAATGAGGCTTTGAATTAGTTAATAAATAACAATGTTTCTATTCACAGTGCCGGACTCTTAGAACATACGTTTTGTGTGGTGCTGATAGTGCTATGTTCTGTCTTGGAGATGTTTTAAGAAATGCACAGAGCTATAGTGTTTATTTAAAATTATTTTTCTCAACTCAACAGTGTCCTCTTGGTTTGCAGCATTCAGCAGGTGCGAGTGCAGCAGGACACAACATCGTGGAATGTTCAGACAGGCCAGTTTGTTCTAATCTACATATTCACAACATATTCTGACATGTAGAATAATATATCATTACATTTAAGTCGTTTAGCAGATGCTCTTATTCAAAGCGACTTACAGATGCAATTGGGCATGCCTTAAGGACACATCGACAGATTTTCCACTGGCTCGGGGAATCAAACCAGCAAACTTTCGGTTACTGGCCCAACGCCCATACCTGCCGCCCCATCATTCCAGCTCTATTAATAACATTTCTATCTGCAACATTCCCCAATGTTTGTCTTCTAAATGTGACCCTGATGACAGGTGCCATTTCCAATGTTTACCACTAGAGAGCTCTCCTACTCTATTTGTAAAAACAGCCTTTCTGGTTAGAGCCAGTTATATCTGGACCTCGGATCATCTACACATGAGCCGTGGTTGCCATGGTAATAATTAGCCACGAGATCTGCACCTCTCATCCCACAATTCTAATTAGCTTTTTCAATTGCTTAATGATATATATATACCTGTGAAAGCTTTTCCTTTCTTCCTCTCACAAAAGCATTGATTTCCCTTCCCCTCTCACTTCTCTTAACCCATTAGTACATCAATGGCAACCTATGCGGAGGGAGGCTCTTATAAGTACAAGACCTGAGGCCTCAGGTTGTTTAATCTACAGTCATAATTTCAAAATGGTCTTGTCTCCATTGTGTCATCACGTCCGTTCTTGGCTAGAGATCAGTTTTCCTCTGATGCCCTCCCATATACAGTGCATTCGGAAAGTATTCAGACCCCGTCACTATTTCCACATTTTGTTATGTTACAGCCTTATTCTAAAATTGATTTAAATGCATTTTTTCCTCAATCTACTCACAATACCCCAGAATGACAAAGCGAAAACAGGTTTTTCGAAATGTTTTTACATTTATTAAACATAAAAACATATTGTTTACATAGGTTTTCAGACCCTTTGCTATGAGACTTGAAATTGAGCTCAGGTGCATCCTGTTTCCATTGATCATCCTTGAGACGTTTCTACAACTTGATTAGAGCACCTGTGGTAAATTCAATTGATTGGACATGATTTGGAAAGGCACACACCTGTCTACATAAGGTCGCACAGTTGACAGTGCATGTCAGAGAAAAAAAATCAGAGCTTCTCTGTGGAGATGGTTGTCCTTCTGGAAGGTACTCCCATCTCTGCAGCACTCCACCAATCAGGCCTTTATGGTAGAGTGGTCAGACGGAAGCCACTCCTCAGTAAAAGGGCACATGACTGACCACTTGGAGTTTGCCAAAAGGCACCAAAAGGACTCTCAGACCATGAAAAAACAGATTCTCTTGTCTGATGAAGCCAAGATTGAAATCTTTGGCCTGAATGCCAAGCGTCACGTCTGGAGGAAACCTGGCACCATCGCTTCGGTGAAGCATGGTGGTGGCAGCATCTTGCTGTGGCAGGTACTGGGAGACTAGTCAGGATCGAGGGAAAGATGAACGGAGCAAAGTACAGAGAGATCCTTGATGAAAACCTGCTACAGAGCACTCAGGACCTAAGACTGGGGCAAAGGTTCACCTTCCAACAGGACAACGACCCTAAGCATACAGCCAAGACAATGCAGGAGTGGCTTCGGGACAAGTCTCCCTAATGTCTTTGAGTGGCTCAGCCAGAGCCCGGACTTGAACCCGATCGAACATCTCTGGAGAGACCTGAAAATAGCTGTGCAGCGACACTCCCTATCCAACCTGACAGAACTTGAGAGGATCTACAGAGAAGAATGGGAGAAACTCCCCGGTGTGCCAAGCTTGTAGTGTCATACCCAAGAAGGCTCGAGGCTGTAATCGCTCCCAAAGGTGCTTAAACAGAGTAAAGGGTCTGAATACTCACAGTACCAGTCAAAAGTTTGTACACAGTGTCACCAGCAAAGCACCATTACACAACCACCTCCATGCTTCACGGTTGGAACTACACATGCGGAGATCATCCGTTCACATACGCTGCGTCTCACAAAGACATGGCAGTTGGAACCAAAAATCTCAAATTTGGACTCATCAGACCAAAGGAAGGATTTCCACCGGTCCAATGTCCATTGCTCATGTTTCTTGGCCCAAGCAAGTCTCTTCTTCTTGTTGGTGTCCTTTAGTAATGGTTTATTTGCATAAATTCAACCATGAAGGCCTGATTCATGCAGTCTCCTCTGAACAGTTGATGTTGAGATGTGTCTGTTACTTGACCTCTGAAGCATTTATTTGGGCTGCAATTTCTGAAGCTGGTAACTCTAAACGTATCCTCTGCAGCAGAGGCAACTTGCGGTCTTCCTGTCCTGTGGCGGTCCTTATGAAAGCCAGTTTTTTCATAGCGCTTGATGTTTTTTGTGACTGCACTTGAAGAAACTATCAAAGTTCTTGAAATGTCTTAATGTAATGATGGACTGTCATTTCTCTGCTTATTTGAGCTGTTCTTGCCATAATATGAACTTGGTATTTTACCAAATAAGGCTTTCTTCTGTATACCACCCACAACACAACTGATTGGCTCAAATGTATTAAGAAGGAAAGAAATTCCACAAATTAACTTTTAAACAAGGCACACCTGTTAATTGAAATGCATTCCAGGTGACTACCTAATGAAGCTGATTGAGAGAATGCCAAGGATGTGCAAAGCTGTCATCAAGGCAACGGTTGGCTACTTTGAAGAATATCAAATCTAAAATATATTTTGATTTGTTTAACACTTTTTTGCTTCCTATATGATTCAGTAAGTGTTATTTCATAGTGTTGAACAATGTAGAAAATAGTAAAAATAAAGAAAAACCCTTGAATGTGTAGGTGTGTCCAAGCTTTTGACTGGTACTGTATGCAAATGTAATATTTCATTCAGATATTTTTTTGCTTAGGCATTATGGGGTATTGTGTGTGTACGTTGATGGGGGGGCAATTTAATCCATTTTGAAATGAGGCTATAATACACTGCTCAAAAAAATAAAGGGAACACTTAAACAACACAATGTAACTCCAAGTCAATCACACTTCTGTGAAATCAAACTGTCCACTTAGGAAGCAATACTGATTGAGGGCTGTGCGGCCCCACAAAGAAATGCCACCCCACACCATGACTGACCCACCGCCAAACCGGTCATGCTGGAGGATGTTGCAGGCAGCAGAACGTTCTCCACGGCGTCTCCAGACTCTGTCACGTCTGTCACATGTGCTCAGTGTGAACCTGCTTTTATCTGTGAAGAGCACAGGGTGCCAGTGGTGAACTTGCCAATCTTGGTGTAGACGTTAGAAAATAGACGTTTGACGTTTATTGTCATAAATCAGAACTGAGCGATTTCGGCTAGATGGGCCAGCTGCAAAGTCTAAATTGTCTCGTAAAAATGAATTTAAGGTCAAGCATTAGGGTTACTAGCAGTGTGGTTAAGGTTAGGTTTCAAATCTGATTTTATAACTTTGTGGCTGTGCCAGCTAGTGACCACTCTGCAAAGCTTTGGTTGGCGAGGCCTTGCTCATTGGTAAAGAGAGGACTATTTTATTTCAACATGGGCTCACCTGCCCTCACTTCCGGCCTGCCTTACAACATGTCTGTCCCATTTCCATTAAGTCTGCTTGTAATTATACAAATACAGCCCTTTTTGTGCACATAATTCCATAGTGGCTGATTTATCAATGGAAGTACACGATAGAGACATAGCCCTCCTCACCGTTTTGACCAACAACCAAAACCAGACTCATGGCCCTAAGGACAAGGCTTGAGTCTGATGTTTCTTGCTGCCTGTAAAGTTAATTATATATTAAAGAAGCAGATGCCTCTTGCCCAGGGCTGTTTATGTCCAGCCCATCATACACAACATTCTGCTGCCTTTATAACACTTAAACTTGTGTTTAGTAGCCTGATCTCTGGTCATGAGCCCCCCCCCCCCCACCCTGGGTACCTCTCCTCCACGCTGCCTGGGGAACCCAGCCAGGCTAATCAGCTGCTTGGCATCGGTCCCTCTCAGCCATTGTGGATCCAGCCAACCAATGGTTTCTTCTTGTGCGAGTGAGTGATTTAACTCACTGCCGGAGGCAGAGGCCAAGCGATGGTGACTCAGTTTCTTAGAAAATAGAGATCAGAGTTCCTCCTAAAAAACAGATTCAACAATGAGATAAATGCAGTAACATGACCTCTTGGGTTGCACACAGTCAATAGTAATGTTCATCATGTGCAGTCAGTAGTAAAGTGTATAGCGATCTATGGCTCAGCAGAAGGTTGGACTACCCCTTTTATGGACTACCCCTTTTAAGAAATATGAATCGAATTAATCGAGGACTGTCAGGATAATGTACTTGCAGATAATGTACTAATATGCCCATTGTAGAGGGGCATGGACATAACCCGGACCTTCCCACTCCTCATCTCACCCTCCATGGCTCTAATAAGTGTGAAATCAATGTGTATTCCCCGATGCCATGTTCATGTATTTGACAACCAGAACACACATCTATGCCACCTTACCATCTTCTGCCACCCAAAGAAACAGCCTAGTACAGGAGAATTGTCAAGGAGATTTTCATCATCCAGACATTGTTTAACTTGTAAATAGGATTAAGCGGGCCAGTATCGTATTAGTTAAACCTCTCACTGTCAGAGCCCTCGAAACAACAGAGGAAAGAAACTGTTACCTGCGCACCACTTTTTTCCCCTCTCCTTTCCTTTCCGCTGCATTCCGTCGTAATTATAGCCTCTTGGATCCACTCATCTTTGTGCCTCTGAACATTGTGTTCATACCAGGTAGGGCCCGTGCCAAGATCTGTGCCACGATAAGCCTGACTCTTTGCCCAGGGCAGGAAGTATTTAAGTCAGCCCAAGTTGGGCCGGTGCCACGGAGGGGGTGAAATCCAGACTTGCCTACTCAGGAACATTCTTGATAATTGGAAAGGAGCCTCTCCTTCCTGTGTCATTGGGAGCCCATATGCTTGGTGAGGGAGGCGAACTGTGACTGAAGAGGAGGGAGGCGTTTTCCCAGGACGGACATTGGTTTCCCCAGGGACTCCTTGTGGCTCCTCCAACTTCCAGTCTTCCACTCATCCCAGTACCACCAGAGCGACATGGGTACATGGCCTACTTAAGTACAGTTGTGAGGTTACTGGAGGTGGGAGGGGAATGATGGGTGGGTCTTGGCTGTGGGGAAGTGGGAGGGAACCCTTTTTATTTTTTTGTAGGTGAATGAAATTCCACTGAGTGCTTTTTCGGTATGCCAATTTACAGGCACAACGCTTGCCTTGTGCTGTTGTGGAGCAGCTCTCAGCCCAGCCTGCGGCTGCCCCGCTTGTGGCTGAAGTGGTTCGCTGTGGTGAAGGGCTTTTCTAAGATCAGCCACAGAGAGCGCCTGAAGCCAGCCCTCCTGCCTTGGAATGTCTGGTATGGGGACCAGTGTAAAGCAGCCTGCCTGCCTGGACGGGCCGTACACACACTCTCGGCGCTAGGCTACGTCTCCTGACAGTGACAAGGCCTCCCTCTGTCTCTCCACCTCTTCCTCGCCTCCCCTCTTCTCCCTCCTGAGGTGTGGTCCTCTTCCAAGCCTCTGTATTGGGTCCACTGTCTCTCTTCACCTCTGATTATTTTTTCATTTTTTATATGTTCTCTGTCTCAGGAGGAGTTCTTGTTGTGAGACATGTTATGCAATGCTGGCCGAAACTCCATAGATTGGAAATTGTAACTTTTCAGTTTCTGTGAAGAGTGTGAAGAGCGTCCTGCCATGTGAAGAGTGCCACACTAAAATCTAACTAGCATAGTAATAAAAATCTGTCTGTTAAGCTAGAGATACAGTATCTTTTTTTTCATGGGCTGCATCTCAATCAACCACATCCGTTGATGTCGGCCTTCATCATCTGCTGTGAAAGGTGGCAGAGCTAGTGTGGTATTTGTCAGACCAGGAGACATCCTGAAAATAGGTCTTCTCACAAAAACATCTGTAGCGTCCGAACGGTTTGGCCTAAACACTAATATGACCCCTCTATGGAAAGGTGAGACTCTCACAAACACGTTGGTTGATTTTCTCTTGGACGCCCCCACAAGACCCGTCTGAAGGTAGACCAGTACCAGTTCAAAATATTTATGGAAGTATACAACTGTTCAAAAGTTTGGGGTTGCTTAGAAATGTCTTTGTTTTTGAAAGAAAAGCTAAAAGAATTGTCCATGAAAATAACATGAAATTGATCAGAATTACAGTGTAGACATTGTTAATGTTGTAAATGACTATTGTAGCTGGAAACGGCTGATTGTTTATGGAATACATAGGAGTACAGAGACCCATTATCAGCAACCATCACTCCTGTGTTTCAATAGCACGTTGTGTTAGCTAATCCAAGTTTGGCATTTTAAAAGGCTAATTGATCATTAGAAAACCCTTTTGCAATTATGTTAGCACAGCTGAACACCAGTCTCAACTTCAACATTGAAGAGGCGACTCCGCGATGCTGGCCTTCTAGGCAGAGTTGCAAAGAAAAAGCCATATCTCAGACTGGCCAATAAAAATAAAAGATTAAGATGGGCAAAAGAACACAGACACTAGACAGAGGAACTTTGCCTAGAAATGCCAGCATCCCGGAGTCGCCTCTTCAATGTTGACATTGAGACTGGTGTTTTGCAGGTACTATTTAATGAAGCTGCCAGTTGAGGACTTGTGAGGCATCTGTTTCTCAAACTAGACACTCTAATGTACTTGTCCTCTTGCTCAGTTGTGCACCGGGGCCTCCCACTCATCTTTCTATTCTGGTTAGAGCCAGTTTGCATTGTTCTGTGAAGGGTTTCTCAAGCAATATATTTATCGGTAATACCATGACACACTATGACACATTCTTCCAACTCACGCATGTGCTAAATTTGTGTAACGATCGTCTGTTGAATTAGGTGTGGACCAAAGCGCAGCGTGGTAAGTGTTCATGTTATTTTTATTTAAACAGAACACTAAACAAAATAACAAAGAGAATGAACGAAAACGAAACAGTCCTGTCAGGTGCAGCAACACAAAACAAAACAACTACCCACAAAACACAGGTGGGAAAAGGATACCTAAGTATGGTTCTCAATCAGAGACAACGATAGACAGCTGCCTCTGATTGAGAACCACACTCGGCCAAACACACAGAAATAGAAAAACGTAGAACACAAAACATAGAATGCCCACTCCAACTCACGCCCTGACCAAACCAAAATAGAGACATAAAAAGGATCTCTAAGGTCAGGGCGTGACAATTTGACATGTACAATTTCACAACTGTGACTTTACTGCATTTTGTAGTCATATTGTGCAACTTTAAACGTACTTACTGTAGTAGGTGTAATGGGTGGGGACTTGGTAGACAATCTCAGCTTGTTCTTTAAATAGATGTTTTTGAGGTTTGGGATCTTTTGTGGCCACTTATATCACTCAAGGAATATGTGAGTGCGCATTGTTTTTTTGTGTGTGCTGTCAGTCCCTCAAGTAAACAATGCTATTCGATCCACCATCTAGTATTGTCCACAGAACAAAAGCTTCTGCCAAAACCTTAAATCATGGGTAAAATCATGTAGAACATTGACAACCCCTTTTGCAGAACAAATAATGCAATGTGAAGTAATTCACAGGTGTGTGTGTGTGTGTGTGTGGGGGGGGGGGGGGGGGGGGGGGGGCAATGACTGTGGGTTGGTAGTGTAGGCCTACCTATCTCTTAACTGGTGCGTGCAGACATTCCGTAATGGCCACGACATTGCCCAACTACTCACCTGATCCTGGGTTGGTTACTTCACTAGACAATGGGCAGCAAGCCAACATGCAGTCTAAAGGTCCACCCCAAACAATTTCAAGATGGAAAATTACATTTTTATTCCTCATGAATGAAAAACTTTTAAAAACAATTATTTAAAAGTCACTGCCCTAATCCTGAATCTTTCCGGTATTCTTTTGAACACTTTATTAATGAGCAACCCATGTACAGTAAATTAGATGTGTCCATGTGTGTAATGACTGTGTAATAGGATTGTAAAGCAGGTTTTATTTATTTGGTGAAAAGTACAGTATGGGTCAGATATGTTGCAAAGCTTTTGGGTATATGTTTTCCATTCCTGTGTGGTTAAAAAATGCGCTATGGGTTAGGCAGCCCCCTATGTCTATTTTTGCTTTTCTAGTTTTATGTAGTTTATAGGGCTAGTGTCTGTTTTTCAAAAACCACTGACCCATATGTTTTGAGTTAGACAATGGGAGTGAATAACACGGTGTCTAAATAACCCGTCTGTGATGACTCTGTGCTTTTGTTCACCCTTTACTTTACTTTGTTCACCCTGTCAATGACAAATATGTGATGCAGACTTACCACCAATAAAATTATACATTCTCAGTCAAAATAAAGGACACTAGATTGATTACATTATTCATCTGAATTAACCCTTTCGGCCATATAATCAGCCAACGGACAACGTGGTCTGAACTGCGGTAGCCAATCGCGTCTAAGCACCTGAGCAATGCGCCCGCCCAGCTGTCAATTTTTACACATTAGGAGGCGGCGCCATACAGTGGGCGGCATCCCCTCGGTCAATGTAGCAATCTGGTAGTTACACACACGGGTCAAACAGGGGCTGCCACTGGGAGTCGACATCCTCAACAGTCATTTCTTCAGTGTAGAAAGCTGTAACGCATCGAAGCTTGGCAAAAGCGATTTTAGAAAATTATGTGCTACGCCTACATTTTTTCCCGGTGATGGAGGGAATAGAGCAGAGATAATTTAACAGCATGTAGCTATTTTATTTTTTCCTCACTCATATCGGATTAGAATCTGGGGTTACCTAATCTCTGTTAATCTGAACTAAATCTATCTAATTGTGGTAGAAAACTACACTCCTGCTGTTCTGGTGCACCACCAGAGACCTTTGCGCATCAGTGGGTCTTTTTGGACACCGTGCCGCCAAAAGGAGATTATCAACTGATTCTCCAAGACTGATCATATGGACATTAAGAGAGTATATCTTCACCAAATTCTCTTAAGAGTGAAAGTTAGGCTAATTGGAATCTGGAGACCAAATGTCGCATTAAAACGCGCAGCAGCCGATTTTCCAGAGAATAAGAACATTATGCATATTTCTCATGTTGCAACATTTTCACGTTGCAACAACATACCGCTTTATGATGGGATTGATATGATGTGAGAGAGTTCGGGCCGGGGTGTTCTAAAGCATGTTCTGGGAGTAATGTGCGCGCCATCCAATGGCAGCATCTATTCCACACGACAGCGTCAGCGCGTCATCAGTTCACATTTACGAAACGAGTTTTATTAAATGAGGACATGTGAGGGGATCTGAGAGTAAGAAAAGGAGATTGGAGATAGACTACTTGTGAGAAATACTAGAGGCGAGCTAGACGTGTGATACAATTATTTATCCAGTGGACAAGAACAGACTTATGCTGGACTGTGCAATGTCTGGAAGTGTGTCGCTTTTTTAAAAAGACACATGCGACCCGTTTTTTTAAAAGTATCATTGCAATTGAATTCGGAATCGTTTGTGTGTGACTGTGAATGGACTTGCATTTGCCAGCCTATTCCGTGAAGACTGGAATATTTAATAATTTACGATAATCACACATCGTCGCTTGTCTGTGCTGTCTGCACAATCCTGTTGATTTAAAATTATTCTTGTCTATGTTTTGTCGGATTCTTTCGACGGCTCCCTTCATCTCTATTCTCGTTATATGAGGTATCATCTGTTGCTGCAGCCGGATTAACTGACATTGTCATGCATTTGGATTGACTCTAGCTGCTGGAGATGTAGGCAATTCATAATTCCCCCAATTGAACATGTTTTATTTCAGGTAAAATGGGAGAACGATTATTGTTACTATTATTGCTACTCTTATCGTTACATGCGGGTCGGTGATAGCCTACTGCAGACGAGCCATTCAAAATCGTCCATCTCCACAGCAGCCGGCTTCTCTGAGATTTGATCGTTACTTTATTGAATCAGACTGTAATATCCACGTCACGAGACGGATTTCGGCTTGAAGTAGGCCTAGTATTGGAGACAATACGGGAATTGTGGAGGTATTGTATTTCTTTCTAACCCGGTTATTCCTTCACAACTGAGGATAAATGTTGATGATGGAGGACGACGAATTGGCTCATCAGGTTGATATCGATTCGGATTTCGAGCCGCAAAGCCGGCCTCGCTCGTGCACTTGGCCACTGCCTTGTCCGGAGGATTTCCCCGAAGTACAGGAGGTCAATGGGGGTCTTCCACTGACCACCATCAAGGTGGAACCAGATGACAATCTAGCCGTTTCAGCTTGCAGAGCGGGGAGAATGGGTGGCACTCCGACGGAGCTGAAGCATCCAGCAGTCGCCCCGGCTCCCATCCGGGCGACGCACCCATGCTTGGCCAGCGCGGCTCTTGATGTGACTGGACAATCGCGCAAAGCCAAATCCTCGCGGCGGAACGCATGGGGTAACCAGTCGTACGCGGACCTTATCACACGAGCCATTGAAAGCACCCCTGAAAAAAGACTCACGCTTTCACAGGTCTATGATTGGATGGTCCGCTATGTTCCCTATTTCAAGGATAAGGGCGACAGTAATAGTTCAGCTGGATGGAAGGTAAGCGCATATCTTACACTATTTCTAATATAAAATACTTTATGTCGATATTAAACACACCAGAAGTCTCAGTCAAGACAACATTGGGTAGGCTATTCCTGGGCTATAGGCTACATTATTGCACACATAGTGTATATTACATTGCCACATGTCACACTTTAGGGTCGTTACGCATGAATGGTGCCATGTAATTATCCCTCTCGTCAATGGCACTGATCAGTAAATTACTGTAGCCTACCATTGACAGCAACATGGAATGGAGCTGGGTAGAGGTTGGAAAAGCACTTTGCATACCTTCATAATTCCATCTTTGGTTTGGCTACATGTAGAGTAGAGCTACATACAGTAAATTAGTAACCGCCCCCATTCCACAGTCTATGATCATGAAAATGCACACATGGCATGCGTTTTTATATTGGTTCCTTTGGTTTCTCTCCTCTCTCTCTCTCTCTCCTTTTTTTTCTCTCTTACACTATCTCCATGTGTGTGAGACAGAGAAATAGGCCCCAGACAGAGGCATATAGCCAATAAAAATACACACCTACTGTACACTCTCTTTTTATGAAGGTGTCACTTGAGAGACACTTGTAGTTGTAGCTGGTAAGCTGTCAATAGTGTAAATACCCACTGGGCACTTGGTTGAATCAATGTTGTTTCCACGTCATTTCAATTAAATTATATAGAACCAATATGGAATAGATGTTGAATTGACGTCTGTGCTCAGGGGGTAGGCTATTCAAAAGGGGCTTATCTCCAGACACGCACTCGCACACACAGACTACCACCTGTCTCGCCAGCAGCCTAGAGCAGCCTCTCCTGGATGTCTGCCCATTTTACTGTATCAGCCTCATTATTATACCGTCTCACTCCTATCGCTGTTGTTCATTAACACAAGCTAATGTTAAGAACATAAAATCCCAAAGTAACAAGGAAAGTTAGAGGCACAAGTGTGGCTGTTGATATTGAGCCTCTCAGAGAGGAGACCTTGAGGGCCAGACATGATGATGTCACAGGTGGGAGTGTTTATAAACCCACACTACAAGACTTGTCCAGGTAGAAGAACCCTTTATGCTTCCAGATAGAACGTTTTCACCCAACGAAGAACACTTTTGGAATCCTTTCTTTCATAGACACAAGGTTCCAAAGAAACATTTTTGAATCAAAAAGGTTCCAAAATGTTCCATGTAGAACCCTCGTCCCTGTAGATCAGAAGAACCCTTTTAGAACCTTTGAAATTCACAGCAGTTTTAACCGTTGTCGTGCATGCAGTGGGATTGACTGTAGTATCCCCTCCCCTCTCCGCTGTCAGTCATTCCTGTTGGTTCCCTCCTAAGAGGCTGTTTTGAAAGCTACTGTCATCGTCTCTTTTTCTGTCTGTGTGATCGTATCAAATCAAATTTGATTGTTCGTGCACACATATTTTGCAGGTGCAGCCAAATGCTTGTGTTTCCAACTCCAACAGTGAAGTAATACCTAACAATCCCAAAAAATACATACAAATCCAACAAAAGAAGAAATATCAGGACGAGCAATGTCAGAGTCCGGAATATACACTGAGTTTACAAAACATTAAGAACACCTGCTCTTTCCATGACATAGACAGACCAGGTGAATACAGGTGAACGCTATGATCCCTTATTGATGTCACCTGTAGATGAAGGGGAGAAGACAGGTTAAAGAAGGATTTTTAAGCCTTGAAACAATTGAGACATGGATTGTGTATGTGTGCCATTCAGAGGGTGAATGGGCAAGACAAAATATTTAAGTGCATTTGAACGGGGTATGGTAGTAGTTATGGTAGCACCGAGTGTGTCAAGAACTGCAATGCTGCTGGGTTTTTCACACTCAACAGTTTCCCGTGTGTATCAAGAATGATCCACCACCCAAATAACATCCAGCCAACTTCATACAACTGTGGGAAGCATTGGAGTCAACATGGGCCAGCATCCCTGTGGAACACTTTCGACACCTTGTAGAGTCCATGCCCTGACAAATTGAGGCTGTTCTGAGGGCAAAAAAAGGGTGCAATCAATATTAGGAAGGTGTTCCTAATGTTTTGTACACTCAGTGTATATGTATATGATGGCGTGTATAGACATATTAATATTATACATTTTTTTCTATACCTTTATTTAACTAGGCAGGTCAGTTAATTAAGAGCAAATTCTTACTTTCAATGACTAGTCCAATGCTCTAACCACTAGGCTACCTGCCGCCCCATTATGGACATTATATGAATAGAACAGGTGTATACAGTATATACATAAAAACACATCCACTGTACATGTAGGCTATGTTGTGGTGGTTTTACCCTCACAATTTAACGGTGAGATCCTCCAAAACATATGAGAAAATCATCCGGGCCAGTTTGATTGCTCACTACTTATTGTGAATAGACATGGTTAGGTCAGGGTATCACAAGGGGCACGTTAAGCAGGGCACAACGTCGTGGAGCGTTCAGATCTTACGTAGAACAAACATGCCTCTCTGACATGTAGACTCAGCAATAACGTGGGCTCTATTCATGACATTGCAATGTTCAACAAAGCTAGCCTTGAACACGACCCCGAAAAGCAGCTTTGAAAGGACCACAGCCAGTAATCAACACCAGAACACGTAGACAGAGGATTCAGAACTACACTAATACCACCCCATAAAAGAGTGAAAATCACACGTCAGTTCATCACCTACCAGGTATTTCATACTTGGCAAGTGTCAGTTTAGTCTTTCACAACCAGGCTCATAGTAATGAACCAACACTTTATTGGTGTACATGTGAGAAATGCTTGGAGGCCCGGGGTTTTAAGTGTTTCTTTTCCATTTAAACGCGACTTTTGCCTTCATGACCTGTATGTCTCTCTATGTGGTGTTCGGTCGTCTTCGCATAAACACCTGTTGTAGGCTGGTTCTAAAAGAGACCTTGTGTGTGCCCCAAATGGCGCCCAATCCCATAAGGGCCCTGGTCAAAAGTAGTGCACTATATAGGGAGTAGGGTGCACTTAGGTAGTCACGAGTTGAGGAGTGTGTCGAGTGCAGTCCTTTAGTCTGCTTAGCCTTAATCACCAAGCGCCTGACTGACTCTTAACTCTTAAGTCCAGCCCATTTAAGTGAGCACTGGTAAGGTGTGTCTGCAGGTGGCTTAGCCAGTGTTATCTCTGCCTTGTACCTCGACGGCAGTGGCACCGCTAACAGACGCTAACAGAGTCTTTATTTTTATTTTTTTATTATGAACACAACAAATACAAAAAAAAAAAACGGAAATATACAAACAAGAGTACATACACCTAACAGACAGGGTTATTAGATATCACGATTCATTTTCAATTTGTTGAATACTTTTATGGTGCGTATTGCTTTTTTGTTTTTATATTTACTGATCATTTCAAAATAATATTTCAATTCTATCTTAAATAATGTGAAGAGGGGTTTGTTCTCTGCCCACTTCATTTTATGGACAAAAGAATCTTCCATGAAAGATAAACAAATGAACAATGACAGTTCAATCAGGGTCCATATCATTTGGATCAAAATAAAACATAATATCAGAATCTTTCAAATTAACATTAATAGTCGTTTCTTTTAAAATACAATCTTCTAACATAAGAACAGTACCAAAATAAATGGTCAAGAGTCTCTGGGTCACAACAACAAAATACGCATTTGTTATCAATAGCTATTTTAAACCTGCGTATAATAAAGGTCTTTACAGGGTAGCTTCTACGAATGAGTTTGTATGATATCTCTTTCACCTTATTAGATATACAATATTTACCAGATAACAACGAAACTTTGTTCCAGTTCACTTGTCCTAGGGCTGCATTCCATTACATTTTAGCAGAGGGAATAGTAACATATTGACATAGCTAACAGACTCTAACCGCTAAACGACAGCCAAGCTTTATCTTTAGCACTAGTGTCACCCAGTCAGCGAGACCGACAGTTACGAAACGGGCAAATTAGGGGGTTTGACTCCCTGGAAGATTGAGGAAGTCTGACAACCAGGGTTATTATGAAACCAGGTTTATTATGAACGGCGAGAGGCGCGGTCCATCCCAGGTAATGAAGGTGTTTAGGAAAGTTGTTTTAAAGCAAGGCGTAATTGCAGTAATAGCCCTGGACTGGTTTCATTGAGAGACGTGGTAGGTAATGAAAACATACACTTAGAGGAAGCACTCGCATACTCAGGCCTGAGACAGTGTTTAATGCGACACAACCCCATCGTCCGTACAGCAGCCGTTTGTATGTAATAAAAACGTATGGTATAGTCGATAATCACTTTAAATGATAGACTGTGCCGGGGTTTAACGTCCAGTTGTTGGCCAACTGCTTTGATGCAAATACTGTCGCAGACTCGCAGCACAGTCCAAATTTATGAGTCAGTTGTTTGTAGAAGCTATCTCCCTCCCCTCCTCATACACATTCGCATACTTACACAATCATATCGGGCTCCCTAATTATTCGTAATGTGCGTGCGAGTGTGTGTGAGAGTTGGATAGGATTGCTTGCATCATACGCTGCATTCCCATTTCAATCAATAGGCGAAAGCATTTGATGTGTGGAGCAAGTTTGTTATTTGTTTTGTTTTTGCGGGAGAAGGAGAAAAAGATAAAAGACAAAAATATTGGTAAGCCGCTGATGAAATGAAATGAAATAGTATGGTTTGCGGAGGAGGATGAGAGGGGGAGGGGTCGGCTAAACGGAGAGGCACAGGCAGGCCTATTAAGAGAGGTCTGTCTGTAGGTAGTAGTTCTAATCTGGTCCAAAAGCAGGTAGTCTTTTAAGCTTCCAGTTCCTCTCTCTCTCTTGGTCTGGAATGGACACTGGATTCCCTCTTGGTCCTAGACAGTAATGCCAACAACCAACTGTTGACTATAAATACCTGCTCGTTTGACTTCTAGGAAGGCTGGAATCTGAGGCCCTGGCCTGAACCTAATCATCTCCTTCGAGGAGGCTACTGTAGTGCGTGGGCTTTGTGGTGTTGGCCGCGCACACATGCGTACGCAAACACACACAGGCATAGAAACGAACACACACGCGCGCACGTATGAGGGCAAGCACACGCAGGACATACACACACATGATGCTGAGAACACACAACAAAGGGTCAACAGTGAGTGGTGGTGGTGTGTCTTTGTGGGGGATACTGCAGGGGGAGGGGTTGTCTCATTCTACAGACGTGTGTGTTTGGCCCCTCTGATTGGTGTGACAGCGTGTCACTGCAGAGAATGGTGTCAGCCTTGCTGCTGACTTCCTAATGTCTATTACGGTGTGTTTTAACGGTGCTTGTTTGTGTAATGCCTGCAGGGGCTACTAACTTCATTTAGTTCAAGGAGGTTCAAGGGAGTGTGTGTGTGTGTGTGTGTGTGTGTGTGTGTGTGTGTGTGTGTGTGTGTGTGTGTGTGTGTGCTGTGTGTGTGTGTGGGGGGGGGGGTCTCTGAATGGGTGTTGTTCTTTGTGCTACTTAGTGTGTGTGTGTGTGTGTGTGTGTGTGTGTGTGTGTGTGTGTGTGTGTGTGTGTAAGCTGCAGGCAGTCAGATGCCAAGGGATTACGAGGCAGATCGGAGCGGGTGCGTCAGTTAGACGCTCTAATCTGAAGTGACCAGACTGTTATTTATAATGTGTCTTTAGGTAACGGGCGGACCAAGAGGGCATAGGGTCAACCGCTAGCTAGCTGCTTGACAGAAATCAGCCAAATCAGAGAGAGTGGAGAGAAGAAAAGGGGGAAATAGAAAGAGACAGGAGGAGAGGGAGAGGGGGAGGAGAAGAGGGAGAGTGAAGACATCTGATTGAGTTTGGGCTGTTTGTTTGACATTTTGGAATGACAGGGTTGTATTCATTAGGCATCAAATTAACGAAAATGACAAACAGGGAGGGACTCATTTTAGGTTTCTGTTGCAAAACGTTGTAGAACATTCTCCGTTGCCTGCCCTAATGAACACGACCCCGATGTCCGCTGACGATCACACAATCACATTACAGTGTTACGATGCAGTCATCACTCTTATAGGGGCTAAAGTCAATTGGATAATATCTGTTTAGTTATTGATTTCTACAAACGTGACACTGACATGTGTGCCAACGTCTGTGGAGAGATGTGCAGACACTCATAGTGCTGTCAGTACACACAGGCCACAGGGAAATAAGAGGGATATGGCTGTCTCTGTGTGTGAGAGGGTATGTCTATGACTTTGTGTGTAAAAGCTTAGCACGGAAAGGAGACTGATAACTCTTGATTGCGTGTGTGAGTGTGTGCGCGTGAGTGTTTGTGTGTGTGCGTCCGTGTTGCGGGTGGGTAGTCTGAGGGTGCAAGACTGGAAGCCATCCTAGACTTCAGCTGATTCATATTTTATCCTCTCTTTTGGCTCAGGGGATTTGGGTAATTTGAGAGAGACACAGAGAGTGACGCACACAATGAGAGCACAGATGATACAAGCTGGATAGATTTATGATGTCTGATTATGAACACCTTACACAGTATCTCTCTCTTGGCACACACTCTCTGTTATGTACATGCATGCACACACCAGCCAGGTCACTCCAGATCCAAGACGATATTTGTCCAGGTCCCCATGACGTCAGGAAATGCTTTCAAAACCATCCACTAGGGGCAATGGTGAGGGCTATTACCATCAAGTAGGCTTGCGGTGCTAGCGACCCTCGGTGCTAGCGAGCACCGAGGGTCGCATGTTTAATCACAGTACTAGGCACTAGGGTTGGGGAATATTTTGGGGAATATTCAGAGGTGGAAACTTTCCATGGGAATATATGGGAATTAACGGGAATATATGGGAATTAACGGAAATATATGCAAATGAATATTAATATCATTTAAATGTAGATGTTTTTTGCATTGGATATATTTACCATATCATATAGAGATAGAAACATAAACCTTTTACCTTATCATAAGTAGACATAATTGCAAATGATGAAATCCTTCCAATAGAAATAAAAACAATTTTTTAATTATGAATTGAACTTTAATTAAATGAGTTGATTCTTCACATGGCATGATTTCACTGAAACACAAAAGAAAGGGAATATTGAATGATCCCCAATGATCCATCGCATCTCCCAAAAACATTTTCAACATATATCTGTAAAATGTTAGTCTAGAAACTAAAGCTTTGGTTGTCTTCTTCTCAGGCTTCCATGTCTTCTCCCCGGACCTCCTCAATGTCCACCTCTTGAACATCAGACTCTGAGGCCTCATCTTCACTGTTACTTTCCAACCTTGTTGAGGATGGCTCTTTGTCAGGCTCAAAAAGCCTCAAATTTTCCCTGATGGGTACCAATTTTTTAACCCTTGTATTGGTCAGCCTGTTGCGTGCTTTGGTGTGTGTGTTCACAAACAAGGACCAGTTGCGCTCTTAGGCGGCTGATGTTGGTGGGATTTGGAGGATGATGGAGGCAACAGGGGAAAGAGCCTCAGATCCATAAAGTCCCTTCCACCAGGTGGCTGATGAGATATTGGGACGACTGCCATATTGCATCTCCATCCCAAAGCCCTTGCATAGAAGTGTACTTCACCAGACTGCCAAGAACCTTGCCCTCATCCAGGCCAAGGTGGTGAGACACGGTAGTGATGACACCATAGGCCTTGTTGACCTCTGTACCAGACAGGATGCTCTTGCCAGCATACTTGGTGTCCAACATGTACGCTGCGGTGTGTATGGGATTCAGTCGTCACGCTTTTTGATGTATTTCAGAACTGCCGTTTCCTCTGCTTGGAGCAACAGCGAAGTGGGCAGGGCAGTACGGATTTCTTCTCTTACATCTGCAAGCAGAGTCTGAACATCAGACAGGATGGAATTGCCTCCCTCAATCCGTGCAATGGCTACTGCTATAGGTTTCAGGAGTTTCAGGCTGCTTACCACTCTCTCCCAAAATACTTCATCCAGGAGGATTCTCTTGATGGGGCTGTCCATATCGGCATACTGATATGGTCATTTCTTGGAGAGTCTCCTTCCCCTCCAGGAGACTGTCAAACATGATGACAACACCACCCCAACAGGTGTTGCTGGGCAGCTTCAATGTGGTGCTCTTGTTCTTCTAATTTTGCTTGGTGAGGTAGATTGCTGCTATAACTTGATGACCCTTCACATACCTAACCATTTCCTTGACTCTCTTGTAGAGTGTATCCATTGTTTTCAGTGCCATGATGTCCTTGAGGAGCAGATTCAATGCATGAGCAACACAGCCAATTGGTGTGATGTGAGGGTAGGACCAAGCAGCCTTCATGTTCGCAGCATTGTCTGTCATCAGTGCAAATATATTCTGTGGTCCAAGGTCATTGATGACTGCCTTCAGCTCATCTGCAATGTAGAGACCGGTGTGTCTGTTGTCCCATGTGTCTGTGCTCTTGTAGAATAGTGGTTGAGGGGTGGAGATGATGTAGGTAATTATTCCTTGCCCACAAACATTCGACCACCCATCAGAGATGATTGCAATACAGTCTGTTTTCTCTATGATTTGCTTGACCTTCACTTGAACTCTGCATCCAGCAAATGAGTAGATAAAGCATGTCTGGTTGGAGGAGTGTATGCTGGGCGAAGAACATTCAGAAATCTCTTCCAATACACATTGCCTGTGAGCATCAGAGGTGAACCAGTTGCACACACAGTTCGAGCAAGACAGTCATCAGCATTTCTCTGACTACGTTCCTCCATTGAGTCAACAAAACTTCTGTTTCCAGGAGGACCATGAGCTGTTGCTATTAATAAGGTGTCTGATTCATAATTTTCACCTCGAATAGAAGTAGAGGGACTTTTGTCAGAGGTTGCTTGTTGTGAGCGCTGAGGGAACTTTATGCACTTGGCCAGACGATTCTGCATCTTTGTTGCATTCTTCACATATGATTTGGCACAGTATATGCAAATGTAAACACCTTTTCCTTCGACATTAGCTGCAGTGAAATGTCTCCACACATCAGATAGTGCCCGTGGCATTTTCCTGTAAATATTTTTTTTTTATGAGTAAAAAAAAGTATACTATTCCATGTACAGATAAATAGTTAAGCAGTTAGATTAAACAACTCCTTTGTAAGATACATGTTTTAAAATGAAACATGTATGGAAACAGGTGGATTAACACTCCTCAGTTAGCAGGCTCAAGCAAGCTAAAACCCACATGGTAGCAAAAACTAACTAGCAGAAATTGTTAACAAGTTAGACATTATTTAAACACACTTTGCTGTAGGCTACTATTTACTAGTTAACAAAACATAATGTATGTCAAATAAAATATATTCACCCCACCCAGTATTGTAATCAAAATTTACCAGAAAGACTGTAGTCCTTGGCTCAGACAGTGTAGTAATGTGGCCTCAATAGCATCTCATTAGTGTGCAAGATCTTGAGAATCAGCTGTACATGTGATGGAAGAGTGCACTGCACATGTGATGGAAGAAAGCACTGTGCATGCAGAGGGTTGCAATTCCATTGAATTGGGGATAGCTTATTCCCCAAATATTCCCCAAATTCTCGGGCTTAACTTCCCATGGAAAATTCCAGGAAATTTCCCGGAAGGTTTCCGACCCTTTGCAACCCTACTAGGCACTCATTTTGAACTCTATCCCAAACCTTAACTCCTACCTTAACCATTCCGAATTATTGCCCCCCAAAAAATTCTCCCTATTTTGTGATATCTACTTAGTAGTTACGGTCTTATCCCATCTCTGCAACTGTCGTACGGACTCAGGAAAGGCGAGGGTCGAGAGCCGTGCGTCCTCAAAAACACTACCATGCCAAACCGCACTGCTTCTTGACACAATGCTCGCTTAACTCGGAAGCCAACCGCACCAATGTGTGGGAGGAAACACCATACACCTGGCCACTGTGTCAGCGTACATGCGCCAAACCCTCCTCTAACCCGAAAGACACTCGGCCAATTGTGCCCCGCATCATGGGTCTCCCAGTCGCAGGCGGCTGCGACAGAGCCCAGTATCGAACCAGGATCTGTAGTGACGTAGCTAGCACTGCGATGCAGTGCCTTAGACCGCTGCGCCACGTGGGAGGCCCCTTAATGCCTAAAATGAACCATTGAAATTTGACGTTTATCCCCCCCCAGACAAACGTTGAATATTGAAGACAAACTGTGTCACAAACACACACACAGTTCTAAGTGAAGTGATGGAATGTACATGCAAATTACCAAAGCATTCAAATGCACAAAATGCCAAACAGGCATTAATGTGAAAACCAATAGTGTTCTCCCTTTGAAATTACACAATTATATTCCCAATGTCTCTATCTGTCTCTATCTCGCAGATAACCACACTTATAATACCACACTGTCTGTCTTTATTGACCAATTTCAATATGTTCTCTTGTTCCTTCTCTATGTCTCCCCTCAAGTTTATCCTAGCACGGTCCAATTCAGGTTAAATATCTTACTCGTTAGGAGTCTCCTGCCTCTGCCAGTTACCCAGAGTGCCATAAGCAGCATGCGTTTCCTTACAGCCATCCGCTCTCCAGCTGTATCATTCGAAATATGTTGGAAATGGCACTCTATTCCTTTCTAGTGCACTACTTTTGACCAGGTCCCATAGAGCTCTGATCAAAAGTAGTACACTATGTAGGGCATAGGATGCCATTTGGGACGCAACCCTAGTTACTCACTTGGAGGGTTTCCATGTTGAGACTTAACACACTAAACCCCCTTTTCTCTAGTTTTCTCAGGCAGAGGTTTGTAAAGGCAGTGTTGTGAGTGAGGCTAGGTCTTTAGGACGTGGACTCTGCTCATTTGAAAATAAATACAAAATATGGCAAAGTGGATCGTCATTCCTGCAGCATCGCATCATCACCCTCTGACTGGGCTGGCTCCTACCATGCATGCGTACATGCGCGCAAACACACACGCTATCCCTGTGCCTTGGAGCACCACCGATGGAAGAACACTGTGTTCTTTGTGCTGAGGCCCGTGGGGTGGGGTGGGGTGGGGGTATGATGAGAGGGAAAAGTATTGTAGATGTGGTAGTTTTTTTTGTTTTGAAACTTGCTGGACTTGGGGCGGATTGGCTCTTTGGGGAGGTGTGTCATTGTTTGGTAAGAGTCAAATGCTTTTGGTGATGCCTTTTACAGCTTGGGACTTGGTGTGCCGAGGCACTTTACGAGTTTGGAACGTCCACAGCCAAGGGAAGGAAGGGAGGATGGGGGGGGGGGGGGTTCTGTTCTCAGCATTGGGCCAATGTTGGATCCTCTGAGAAGCACATCTCTTTCTACATTTCTCTCTCTACCCTGCCAGGTTTGGATGGGGGGGGGGGGGGGGGTTTGGGGGTGCCAAAGGGAGAAGGAGGGGGAGCGGATGGGGAAGTAAAGAGGGAAGAGGGGGAAGGCCTGCTTTTGTGTTGCTCTCTCTATACATCATGATCCAACCATCCAGCTAACTGACTGGGTGCACAATGAGTTATAGGCAGGCATCCGCAACTAGGCCTATATTCCAACGAAAACAACAAGTAAAAAGGAGACACTGAGAGCGCTAGTCCTTTTGGTGGTATTGTGCCCAATAAAAGCTGGATGTGGATGTGGTCAGTCCCCGTGGTTAAGGCTCTATTTTCATCCAAAACCAAATATTTATCCTTCCACTTGGCTTGTACACACTCACCAAAAGGCTTTGTTTTGGAGGATTTGGTGAATGTAGATGTGTGTGTGTGTGTGTGTGTGTGTGTGTGTGTGTGTGTGTGTGTGTGTGTGTACGTGAATATGAAGGTGGTAAGACAACTTGTTGCACTGATATACAGAGTCCTGTCTAATTGACTTTTTTGCAGTTTATTTGTGGTTATAGTTCCATTGTATGTGGTTCAGAAAATGTATGTACATTGGGAGTTGTCTTGTTTGTCTGTAGGAGATGAGTCTCAGTGGGAGTGACTCAAATACTAGCAACGATGTCCTTCAAGTCGATTTCAAGCTCCACATCAAGCTCTCTTCTGCTGAATTCAATTCAAATTGTATTTGTCACGTGCGCAGAATACAACTGGTGTAGACTTTACCGTGAAATGCTTACGTACGAGCCCTTTTACTTGCGCGTGGGTTGGTTTGGAGCTATTCATTTGGATAGGTACATATCCGTTCCCGTTCTTTCTTGAACATGAAAAACAATCCATTTTATTTGTAGAGCCCGTGTCATTACATGGATAAATCACAAAGGTTCATGCAGCAGCTGATAACATATTGCTATTGTGTTCCATGAAAGGTTGTCGGTGCTTGGGAGTAACTTGGTCCGTCTATGATTGAGTCGGTGAGCTTGTGGTCTGTGGATACATGTGTGGCTCTGTACATGCGTGTCTGTTTGGGTGAATGTCAATGTGTTTTAGGCAGTGGGTGGCTGGTGAAGGGAGGATGGCTCTTAATAATTGCTGGAACTGCACAAATGGAATGGCAGCAAACACATAGAAACCATGTGTTTGATATCTTTCCACTCGTTCCGCTCCAGCCATTACCACGAGCCCGTCCTCCCCAATTAAGGTGCCACCAACCTCCTGTGTATTATGTGTGCACATACTGTATACCTCTGTGTGTGTGCGCTTACATGCATGTGTCTGTGCTCACTCGTGTGTGTGTGTGTGTGTGTGTGTTCACTCATAAACAGTATTTGCGTGTGTGTGTGTGTTCACTCATATACAGTATTTGCGTGTGTGTGTGTGTGTGTGTGTGTGTGTGTGTGTGTGTGTGTGTGTGTGTGTGTGTGTGTGTGTGTGTGTGTGTGTGTGTGTGTGTGTGTGTGTGTGTGTGTGTGTGTGTGTGTGTGAGAGAGAGAGAGAGTGCTCACATGCGTCTGCGCGGCTGATGAGCTCAGTGGGAGTTTAGTTCCCGGGGGAACGGCTTCTCATTAATAATTCAGACGAGGCTCATTATCAAGGCAGTGCAGATTTCTCCCTGATTTCACCTTAATTGCAGGCAGCCTGCTCCACTCAGGCAAGGCAGCAGACCCACTGTGTGTAGACTCCTAGCACAGCCCTCATATTCACTCTGCCTTCAGTAAACCTGCGTTTAAATACTTTGAAATTGTTCAAATACGTATAGCGTTTGAGCTAGTCTGTCTGGAGTGCCAGATGGGCGATGTTTGGGGTTTTGCCATTTCGCTACTATTCCATTGGTGCCATTGTGTCAAGGCAAGCTCAATCAAGCCCAGCTAAAGTATTTGATATGATTTTGAATAGTATTTGAACCCAGGTTTGACTCTCTGCCTCAATGAATATCAATAAATGAGTTCCATTTAGGCTTTTTCCAGTCTTTATTGTTGTTATGATAAACCTATCTTGATATTCATTGAATACTGATTCACCCCAGCTCTCTCCTGTTCTTCTCTTGCCTTCATACGGCCACAGCAATGTTGCCTTCTGGATTGCACTGTACACCTCCCCTTACTGTGCACGGAATGTCACAAACCTACTATTTACACTTACTTACAGATCAGCTGAGCATTTCTGTATTTCTCTAGCAACGTTTGTGGAATGTCGTGCATTGTCATGATTGATTTAGTGATAAAGGCCTACAGTGTGTTGATGTTTAGAATGCCGACACTGTCTTATGTAAGGCAACTCGACCCCACGAGTTCCATTTAGGCTTTTTCCAGTCTTTATTGTTGTTATGATAAAACTATCTTGATATTCATTGTTACCGTGTGATGAAATGAGGTTTTCTGTACTCACTGATGTACTCACTGATGTACTCACTGATGCTTTTCCGTTCAGTCTTTTGTCCTTCTTTATGACTGTGTGGTGCGGAATCCCCATCGAGAACACAGGATAATGGCCGTGAACACGTCATATTTGCATTTGAATGATCAACCATTTGCTGACATGGCGATGGCGTTACTTTATACATTTTTTCAATGTTTATATTTTATTTAAAAAATAAAATAAAGTAAGAAAAAAACGTATGATTCTCCCTCCAGTCTACAGACTGTACACTGTAAGCCATATTTCTTTCAGAGCCACAAAACAAAGCGCAGAAACTCTCGGTGGTCATGTTTCAATACTCCAATATTTTGCATTCCCTGTATGCAGCGATTGATGAGGGAGAGAATGGGGAAAGAGGGAGGGAGAGAGAGTGAGGAAAGTGGAAGAGCAAGGAGGGGAGAGAGGGAGAGAGTAGAGGCTGGGTGGGTGGGTGACACTCCCATCTTTGGCCAGTTTGAGGTGGCGTGTCCCCGTCTGTCCCACCCCTCTCAACCTGCCTGTCAGGCTGTGTGTGTGTGTGTGTGTGTGTGTGTGTGTGTGTGTGTGTGTGTGTGTGTGTGTGTGTGTGTGTGTGTGTGTGTGTGTGTATATATATATATATATATCTGTGCCATCTATCTGTGTGTATGTGCGTGCGTGCGTGCGTGCGTGCGTGCGTGAGCGAGAGTGTGTCTGTATGTGTGCGTGTGTCTGGGTATATATCTGGGCCTTCTATCAGTGTGTGTGTGTGTGTGAGCCGTCTATCAGCTTATCTAAAGATCCCGCAGCCACGTGGCTCGACAGGTAACCGCTCTAAAGGGGGATGAAGAGGGCTGTATCACAAAGGGAAATGTAGTTACCGCTGACAGAACCTTGACGTATCGTTGTCAGGTGGATATGAGAGTGAGGAGGAGACCAAGGCTGAGAACCCTTACAGTCTGCTTGTTATGCTAATGGTTACTGGCTATTCACGTACACCTGTATGGAGCCCACTTCCGCCCATGCAGTTGATGGATTTGGCTGTTGGTGGTCAGCTGGGTCACTCCAGGTACAAGTTGCCCTCAGAAACAGTTTTATGCACCTGGGGAGAAGTGCACAAATAGGATCTGGGATCAGTATCTAACCCCAACTTCAGCCTATGGTACTACATTGGGGGGCTGTTCACTGGGGGTAGGTGTATAGTTGCAAAAAAAAATCTAAAAATATTTCCAAAGTTCACAGATTTTTCCTCTTTGAAGGATTTCTGGAATCGGCAGAGAATTAACTCTTGATGGAATTCTCCAACCTGGAATTATTTTGAGAGAAAAAAACGAGACATTTTGGGGAATTTTCCAACCCTAGTAGGGACTGTAGCAGCAGGGGTGGTGAGGGAGGTTAGCGGTGGCCAGCAGGGTTTGTGTGTCAGTGGGGAGGATTGTAGATCAGGACGCGGGGCCCAGTGTTTAGAATTCTGACCGCGTGAGGAGGGCTGAAGAGCCAGCAGGTAGACCGGAATGAACCCAGCACGTCTGTCTCCCTCAGTTTCAGTCTCTCTGCATGCGTCTTTCTCTGTGTCTGTCTGGCTCGCTCAAATCAAATCAAATTGTATTAGTCACATGCGCCGAATACAACAGCTGTAGACTTTACAGTGAAATGCTTACTTTCAAGCCCCTAACCAACAATGCAGTTTAAAAAATATGAAGAAGAATAAGAAATATAAGGAACACGTAATTAAAGAGCAGCAATAAAATAACAATAGTTGGACTATATACAGGGGGTACCGGTACAGAGTCAATGTGCTTGGGCACCGGTTAGTCAAAGTAATTGAAGTAATATGTACATGTAGGTAGAGTTATTAATGTGACAATGCATAGATAATAACAGAGAGTAGCAGCGGCGTAAAAGAGGGGCTGGGGGGGGGGGGGGGGGGGGGCAATGAAAATAGTCTGGGTAGCCATTTGATTAGATGTCCAGGAGTCTTATGGCTTGGGGGTAGAAGCTGTTTAGAAGCCTCTTGGACTAAGACTTTGCGCTCCAGTACTGCTTGCTGTGCGGTAGCAGAGAGAACAGTCTATGACTAGGGTGGCTGGAGTCTTTGACAATTTTTAGGGCCTTCCTCTGACACCACCTGGTATAGAGGTCATGGATGGTAGGAAGATTGGCCCCAGTGATGTACTGGGCCGTTCGCACTACCCTCTGCAGTGCCTTGTGGTTGGAGGCCGAGCAGTTGCCATACCAGGAAGTGATGCAACCAGTCAGGATGCTCTCGATGGTGCAGCTGTAGAACCTTCTGAGGACCCATGCCAAATATTTTCAGTCTTCTGAGGGGGAATAGGTTTTGCCGTACCCTCTTCATGACTGTCTTGGTGTGCTTGGACCATGTTAGTTTGTTGGTGATGTGGACACCAAGGAACTTTAAGCTCTCAACCTGCTCCACTACAGCCCCGTCGATGAGAATGGCGGCGTGCTCGGTCCTCCTTTTCCTGCTGTCCACAATCATCTCCTTTGTCTTGATCACGTTGAGGGAGAGGTTGTTGTCCTTGCACCACACGGCCAGGTCTCTGACCTCCTCCCTATAGGCGGTCTCGTCGTTGTCGGTGATCAGGCTGTGTCATCGGCTATCTTAATGATGGTGTTGGAGTCGTGCTTGGCCGTGCAGTCTCTCCTTCTCTCTTTTGTTCTCTCTCTCTCTGTCTCCATCTCCCTGTGTTTCTCTCTCTAGCTTTTTTCTCCCGCTCTCTCCTTTTGACTCCCTTTCTCTCGTATATTGGGCTTTTCTTCTCTCACACACCCAGTTCCTGTCACTCAATCCCTTCACTTCTCTCCTCTCTTGCTCTATTTTTCACTTTCATTCCTCCTCGCAAAAGTACCCCTTTTACCACTCATTTCCCCATCCCTCGCTCATTTATTCCCTCTCCTTTCATCCTCTTTTGATGTCCTGTTTCATCTCTCCTTCTTTCTCTCCTTCAGTCATTCTTTTATTAATAAAACTAGCGTGATAAACGCCTCTCTTTTCTTCTCTCTTAATGTCGGTCTTAGAGTTGTCTCTGGCTGTATCCGACTGACATTTCCACAGGGAGTTTGTGGCCTATAGTTGCTATAGTTGCCTGTGACCACAGGTGTATCCATCATTGATGGACAGCCAGGCTAGGGTTACAGTTGGCGGTACGGTCAGCTCTGTATCCAGTCTGATGTACCCAGAAAATAACCATAAATGGCTCTTTAGCTGTCCCTGGAAGAGAACCTTTGTGGTTTTACTAAAGAAGAACCTTTGGTAAAAAGGATTCTACGTGGACCCAAAAAGGATTCTCCTACAGGGACAGCTAAATATCCTTTTATGGTTCTAACTTTTTAGTAAGAGTGTACCAGAGAGCTTCAAGGATTAATCCAGGTCTTGGCAGGACTTGACAGCTACACCTACCATAAAGTTGTTTGACAATGGGGTGCATCTCAATAGTTGAAGTCTCCTTCTCTCACCCCCTTCATTCGGGTGGACACATTAAAGCAGGTTTAAACTGTTTGATCCCTCCTATCCTTTGTTTTTTAATCAGTGCATACAAAGGAGAGAAGGCTAGGAGATGATGCTACTTCAGACTATTGAGATAATCCCAATATGTCAGACAATGCGACTTGAGTCTATTGAGATGCACCCGTGCGTAGAGGTAAGACGCTCAGTCGTGTTGCGAACCTAACCTCTCCTTAGCGGTGTCCCGAGGCAGTGAGAGCAAGGTGAAGGCCACCGCTTGTTGTTCCGTGTTGTCCTCTTTCCCCCTGTTCTCTCCATCGCCTTGCGGAGGACAGGAAAGAGGGGATAGGTCAGGGTGGGCGTATGGATCCATTATCTTTTGTCGTTTGGGAGAGGATTCAGGAGAGAGAGAGAGAGAGAGAGCAGACGTGTGTGTGTGTGAGAGAGAGAGCAGACGGAGAGACGGAGAAGGAGAGGGAGATGAGGAAGAGTGGATTAGAGCTCCCAAGCAGGACTGGAAGCCAGACTTGGCTGCACTTCAGCTACTCTGCGCACTTCAGCTCAAGTGTGCGTCCATTAGTGCACTCCCACTGCACTCAGAAACTCATACAGTCATACAGTCATACAGTCATACAGTCACACACACACACACACACACACACACACACACACACACACACACACACACACACACACACACACACACACACACACACACACACACACACACACACACACACAGTTTTGTATTGCTATCCTTGTGGGGACCAAAGAATTGCTTCCCATCCAAAATCCTATTTTCCCTAACCCTAAATCTAACCTTAAACCTTAACCTAACATAACCCTAACCCTAACCCTAACCGTAACCCCTAACTCAAATTCTAACCCTAATCCTAGACCTAACCGACACAATGTCCCCACTTGTCAGAATTTTCCTTGTTTTACTATCCTTATGAGGACTTCTGGTCCCCACAAGGGTAGTTAAACAAACACGCACACATGCATAGACACATACACCCGCAAAATCACATATACACTGTAAAATTCACACACAGTATATAGCCTACTTTCGTGCAAATAAACAAAACCACAGGCACACACAGACCCTCCTTCCCTTCACATATACCTCATTTCACTCAAGTTCTACTCTGGTCTAGACTCACTCACACACACACACACTGTATGTTACAGTTACTGTCAAAACACACCCACACACACAACCTCTCTTCTCCCACCAGATTGCTCAGTGCTTCCCGACAAAATAAATAATTAAATGAGAGCAATAACAGCTTCCGAAAAAAGATCCCTCAATTAGAACAGAATGGGTAAATGGGGTGAGGTGGGGGCTGTGTGTGTGTCGGGTGGGGGAGTGGTATTTCGGGAACTCAGACACACACTATTACATAAGGGAGAGCATGACCCAAGAAGGTTTTATGCAGTTGTGCAACGTTAATTTGTCCCCCCCCCCCCCCCCCCCCCTGTAGCAATCAGCTTAGCAAAATTATTTTCTCAAATACTTACAAGTGATCCATGCAGACGGACCAACAGGGGAGGCAAATAAATCAGTGGTGTAGAAGAGAGGGGGGTTGGTGTGTGTGTGTGTGTGCGAGGGTGCGTGCGTGCGTGCATGCGTGCATGCGCGCACCACCACATTGCTGAGGTCAAGGTGTGTGTGTAGCTGAAGTTGTGTGTGTGTGTGTGTCTGAATGTTATGAATGTATGTTTGTCATAAGGGAGAGATTGTTTGGCTGTTGCGTTATGTACTGTGTATGTGTGTGTGATTAAGGTATTTCTGTCATAAGGGAGAGGGTTGTTGGGTTGTGTTACTCGTGTGTGTGTGCGTGCGTGCGCGTTGATCGGGAGAGCAGGCTAGGATGGTAGCTGGTACTCGTAGGCGGGAAGGTGGGACCTAGAAGGCCTGGGTGACATGCTGACAAGAGAATAGGGAAGGGGGGGGGGGGGGGGGGGGGGGGGGTGATCAGATGCCTGCACTCTCAGGCAAGAGGGGGAGTGAGGGGGGGATTGACAGCTGAAACATGGTCGAGAGCATGCAGGGTTGACAGAGGTGTGTGTGTGTGTGTGTGTGTGTGTGTTTGGAGGTGAGTGTGTGCAGTCTCGATGTGATTGCCTGTCTTTTGTACATGAGGCGTCTAGTCTGCTTCAGATTTTCATCGACCCACCTTTTCACACTCCGTCGCTAGCCACTCTATCATTCCATCTTTTCCTCAGTCATCCCTCAAATACACTGTTCCAACAGTCTTGTAGCCTACTGCCGAAACTCTCTGTCCTCCATCCACCCAGCCCCATTTGCACCTGTGCGGTCACGTGGTCCCCGAGCAGTGAGTGGGCCGTACACACGTCTCATTTCTGTCTGCATGTCATCTGAGGCTTCAGTCTGTTTCAGAGCACTGTTGGCATCGGGCCAGTTTGCATCGCTTAGTCTCGCTATGCTCCCGTGTTAGCGAGGCTAACGCTGAGCTACGCTAGGCAGCTCTGTGCTGGTCTCACACATTTTTCATAGGGACAAATGCAGCATCCCATCATCTGTTTGTGTGTTAAAATGCTAACGCCACCAGCAACAGATGTACGCAAAGAAATTACTCAACCGCCTAACCCGCTAAGCAAGCCACCATTGCATGAGGGACAAATCGTGCCGTGCTTGTATGAGTCCTGGGTAGTGTCCATTATGACACGCTGCAGAAAATGCTTTCAAACATTTGGAACAGAAAACGTAAATGACTGTTTCTTGTTGGATAACTCCATGTAGTCCTTCCCTGTTTCAGTCTACTTTCTTCCATTTGGTACCTAATGAACACGACCCAGCTCTGTAGAAGGATACAGGCAAATGTTTACCATTATCCTCGTAAATGTCATCCATGTTGTTTTCAATATTTAGCATAGGGCATCTCTGCTATGCCCAGTGAAGGAGATCAGAGAAAGATTGGGAAAACGGATGAGGAGTAAAAGTCTGTAGCAGAGACGCGTGTGTGTGTGTGTGTGTGTGTGTGTGTGTGTGTGTGTGTGTGTGTGTGTGTGTGTGTGTGTGTGTGTGTGTGTGTGTGTCTTTGTGTCAGTCTGTGTCTTCATCTGAAGACATAGGCCAGTAGCTACATAGCGCCATGGACGAAAGTGCAGGCAAGTGACACTGATGGAGAGAGGGAAAGAGAGGAAATGAATGTGGAGGCTCCGGAGTTGGAGAACATGGAACAAGTGAAGAAGAAAATGACATGCCAGCAATCTAGAGAAGTGGGAGCGATAGATTTGGAGATAGGTGAATGAATGGAGTGAATGATGTGGGAAGAGATTTGGAGAGAGTGAATACGAGACAGGACGAGGGGGGGGGGTGGAGGGAGAGAGAGTGACAGAGGAGAAAAGGGGGGCTGAGTCTCTGCTTTTACGGCGGGGTGATTGCGTGACTGGGAGGAGAGTGCAGTGCCGTGTATAATGCTCTCAAGACGGATATTAAGACGTGCTGCCCAACTCAGTCTCTCTCTCCCTTCATTCTCTCCTCCGTTCTGCTCCTTCTCTCTCTCTCCATCTCTGCTAATGATCCACGCGTCTCGCCACACAGCCGGGCTGAGTGATACCCACTGACAGTACCACTCAGGCGGAAACTCTGCAGCCCCCTTCTAGGAGAAGAATCAACACAC
The DNA here is from genome assembly GCF_029448725.1 of Salvelinus fontinalis. Classification (NCBI taxonomy): domain Eukaryota; kingdom Metazoa; phylum Chordata; class Actinopteri; order Salmoniformes; family Salmonidae; genus Salvelinus; species Salvelinus fontinalis. Next base: position 34,782,331 of record NC_074670.1, read on the forward strand.
ACACACACACACACACACACACACACACACACACACACACACACACACACACACACACACACACACACACACTAGATGGAAAGCCCCATACATTCAATGTCACGCAAAGATGCTGATAAACACGTGAGAGCATATTTGAACCATCACACACACATGCACAACCACATACAGCAAACCCAAATATATAGAAGCACATTCAACAGTACTGATAGACATATGAGTGCTTTCATCCTTCTATAGAGGCTATACAATATATATATATCCTGTATGCCTTTCCTTATAGCCACCCGTGTATGACTGTAGTATGATTCTATAATCCCCATTGGCCTACGTGGCCACCCCGCCACACTCCCCTACACAGCCCCATATGCCCTCGTGCAGTACGACCCCATACATCCTACTACATCCCCTTACAACCCTACACAGCTCCATACATATGTCTCAGTGCAGCATGAGCCCATACAGCCCTGTACACCCCCTGTGAGCCAGGTCTCGTTTTGCTGCCCTAATCCGGCCTGCCTCGTACAATCCCATACGTCCCTACCCAGACCCATAGATAGACCATATGTCCCCATGCAGCATGACCCCATTCATCCGTACAGTCTCATACAGCCCCATGCAATCTTACATAGGCCTATACGTCCCCTATGAACCAGGTCTCATTTCCCCGCGCGAATTGTAATCCGGTGGCCCGCTCAGCCATGACTGCAGCTGAGAGGGAGAGGTTAGGTCAAGAATTAGGTCAAATGCCTAATAGGAGCCCACTCCTCCAATTAGCGAGTGGATTACGCGGGGGTGTGTGTGCATGTGCGTCAGCACGCTGGCCGCTCCAGCCGCTCCTAATCCAGCCAACGGCCTCTATGGTAACGGGGAGGGTCCTGGGAAGACGAAGTAACCCACATTTCTCGTGCTTCTGCTCACTAATCCACTCCTGACTTCACAAAAAAAAAAAGAACGTGATACCTTCAGGTGCTGCTGATTGTGTCTCGTACACTTTGAGTTGAGGGGAATGCCAGGGGGAGTTAGGGTGGTTGAAGTGGTCCTACTTTCAAAACGGTACTGCACGGTTCACAGTCAATAAGTCGTCCCGAAAATGAACTGAATTTTCCCTTTTGCTTGACTTTTCCCCTTTATTTTGTCTCTTTTTCAATGAATCGGGGATGGTGCATGAACTTCTCAGCATAACGGTTTCTTCAATGTGGGGGTTTATCCCAAATCTATCACCCGTTTGTTTTTACGCATCCAATCAACACGGCCGGAATAGTGCATTGGTTTTCTACTGAGAGATTATCTCTCTTGAAGTAAAACTGCATCCCTGTCAGATACTCTCGGGCTACTACTGTCTGGCCTGTGGTTTTCTCTACAGCACTACAGCTGACCACATTCTATATGAGACATTTCTATGTTTACATTCTATATGAGGCATTTCTATGTACGGGTTTTGGAGACAACGTTCAGACTATTGCAGTTTTAATGTTGGTAGGTTATTTATACGTTGCCTGCATGTACAGTATGTTCATTTTGACCTGAACGCTGTGTGCGCTCATTAAAGCATAAGTGTGTCGTTTGGTGTAGTGCCCGTAAATAGCCCTAGAACAGAAACTTCAGTGTACAGTATAGCTCTGAGGGGTTGTGTGGGTGAGAAGGTACGAGGGTTATCAGTCAGCACGCACCAACAGGAGAGCGCAAGGGAGATGGAGAGACAGAGAGAGGAAGGAATGAGAGGAAGGTAACAGAGGGAGAGACAGAGAATGAGAGATGGAGAGGGAGGAAGGAAAAGGGAACGAGAAGAGGAAGAGTGGGGATAGCCTTAAGGAAGTTTTCAGGAGCCGCTTAAAAGGTCACGGCATGTCTCTACATCCCCCTCCCCAATACCTCACTTACCCCCCCATTGCTATCTATCCCGCCATCAGCCCCCCATCTGTGTCCATTAGCCATTCATGAACCCACTCGTAGCCACTCATTAGGGAGGGAAGAGGTTTGAAGCGATTGCATTCAGAGGAGAGGAGTCTGTGACCGGAGCATACTGATTAATATTTCAGCGTCTCCCGTCGAGCTGAGAGCAAGTTTTGCCCCGCTTAGGCTGTAGAGTTGTGTGTTTCACTCTCTCTCTCTGTGGCCGGCTGCTCTCCCCTTGTCTCTCCCACACGAGTGAGCGATAGAGAGAACGACCCCCCCCCCCCCCCCCCCCCGACACTTTCTCTACCACATGCCACACACTAACCCCCCCACACCCTTGTTTCCCTCCCATACACGCACAGACAAATGTACAGACACACACCACCAGACTCAAACCAACTCAAACTGACCTAATTGGGCTCTTTTTGTTTCGGGAAATGGATGGGGAAGACAGAGGGGGACGGGTGAAATCCCCCATTCCTCTCTTCCTCCTGACTCACAGTAGAGTGGTATCGCTCGTTCTCTCATTAGTCTAGACAGTGAGAGAAGTTACCCCAGCAGACAGGGTGTTCTGTGTCCTTCACCATCACCCGCCCCCCCCCCCCGGTTGAGAATCAAACTAGGTGATAAAGCCCCTCATTCATACAGTAGGTTGGCACTTCCAATCTTGAGGGTCAAGCAACCATAGAAATAGAATCCATTTAATTTCCATGGAAGCAACATGGTTCATACATTGTCCACTATATAAAGCACTCTTACTGTATGTGAATGCACTTTAGTGTAAAAGGCAAGGTACCTATGAATTCAGCATTATCGCTTGGCTATATCACAATCTGTACTCCGTTTCAGCAATCTCGGAGACCCCTCTTGAGGGATGAGTAAGTCCGAATGAGCACTCTCTTACTCTTCAGTATGGGCTTTTGTTTTGTGCAGAAATGCTGCTATAGTATGTTTGCTCGAGTATGTTGTGCAGTAGGTCCCCATTGAGCCGTTGTACTGTATGGTTGGATATACAGCATTGCTGTACAGTATGTGAAGTTGAAATCATTTATTGTTTGTTCATTCTCATAGACTGGATTTCCAGGAAGTGGATGGAATGGGCTCACTGGATGCAAAATTTCTTTTCGTAGGCTGCCATCTATTTTAGTTTCACTGTCCGGTCATTCATAAAACAAGTCCACTAAATGTTATTTTTTACCGTTAAACAAACTGTCTGTTGCTTGATATGAGCAAGTTGACCCAAATCTATCAAAGAACAGGAAATCCACGATTAGTTGGTGAGCTAGCTAGCTACATTTCAGTGATTTAGCTATCCTGCTGAATGCAGTGGTCAGTGGATAAACTAACTATGAGTTGAACATATTTAGGTGAAAACAAACTAGTTGCCAGTTGTTGTTGCGCCATGGTGGAATCATATCTATCCAGCTGTCTCCTGAAGCCTATGTGACCTGTCTATGTGCCCTTGAACTCCCGAGTCTAGACGCAGTCTAGCTAATGTTAGCTAGCATTGATAGCTGAGCTGTTTTAGAAGAAAACGGCTGAGGTGACTAGCTAACAAGCCCTCCTCGGCGGCAATGTTAGATATATTAGAATATTAGATATAACGGTCAGTGAAGTTGGTGGTTTCTACTGGTTTTAGATTCGAGGGGAGAGAAATTGGCCGTCATTGTTTTGTGTTTCGGTATGGGCTCGGAGTGATGTCACACAGAAGGCTCAACCAATCACCCGACGCCTATCCTACGAAAGTGCATTTAGAACACTGGACGGCCGTATAGGCTCAAAGAGACGGCCGTAACAATGCGTTTACATAAAGGAATGTCTCAAGATGGCTCCATGGTTAACAGACGCCTCCAAAGTTAAGATTCCCAACGTTCTCCATTCACCAAAATGCAAGACCCTCCTTTGTTCTCTTTCTCTATTTTCTCTCCTTCCTTCTATAGCTGCCCTTTGACCTATGATTCCGCATCTACACTTACCTTTTTCAATGTCATATGTAGGCATACACCATAGGTGGGTGTAGCTCTCTGCATCTCTGAATAAGTAGACCTGAGTGTAAGTGTATAGCATGTGGTGTATATTGTTGAGGAGCGGTGGTTGGTGTGGTACACAGGGCGTTTAATGAAGTTCCCCAACACCTCTCCCCTATTAGACGGGTGCCCTCTACATCTCCCTACTCTCTCTACCCCCCCACCTCTCTCCCTAGCTGCCTTTCCCTCGGGGGATAGTTGGCAGGGAGCAGGCTGGCTGCTATGGAAACAAGGAGCCTCCCTCTCCCACAGGTCTCCTTAGCAACTAGTAGCTTGGCATTGTGGTAATGAGCGTGCCCACTGTGCCAGGCTCTTTGTGTGTGTGTGTGTGTGTGTGTGTGTGTGTGTGTGTGTGTGTGTGTGTGTGTGTGTGTGTGTGAGAGAGTGTGTGTGAGGCATATGTGAATATTTTGTTTGCCAGTTTATGTGAGAAGATGAACGTGTGAGGGAGAAGCTGTGTGTTATTGCGTGACTGAATCATGTGATATACGTATAGACATGCCTGAGTTTTGGTCTTCAGATCATCTGTACCTCACAAGTAATGATGGCTACCCTACTATGCCTGCCTGCTTAAGATGCATTCGTGCATGGTTGCGCGTGTGTCTTTCTGGATCTTTGGACGCCTCCATCTGATTGCGATGATATCATTAGTCTCTGCGCTATGAAATTGCAAGCAATTAAAGGGACTGTTGAATGAATTTTGCATGCCATAAGGCACCCGCTGCCGAATGAGTTTCCCGCTCTGCCGATATGAAACCCTGAGAAGGCTGTTTATTAAAGTCTGATCAGAGGTGTGTACTGACCTTTAGAATGCGGGAAATGAGATTGTTATTATTATGAAGGAGAGATTATGGTGGAGAGTGAGAGGAGGAGATAACCGCGGCGACATGGAGTCCATTGTTGCATCGTCTGTTTCTTTGTATGTGGCAGAGGGTGGTTTCTATATAATCAAATCCACACTCCGCCCGCCTGTGGGCCGTTAGAAGACCTGACTCAAGCACACACATAAATAGACAAGCACGTGCACACACACGCACATGCACACACACACACACACACACACACACACACACACACACACACACACACACACACACACACACACACACACACACACACACACACACACACACACACACACACACTCTTCCTTGCAAAAAAAATCTAATTAAAAAAGCTGTAAAAGTCTCTCTCCAGAAACGTGCATGACTTTATGATAGCATGATGGCAGGCCCAGTGGAAAATGTGAGTCTGATGGATCCCCAGACTTTGGTCGAAGTGTGAGCTGTGAGCAGGTGGCATGCCCCACAGGTGGACCAACCCGTACACCTGTTTTGTGAACCCTCACAGGGGAAAGCGAAGCCTACCTCCCATAGCCCCTGTGGAAAACCATACCCTCTTGCACGTGCCCGCCTTGTGCCCTCCCCGGCACAGGTCTTACCCACGTTTGGCGTGGGCGTCAGATGTGATTACGAGCTCAGGCGGGGGCTTTCGTCGCTGGGGTGTCATAGATGTCGTGTCCCCCTCACGCCGGCCAACTGGAAAACCGCCAAGACCGTCCTGGCATTCCTTGGTGGATTTTCCGATCCCCTATTCTGGTCTCAGATGGTCTGCTAATCTGTTAGCGGCTATTTTTAGCCGCCAAAGCTCGTGCAGCTCTTGATCCACAGTTCCACACCCTAACCGCTAACCATCCCCCTTGGTGCTTGTAGAAGTATACAGGCAGTGATTTGCCAGGAACTGGCTGCAATTAGAACATAGCCAAGCAGGAATCCCCTACCAATTCCATTACACCCTCTCCCTGACTGTGGGCACCATGGCAGCTCAAACTCTCAGTTGACTTTCCCTCTTTTCCCTTTGGAATGGCACTGAGTGGTGTATGGGATGATATAGAAATTCTGAAAGTGATTTGTATTGTCGTAAGAGGGGGAACTTGCCTAAGTAAGGCTCTAATGGCTAAGGTTCTCTAGACTATGTCTTCGGTACAGACAGTAGCCAATGGTCTGTACTGTAGCTCAACCTGGTTCCTAGCCTAGGTTTCTGACAGGGCTTGCCGTGACTACACAACTAGACCTACTTGATAGTTCCGTGACTACGGACATATATTGGACCATGGCAATGATGATGGCATTGCTTGATTACTTTTTGTTGTCGTCATTCAGCAGATAATCTTCTACAGAGTGACTTACAGGAGGAGCAGTTAGGGTTAAGTGCCTTGCTCAAGGTCTGCCCGGGGATTCGATCCAGCAACCTTTCGGTTACTGGCCCAACGCTCTTAACCGTAAGGCTACCAGCTCACCTCCTAATAAGAGGTCCATTTTTTTGTTCATCTTTTCAATTTGCTCGCAGTCCAGAAAACAGGCTCGTCCATCTGTCTCTCCTTAAAGTAGGCTCTCCTCCTCTAAAGGGATTTTAATTATCGTCTGACTTTGGGCTCCCTTCGCAGGCAACAAGATCTGTGTTCCCTGTCTGTACCGGTGCCACTTGGGATAGCGTGCCGTATCCGCTTTGTTCCGTATAGAGCCATATTTTAGGTACCATTAGGCCCTTCAGTCCCCTTGAAGCCCTCCCATCCCTCCACTCCACCCCACCCCTGCAGACAGAGAATGCTGAATGCACCAACCCCCCCTATTCCCATTAATCTATGCGCCTCTACATTCTTTATTTCCCTTCAAAGGGGGACAAGCCGAGCCGTGACATCAATCACGGGAAGCGAATATTTAGCCGGTGCTAATTTCCATCAATAGCCTGGAGACAGGCTTAGCTGACAAAACTCATTCCTTTGCCTGAACAAAACTGCTTGTGTTTGAGCCTCCACCTCCCCCTCCTCTGTCGATGCGCAAACAGGCATCACAATAAACACAGCCAGAGCCTCTCCTGGTTCCCCTTGATTTGTGCTTATCTAATGAATGGCGTGCCATGAAGAGATACCCATAGACAGCAGAGGAGCATAATGGCTTCTTTCTGTAGGAAATGGGATTGACAAACACCGATTGAGTACATGGCGAATGGCGGTAAGTAGCTTCCAGACAGATTCTCGTCTTTGCAGAACGAACATGCCAGTCATCCAACCCTTTAAGTTATTTGAACCGGGTGAGTGGTTTCTTTTGGCGTTCCCACGTGAGCCCTCTTGTCTTTGGGCTCATCACTTGGTTCTGTTTGAATGAGCACACCCTCTCTCCACAAGATGGGCCCTAAACAGTTTGACCTGTTTCGTCTATCCCCTCTTGTGAGTATGTGGGGGGTAGAGGGGCCCCATTTTGAGGGCAGCCCATTGTGTGGCTCGGAGGGTTCTCACACACTGGGCTCCACACTCCCACCCCACTACCCCCCTTACCCCCTCTATCCCAGCTGCCCGCCTTGCCAGCCAGCCAGTCAAGCCAACACAGACGGTCTATTGCCACCCGCCACCCCGCTCACCACATTCTCAACGGCAGATTGCTACCCTGGGAGTGGCGGCAGAGGGGACTCATTGGCATTGTGCCAGGCCGGGCAACTGGGCACTGTCACTCTACTCACTCAATGCCGGGGGTACCCTCGGGCAAGGGCATTGGAAAGGGAGCCGTGTCGCCTTCACAAAGCTAGTCCAATAGAATATCTTGCTACAGACAGTCAGACCTTGATGTGCCTAAAGCCAAACCTTACCATTGAAGGCTATTAAGTTGAATCGATTCTCCAAGTTGAACTGCCTACTCCAGATCCAAAATCAAACTGTGGAGGGAGGACTGAGCAGGAATCAATGTGAATGGCCAGAACGCTGAGGGGCAAATTAAAGGGTTTGAAAGAGAGGGGAATTATTGACCATGACCAGGGCCCATTTTGTTTTTGTTCATTCTCGGAACATGAACAGAGCTCGGTCGATCCAAAACAGGAAGTCTTGTAGTACCCGGTCTCGGAAAAGAAAAAAATCCCTTTCTGCTGCTCTGAGGCCACCTGTGTTGGAAAGAGTGTGAACGTGTCAGATTTGAGGGTGCTAATGGGTTTTAAGCTTAATCTGTGGGCAACGAGTGCTGTGGTGGAGTGGCTTGGTGGGGAGCGAATCAAGAAGATGTCAGTCAGGTATCAGAATCGTGGGCTCTAATGAGAGTTGAGCTCAAGCCGATTTGTTTCTCTGGGGCCACCGGGGTGCCACACCACAGAAATAGAATTACTAGAAAGGACATTCCCATTCAAGTCAATGTTACGTATGTGATGGGTGAACCGGCTGCCATATTGAATGTACCCATGAGTGTTCTGTGACCTTGATGTGGTCTGAGTGGCTTTACCATTCTAGTCCTCATATTTATATGTGCTACACAGTCTTCCACTGGCTACAGTTGTTCTATAATCGGACAGATGCCCTTTTTCACAAATAACAGTGCAAGGCTACTGCACGCTGGTGTGGTTGTTTAAATACCCACTCTGTGATAGTTACATATGCATGGAAGTTTGATTTGACCATTTTTTACTGTTTACTTAAGTCGGGTGGGATCAGGCAATACATTTTGTGTGTTAGCTCTCTGTTTCACCTCATTATTTCTGCCTTCCACAATATGTATTGTATAAATTGGCCCGATTTTCAATGGGAGATAGCTGCCGGACCAAGGGTTGGAATGTGTGTTCCGTGTCATTGTATGTTTTTGTGTGCTACCCTTCGTTTGTCCGTTCCTGAAAGCCAGAAACATTTTATGAATATTTAATAGACAATACCGTTTTAAATTCTATTCTGTTGTAAACCTGCGGGGAGAAATATGGACAAAGCCACCCTCAAGTACAAACTCAGAGGGAGGCATTCCGCTTAGCTCTGTCAGATAGGAAATTGAAAGGGTGGTTGTATTACATGGCCTTGTAGATCATGGCCTTTCGTCTCATTGTCTTACATGGACAGGTTGCTTAACAAAGGAATCTCCTTAGTCTGCCCCCTCATCTTCCTCCTCCCATTGGATCACACCGTATCCAGACTGCTCGCTGTGCACACGATGACCTGGCAATGGACTGTGTGAGACGCCCAGCTGGGAGTGCCCCCGAATCAACTCCAGGATTAGCCCGGAATTGTCTGGGATTACTCGGGAATGGAGCGGGATTAGCACCGGCTGCCTGCGACTGCCTGTTTCGGGGGCGTGAGTGAGAGGGGTATGGGCCGGGCCATATTTCCCCTGACTCAGTCCAAGATTGGGCGAGAAGCCAGGGCTAGGCTACACCTACACAGGGAGGGACATCTGTAACCTGGCAGGGCTATTCTTAGTCCCTAAACCCACGCCCAAACAGGATGACTACTACTGAGACACCCCGGGTTTGAAAACAAAACAGAAAGGCCAGCAAACAGGAAGCAAACAGCTAGCTGACTACGCCATCATGGTCGACTTACCCACGCAATGGCTGTGTCCCAAATGGCGCCATATTCCCTATATAGTGCTCCACTTTTGACCAGAGCCCTATGGCCCCTGGTCAAAAGTAGTGCATTGTATAGAGCATAGGGAGCAATTTGGGACGCAGGCAATCTCTTAAATCTCTCTTAAGCAGGTGGATTCAGGATTCATCAGATAAAGAGGGCTTGGGGATGATGTTCAAATCCCTCTCCCAAGTCTATAGCGGGGGACTTTTTTGATCATGCATGCTACGTTTGGAACAGATCAGAGGTCCTATGCAGTAGCGGCTTCCACCGGTCTGGTCCCATTGAAGGAGGTTCATTTTCATTGGGGCTTCAATCATTCTGTCGTCTAACCCGATGGGCAACATTTGTTATGATCTGATAAGGTAATGTTCTGGTGTGGGAGAGACGGGTATAACCCGGACCAAACCTTGCTGAACCAAGCTGTTTGAGCTGGCTGCGTATCCACCATAGTTGCTTGAACTGTGTCGAAAAGATCAATGTGAAAAGAAAATATGTGAGCCAACACAGTACAGTTTGTTGGCACGATAGTGTGAAAAGGGTAGTAGTCGGCGCAGGCACGTAGTTGCCCGCCCCTACCGCCGACCGGGCATCCCCGACGGACTGGCATGGCCCAGATGAAAGAAAGGCTGTTTAGAGTTAGCGAGAGAGAGCTGCAGCATCAAACAACCAACATCTCCCCCCATCCCCCCCACTACCCTTACTCTGCCTCCCTGCTCTACCCACCACAATATCATATACTCCCTCTCCTGCACGTTTACCAACAGTTGCCATGGTTACCCGATGCTCGGGGTGTTACGGCGAGACAACCGAAGGGAGGCATTCACAGATCACCTGGATTCAGTCAGTCGCCGCTTTTCAGTTGGTGCGCCACCATTTGATTTGTGTGTACTCAGCCTGTGCCGCTTCGCCGCGAATACAAATGATGTACGACACAATGGTGCCGTTTGAAAGTATGAACGCTTTAAATTACGCCACATGTACCTCAATCTGAAACAATGGAATGTAGTACTATAGTACCAATGTAAGGCTTAGCCACACTAGGTGCTTTGGTTTCATTTTGCCGTTCAAGTTTCAGAATAACGCCCACAGCCAAAGCAGAACAGAACAACTATTGTCAATCAATCAATATGTCTTACTGTTCACTTGGCCTTCGCTTGGCCTTGAAGAAAAAGTCTAATACACCTACAAATTGTTTTTGGAATGAGAAAGGGAATGAACAGAGTCATGTATTGAGAGTTCATCATTGAATTTGAAGTGTTCCACACAAAAAAATGTGGGAAAGAAATTGACAAAAAATGTAAAAAAAAAAGATCTATTCTCTCAGCGGTAAATAATGATTCCAGCATATTAACAAACACGAGAGACATGGAGAGCGGGAGGAAGGAGAGAGGGAGGAAAGAGGATGAAAAGAAAGGAGAGAAGCAACAAGTTGCAGAAAGCTTAGAGGAGAGAATGGTGATAAAAGAGAGACAGAGATAAAAGGAGAGAGAGGGTGAGAGGGCGATGGAGCGAAAGAGAGAGGGTTATAGAGAGACCGAGAGAGAATTCGGTGATGGAGAGAGTCTGTGTGGGCAGGAGGTGGTTGGTGAGCTCCATCCGTTATCCCTGGTAGCTCCTAGCTCAATCTATCCGATCCATCTCCACATTCAGGCCATGGGAGAGGGGGCTGGTGCGCGGGCCAGACTGGCAGCCACATCAAACACCAGCCCCAGCCAGGCACATTAAACCAGGGATTAGCGTACATCTACCAGGCTGAGGAGAAGAAGTGGAGAGGAAAGAGACAGAGGGAAGGAGAAGGAGGGGGGGATTACCCTCCACTTCACAGAGATAAAGTGGACGTAGTGTCTTCAGTTCAGACAATCTTTGGCACTCACCTGATAGATTGTACAAAGACACCCATTCTATTCATTCTGTTTCTACGCGTTCAATCACATCCGATAGTTGAAATTTGGATAGATAACTTCAGAAAAACTGGGCCCTGGTGTCTACAGTTTAGTAGGCAGAAAAGGCACCACCAGTAAGTATTTTGTAGACCCATGATGGTGAGTTGATAGCAGCTCTATAAACACAAACTGTCTGGTACGTATTGATCAGCGAAGCTCTTCTTGGAAGGGGAATCCACACACTCCCCAGTGGCATCGATGTGTGTGAGATAAACCTTTAAACAGTCATCAATACGGAGCAGCAGGCTTGAGATCAGATTGGCAGGTTGCACGTCGTCAAAGTCGCTGAAACTCTAGTTTCCTCTCCAATAGACAGTTGTTTCATATGAAAAAGGGTAATATGCATACTTGACTCAGCTAATGTCTACAGATGAGGAGCTCTGACGCACTGGGACACGCACAAAGGCGACCAGTACTCATTGCCTGAAAGTCACGCACTATCCTCACCCAGAGCTAAAGTGTGACATTTGGGGGCAGCGGTGGGATCCAGTGTGTTAAACAGTGAAAATGCTAATGTGCACTCTAAATCTCTCTCTCTTTCCCTCTCTCTCGCCCACCCCTCTATCTATCTATCTATCTATCTATCTATCTATCTATCTATCTATCTATCTATCTATCTATCTATCTATCTATCTATCTATCTATCTATCTATCTATCTATCTATCTATCTATGTCTGCAGAACTCCATTCGACACAACCTGTCCCTCCACACGCGCTTCATCCGGGTGCAGAACGAAGGCACGGGCAAGTCCTCCTGGTGGATGCTCAACCCCGAGGGGGGCAAGATGGGCAAGGCCCCTCGCCGGCGAACCGTCTCCATGGACAACAGCACCAAGTACCTGAAGAGCAAGGGCCGGGTCAGCCGCAAGAGGGTGGGCAGGCCGGGGATTGGTTCTGGGTCTCAAGTGGGGCTCCAGGCTTCCCCTGAGCAGGGTAGCCCACCGGGGAAGGTTCTCCCAGGCAACGTAGGGGGAGCTGGGGGTGTGGAAGGAGAGTTTGACGTCTGGACGGAGCTCCACTCCCGGGCTAATTCGTCCACTTCGACCCTGAGCGGGCGACTGTCGCCCATCCTGGCCGAGGGCGAGCTGGAGGAGTCAGAGGAAGGCGGGCTGTCCTGCTCGGCCTCGCCCCACCTCTACCCCTCCCCCTCCTCCAGTGCCCGCTCCCCTGCCATGGGGGCCGCGGGAGGCCACTGTCCACCCGTGGAGCAGCTGCCCCAGCTGGCTAATCTCACCGGGGCGATCAGCCTGGAGGAGAGGCTCCTGGAGGAAGGCTACCACCATCGTCATCCTCACCTGGCAGCGGGCCACAAACTCCCCCCGGTCTATCATTACAACCCTGGGGTTAAAGGTCAGGGGTCGTACTGCGGCGCGGTCTACAGCCAGGCTGGGATGGGCATGCTGCGCCACCACTCGCCCATGCAGACCATCCAGGAGAATAAGCCGGCTAGCTTCTGCGGCACCTTGCGGGCCTACTCAGGGACCAACGCCCTGCAGAGCCTGCTGACAGGGGGCCCTGGAGGGCCACAGCAGTACTGTGCCAAGGACATAATACTGGGCCAGGAGAGAGATGCCCACCCAATGATGGGGCCCTCCACGAACGGAGTGAGCTCCACCCGTCACAGCCACCACCCCGGACACAACGGACATGTAGCTCACAGCCACAACGGAGCTCAGAGTCATAACCTCAACCCTGTGACCAACCACAACCACAGCTCTCCTCATCTTGGCCACAACCTCAGTCAGAACCACAGCAGCCACACAACGCACACACCGACTCGAGCTCCAGCCCTGGCACCACGCACCAGCAGTGGCCACCTCCAGCCTTACAGCCACAAAGCCCCCTATCTTTACAGCCCCCCGTCCCACGCCCACCTCCCCGCTTCCACCACCCTGCCACCCAACCCGGCCGGCATGCTGGGGATGCCCCAGGACTCCTGCCACCTGGCCACCGCCCCCCACCCCTCGCACCCCTGCCACAACACTTACCCCAGCCCCCAACACCAGGGAATGGGCAGTGGACTGTACCACCACCAACGGGGCATGGTGGGAGGCTGCACAGGAGGCAGCTACCATGGTAGCTCCTACCACCAGCCTCACCCCCACGAGAGACTACCAGCTGATCTGGACCTGGATATCTTCCACGGGAGCTTGGACTGCGACGTGGAGTCCATCCTCCTCCACGATATCATGGACTCCGGAGAGGAAATGGATTTCAACTTTGACAGCTCCCTGGCGCAGGGGTTGGGCATGGGGGTGGGCATGGGGATGGGGATGAGTGGACTGGCAGGCCCTCAGCAAGCCCACAACAACCAGAGCTGGGTGCCCGGCTGAGACATTTCCCAGAGTGCTTCAGGGCAGGCCTCGGGAAAGACTCCACTACAGAGAGTGCTGCAGGCCAGCCCTCACTGCCCCTCAGATAGATAGGCTCCACCCCCTCCCCACTAACATGTTGGGGAGCACTGTGCTTAACTGTGTCATTCCTGGACTGAAAACAGAGGAGATGGGACAAACACTCAGTCACTCCCTCCCCCATACCTTTCTATATTGTGTTATAAAATGCCCCGGTCCTATGTTGTGTTATAAAATGCCCCGGTCCTATGTTGTGTTATAAAATGCCCCGGTCCTATGTTGTGTTATAAAATGCCCCGGTCCTATCCCTCCCTGCCCGGACTCTCTCTGGAGATTGTAGCTGATGTCACATTGGTTTTTCTCACATCAGCTGTATACTGTGATGACAATCTCAACTGTGTTGTTGCCCAACCCTGTCCCTTTCTCATCTACTATCATGAGACCTGAACTCACCAAGCACTTTAAAACAAGTGGGCCAGACTCCACAGCTCACTCACATACAGGCCTGGGTTCAAATACTATTCAAAATACTTTCCACCACTTTATCTGGGCTTGATTGAGTTTGCCTGGCGCAATGGAACCAATAGAATTGTCGCGAAAGTGCAAACCCCGCCTATCTTGCACTCCATGGCAGACTACAGCAAACGCTAAACGTATTTGAAATATCTCAAATGGTATTTGGACCCAGGTCTTGCCACGTACTGTAGCAGACAAATTCATGCAGAGTTTGGCTGTTTGCGAGGCGGGTACGGTATTTGACATGTCATTTTGCTGAACAAATCAAGAAAGTGCAAGAATCCGGATCTGTAGATACATTTGTGGCATAGATTTATAATGGGGGTTGCTATGCTGCAATGTTTATAATGGGGGTTGCTATGCTGCAATGTTTACTGTCAGTGGGAAGCAGGGAAAATGTCATCAAAGATTTCTGATTGATTGGTTATTTGGCCTCTGTCGTTGGCTCGTATTAGGTCAAATCAAATGATACATTTTGGGACAGACTTACAATGATCTGTGCCTCCTCACTGACCTAATTGAAAACTATAATCTGGTGCTTTACCTTACTGTGCAAGTGAAAGTGTATGTTATATTAGTTGGTCGCATTATGTTCATTGAATTAATCTTTGGAATATTCAGAAGGCAAAATGGAAAATGGCGTATCACCTTGCCTCAACCAGGGTTTATTTTTTACTTTGTGGCGCCAGCTTTTCTCTTTACCTTTGCTTTCTCTGTCTCGGCCCCCCCCCCCCCCCCAGCCCCCACCACCACCAACAGAGACAAAGTGATCATCCCGCAGACCGGCCCATTAAACTGTGCTTGATTGAAATTCAGCGCCTTGCTTTTAATCTCCAAAGTGATGCTGCAGCCATGCATCACTATCGGGGATCTAAACGCCTCCCCTCCCATCCCTCCCTCATTCTCTCTCTCACCCCTGCAGTTGTCGCTAACGTAAATGTGCTGTTCTGATCACCGTGATGAACACCTAGTCATCCTGGCCCGGAGGGAGACAACACCGTCCGTGTTTGTCTGTTTGCAAAGGACACCGATGGGGACACACACACACACACACACACACAAAAAAACACACAAAATAAGTAAACGCAGGTTGATAGTAGGTCGACAGCAAGATAATCACATGATCACGTCCCTTTCCCCGTCCCTTCTGGGCGCGCGTGTCCTAAACGGGTAGTGTGTTTTGTGTCGTAAGTCATCAGCAATCTTTGCCATCATCTGTATCTCGTGTTCCCTTGCACACGTTATGAGGTCGTCTTGGCTGTGTTTTGGGCCTTTTGGGAGTTTGAGCTGAGACTGGTTCTCTGATATAAGGTACTGTACATATAGGCGGAGAGGGGTAGGAAAGACCGACGAAAACGATCAGCCAATCAGATTGGCGTTCATCTCTGTCAGACGAGAGTTGTTGTTCCTTCCGACCTTCCTTCCACACATGTCCACGCTCAGCGCGTTTCCTTTGTCGTCGTTCTCTCTTGTTGTCGTGGTAATGTTGACGTTCTGAAGGGACATACAGGGACAGGGGTGTATATGGCATGGTGATGTGTGAAGGCGGACATCGGGATCCACACCCTATACGCTAGGCTACGCCAGCCCCCATGAATTGGACCACGGTGTCTGTGTATATGTGGGGAGTCTCTTTACTGTAGCTCTAGCCACCATACAAAGCCTCGGGACAGGAGAGAGCCATGGGTCATGTTCATTAGGTCACACGCCGCACACCATTGCGAACCCGCCTTAAAGCGCTTTGCAACGGAAACCGAAAATGTGTGTTTCTTATTGGACAAAGTCCAGGTTGTCCCACTCTGATTCAGTTAGTTTTTGTTCGTTTGATGCCTAAAGAACATGAACCAGCTCTCCTGTCTCCCTCAGTAGACACACTGCTGTGGACTGTACTGAATGCTTCTAACAGGAATGTCCTAAAATGTACACCGTACCGGGGATTTCCTAACATGTACACCGTACAAGGGGCATATCATTACAGCCAATGGTCAAGTATGGCACAGACTAGCAGGCCCTATCCTTCGAGATCAACATCCTTATTCTAGGATGTCGTCTCTTGTTCAATCTCAGTCTGTGAAGTATGTGTGGAAGGTCTTGGCGAAAGGACCCCTTGGTAGGGCTCTGTCATAGCCTGCGCTAAAAAGGTTTAGTGATGCCCCGATATTGGAAAATAGAGCTATATATAATGTCAAATGTTATCATACACATATTTATTTATGAAAGAGGTGGGTCTTTGTCACCCCTGAGTGTGGTAGTTTGTGAGCCAACTCCAATTTCCTTTGCATTTTTTTTGGTCTTTGTTTTTCCGCGTCACACTTCCTTTACAGTCGGAAGGATTTTATTTTGTACAAAAATCTATATATTGAGGATATTGTATAATAGTTTTTAAACTCAAAAAGAAAATATTAATTTTGTTGTCTATTTCTTTTTTTAAGAGAATGTATCTTATCTGGTGACTGTTAAATAAATGAAATGAAAAGAAAGTGTCTGTTTCATGCTCGTTCTACGCTTGTGTGGCTCCGTGCGAGGATTTGTCACAATTGTGGGATGACAATTCCATTGTCTTGTGCTGGTGTGTCCTCAAGTCCTTGTTCTTTCGTATACCTGTTTGAGCGAATGCGTGTGTTGTGTTGCATATTCATTTGTTCTTTCATTTGATATTATCCAAGGATAATCTGTCCAACAAGGTTCTCTTTTTGTACATACGGCACACACAGACTCACGTTGCTTCCAAAGTGTGTGTTTGTGAACGACTAGGGGTTTTTTTGTTCGAAAGAGTCTATGCCTATTGTTGATGGGTGTCAGTTTGTACGTGCATAAGGGAAATGGTGCGTGTGCGTCTGTGTGTGTTTGTGCATGTGTGCCCTTCGGTGTGAATGCGTGTACTTGCATGTTAGTGTGTCTCCTTCTGTATGTGCGAAAGCAAAAACGTGTGTGCCTGTGTGTGTGAGAGAGATATGGGGGCGGGGGGGTGTGTGATGAGGGGGTGAGTGTCTAATAAGGCTTGTCATCCCCGCTGAAGCTGTAGGTTGGTCACAGCTGTCCCAGTCCCGTCGGAGGCGTTGTCACAGGAGGAGAGTGCTGCAGCGCAATACTGCCAGGCCCCATGGGAGCCTCCTCCACACACACACACACACACACACACACACACACACACACACACACACACACACACACACACACACACACACACACACACACACACACACACACACACACACACACACCTCTCACTGAAATGTGCACTTTTAATTGACTCCTCTCGGGAGGGAGGGAGAGCGAGAAAAAGACGGAGGTGGTGGACCATACGGAGGGAAAAGCCAGAGAGGAGAGAACCAGGGAGAGAAATACAATTGAAAAAGACCCAATTCTCAATACATAACAGTTATCGCTGCACTGAATAATTCAAACAAGCCATTATACATATACTCCACATGATGTCTGCGTAGTTCCATTCCTCTGGATCGTACGTTAACACAACAGTCAGTGTGATTAAGCAGAAACGGGAATGGAAGAAAGCATTGCTCTACAAGTCTGGCTGATATCCCCATCCCTCCATTCTGCCATCCCCGCCTCTAGAGAGAGAGGGAGAGAGAGCTAGAGACGGAGAGAGAAAGTGAAGAGAGACCGAAAGAAAGACAGGAGAGGAGGAGGAGAGAAGAGAAGAGAAAGCAGACCCAGGTGCTGTGCCTCAGGGATGGACCAGTCTTCTGTTGCCTCATTATCGGAGAGAGAGGGAGAGGCTAAACATTCCGGTGCCATTATTCTCCCACTCAAACAGCTCAACGCACGTCTGCTTCACTGAGCCTGGTGATGGTATAGCATCGAAAGAAATTCACAGGGCGAAAGGCTGTCAGGGGAGGGCACTGCTTACCAGCACCTATAGGTTAATGTAATACTAGATTATAATACCGAAGACAGATACATTTGATTTAATGCTGACCACATGTGTTTCTACTTAGAATAGAATATAGCTTTATTTCATTCGCATTTTAGATGCTAATATAACTGTCATCGGGATACATTATGCAGCTGTTCAGATGGAATCACGGTCCTGGTCTGTCATAAATTGCCCTATCGACTTAGGTCCATGCTGTCCTGCTGTCCTTAGTTCACCCGGTTTAAAGGGTTAATATAGATGAAGTCAGATATTCCCTGTAGCCTACTAATACTAGTGCAGATCCCAAGTCAGACATCCAGAGGAGGTGGGGGCTGGGGGAGGGATGGGGGGGAGGTGCTACAGAGGTGATGACACAATTAATGTCAAATGAATACCCCTGAGCCCCCTTCTCAAATCTGCATCCCCGCTCACCCACCCCCGTTCTCTATCACACATGGCCTAATCCCACACGGGGGGGCGAAGCGTTAAGCGCGGTAGCCTGATTCAGCTAGCGCAGCACTGGCGTAGCATTAGCTTATGGGGAACAGGGCCGACTGGCGTCTAGAATTACGGGCTGATACTGAGGCAGTAATTAGCGAGTGTTGCTTATGGCCGCGGCTTTGGAATGTTAGGGTTGATCGCTAGGAGATAGCGACGCTTCAACTAGCCTCCCGTGGGCAAGAGCAGGCACATGGGTACTGGATCAGAGACGGCTCCTGTGCTTAAATACTGGGGTATGTGGTTGCTGTAGGGGAGGTTTGGATTTGGGGACTGCGGAGCTCAGAGAGAGGGGTCAACTGCAGGCTGTGGCGGTGGTTGGTAGTTCATGTATCATTGGTGTGTGTGTGTGTGTGTGTGTGTGTGAGTGAGTGAGTGAGTGAGTGAGTGAGTGAGTGAGTGAGTGAGTGAGAGATCGACTAACAGAGAGATAATTGAATGAACTGAATTGAGGAAGTGAGAGGAATAGAGAGAGACTGTGTGTTAGACAGAGAGGCTCTGAATCGAGGGCAGCCGTAGTGTAGTTAATAGGCCTGCAGTGGAGAGCCCTCTGTGTGTGTTGCGTTATCCAGTGTTCAGTCTACCATGACCCTCAGTAAGCATCACCTGGTACCAAAGGACCTCAGAGAGATAGACACGAAAGAGAGAGTGAGAGACAGAGTGAAAGTGAAAAAAGCAGCGCCTCTCACTCCGAGTAACTAGAGCAGCACTTCAACCTAGCTCCTAACAAGCTCTCTCTCTCTCTCTCTCTCTCTCTCAGCATCGCTCTCTCTCTCTCTCTTTCTCTCAGCATCTCTCTCTTTCTCCCAGCCTCTCCCGCTACCTTAATCACCACAGAGTTTGTGTACACAGCAGCGTCCAGATTACCAGAGAAGACGCTTTGCAAGAAAGTGACTGATTAAAACCCAGGAGAGAGGAAGAGAGAGAGAGAGAGAAGTCAACATCCCTCCCTCTGGAGAGAGAAGCTGCAGCTTATCAAGGACCAGCTGTGGACGAGCCGTCAACAACCAGTCGAAAAACGATACCAAGTCTGCTCCCACAGACAATGTGGAGTCATGGACCACCATAACAGTAAGCAACTGGTTGTTAGAAATGACAAAATAGAAGTGTGCCATTGTTGAACTCAAATGAAAGAAAGCAGTGCGTGTGGAAATATTCTTGGGATGGGTCCCAAATGGTGTGCTACTTTTGACCAGGGCTTGGGCGATAACTGCGGAAGACAACGGTGCTTCGCGTGGCCTTGGTTCTCTGTATGAATGAGCGTTGACATGAAGCAGGGTTCATACTGAATCAGGTCAGAGCAGAGAGGGGTGAGCACGGGAACCGATGCAGCTAAAGCTGTCGTCATGACTTTGCCACTGGTGAGGTTTCTTTGGTGGTAGTGCCCGACTGAGGGCCAGGCTGGCAGGGGCGGAAATGAAGGGTGGAGGGGAGGGTATAGGGTTTTTGGTGGGGGGAGAGGGAGAAAGGGTGGTGGAATTTGGAGGGCAGATTTTTACGTCAGCCTTTTAGGGATACCTTAACAGGCAGTTACAGTGGTGTGTGTGTAGGGTGGGGAGCAGTGTGTGTGTGTGTGTGTCGGTGTGTGTCGGTGGTGGGTAGAGGAGGGAGTTGTGTTGGTGAGGCCATCCATCACAATATTGAGAGGCAATGAGGCAGCATCGGACACACTCAAACTCACCGACACACACACACACACACACACACACACACACACACACACACACACACACACACACACACACACACACACACACACACACACACTGCTATATCTCGTCTCACGCAGGCTCTTGCAATTCCCCCTCGCAGGCGGCTGTGGAGTCGGTTCGTCTTCGCTGAGAGGAGAGAGAGTCTGGACTGAGGCGATAGACATCTCATTAGAATCTCCTACAGATCCACCGGCTAGCGGCCTGTCTTCCCTCTTACCGCCAGGAGAGTGTGTGCATGCGTGTGTGCGTACATGCAAGAAAGAGAGAGAGAGAGAGGGAGAGAGAAAATGAGACAATGATAATGGCAATAATACTTTTGATCCTTCAGGAGGCTCTCCCACAGGCAAACAGTACTTTATCTCTCTCTCTCTCTCTCTCTCTCTCTCACACCACTGTTTCACTCTTAATGAATTTCGAACTCGTTAGTGCTGCAGCCCACAGCCCGTCTCTTCTTCTCTCCACCTCCTTCTGACACTGGCCTCAGATCTGTTTATCGTGTCTCTCACTGCCAGGGTATTTAATACGTGCCCGTATCAACTGTTCTTAGATCTCTTGCCACATACCTTTTAATCTGTTCCTGTATCAGACTGTACTCAGATCTGTTTTTATACCTTTCATAGCCAGGTCATTTAATCTTGGTCAATTATCAGACCGTTCTTGGATCTGTTCGTATACCTCTCACAGCCAGGCTTTTAGCCATTCAATCTCTGCACTCTTAGGGCTCTAATTTCGTCTGGCTCTAAGGAGTCAAACGCCTGTTAGTTTGCAATTTTGTCATGTCAAAACTGGCGCACGGGCATTTTCCATATTAAAGCAACGCAATTAGAACAATTTGGACTGCAAACATGTTCAAAATATTTGGCAAATATTGGGCAGGCTATTTAAGGAACTAGGCTATAACGGACCAACATTCGAATTGGAGTTGATGGCAATGCAATACATAAAAGACCATAAATACACAACTTGAAGAAACTACATATTTAGCCACGGAGCACATTGTGATTGGCCAGTGATGCGCCAAGCCTCGACACCCACAACTTGTTAATTCATCAAATAAATGTGAAAACAGCAGAAATATTTCTGACACACACCTCAACCTAGCATGGTACCACTAGCGCTAAGAATGACCATTGCGTTAGTTTTGTTAAAATAGAGCCCTGGTGCGACATAGAACCAGAAAGGGTTCATCAGATGAAAAAAGGTCCTATGTAGAACCCTAAATCTCCACAAAGTACCATTTGAGAACCATTTTTCTAAGTGTGTGCATGTGCCACCCCTGTCCTCAGATCAGATTCCCTTCTCCCTCTCCTTTCCCAGCCAACGCCATTTACACTTTGCTTATATCAGCACCCGCGCGCACACAGTCCCTCCCTCCCACTTACCCCTCTGACCTCTCTCTCTCTCCCCAAGCCCCAGCCGTGAGTTAGTAATCCTAGCCCCAGGCCAGCTCCCGAGCACTCTGCTAAAGATATTCCAGTGCGTAAGGAGTACTGCTGTCTGTGTGAGGCCTTGACCCCGTAGGTTTAGAGCCAACCACCCTACCCACGCTATCTCTCTCTCTGACTTAGGACTCTCACTCTCTCTACCTCTCTCTCCCTCCCTCCCTCTCTCTCTCACCAAGAACCTCCCCAGAGCACTCTCGCTCTCTCCCTTTAGTGGTAATTGCTCAGTGAGAGAAAAGAGAAAATCCGGCAGCCACTCTCAAGGTCGTCTCGCCGTGTGTGTGTGTGTGTGTGTGTGTGTGTGTGTGTGTGTGTGTGTGTGTGTGTGTGTGTGTGTGTGTGTGTGTGTGTGTGTGTGTGTGTGTGTGTGTGTGTGTGTGTGTGTGTGTGTGTGTGTGTGTGTGTGTGTGTGTGTGTGTGTGTGTGTGTGTGTAGAGAAGATGAGTGTCTGAGGGGAGACGAGATGAGTGTCTAGGGGAGGGGAGATGGACTCACTGCCAGATGTTGTAGCGTGGCCCGCTCTCTGGAGAACCAATCACGGGTTCCCTCGGGCCTGACCTCTAACGCCACATACTGTACTGAATGGTTATTGGTTAGCCTGTCGCAGCTCTCTCCCTATCCCATACATTCTCAGTGACAAGTAATCATACACCTTGACTTATTCGACATTTTGTTGTGTTACAGCCTGAATTCAACACGGATTAAATAAAAATAAGTTCTCACTCATCTACATACAATACCCTATAATGAAAAAGTGAAAATATGTTTTTAAAACGGTTTGCAAATGTATTGAAAATGTAATCATTTACATAAGTTAACATTTACATAACTATTCACACTCCTGAGTTAATACTTTGTAGAAGCACCTCTAGTGGTTAGAGCGTTGAGCCAGTAACTGAAAGGTTGCTGGATTGAATCCCCGAGCTGACAAGCTAAAAATCTGTTGTTCTGCCACTGAGCAAGGCAGTTAACCCACTGTTCCCCGGGCGCCGAAGACGTGGATGTCGATTATGGCAGCCGCTCTAAGATTCAGAGGGGTTGGGTTAAATGTGGAAGACACATTTCAGTTGAATGCATTCAGTTGTACAACTGACTAGGTATCCCCCTTTCCCTTTCCCTTTGGCAGTGATTACAGCTGTGAGTCTTTCTGGGTAAGTCATTAAAACCTTTCCACACCTGAATTGTGCAACATTTGCCCATTATTATTTTCAAAATTCTTCAAGCTCTGTCAAATTGGTTGTTGATCATTGTACCCCTTTAGGTATCCCCAAAATCATTTTTAAAATGTAGAAAAATAGTGAAGGCTTTAAACTATGAATTAACAGATTTGGAATCATGTAGTAACCAAAAAAGTGTTAAAAAAATCAAAATATATTTTATATTTGAGATTCTTCAAATAGCCACCCTTTGCACACTCTTTGCATTCTCTCAACCAGCTTCACCTGGAATGCTTTTCCAACAGTCTTGAAGGAGTTCCCACATATGCTGAGCACTTGTTGGTTGCTTTTTCTTCACTCTGCGGTCCGACTCATCCCAAACCATCTCAATTTGGTTGAGGTCGGGGGATTGTGGAGGCCTGGTCATCTGATGCAGCACTCCATCACTCTCCTTCTTGGTAAAATAGCCCTTACACAGCCTGGAGGTGTGTTGGGTCATTGTCCTGTTGAAAAACAAATGATAGTCCCACTAAGCCCAAACCAGATGGGATGGCGTATCGCTGCAGTATGCTGTGGTAGCCATGCTGGTTAAGTGTGCCTTGATTCTAAATAAATCACAGACACTGTCACCAGCAAAGCACCCCCACACCATCACTTCTCCTCCTCCATGCTTTACGGTGGGAAATTCACATGCGGAGATCATCCGTTCGCCCACACCGCATCTCACAAAGACACGGTGGTTGGAACCAAAAATCTGAAATCTGGACTCCAGACCAAAGGACAAATTTCCACCGGTCTAATGTCCATTGCTCGTGTTTCTTGGTCCAAGCAAGTCTTTTCTTCTTATTGATGTCTTTTAGTAGTGGTTTCAGCAATTTGACCATGAAGTCCTTATTCACACAGTCTCCTCTGAACTGTTGATGTTGAGATGTGTCTGTTACTTGAACTCTGTGAAACATTTATTTGCGCTTCAATTTCTGAGGCTGGTAACTCTAATGAACTTGTCCTCTGCAGCAGAGTTAATTTGCGGTCCTCATGAGATCCAGTTTCATCATAGCACTTGGTTTTTCCGATTGCACTTGAAGAAACTTTCAAAGTTCTTGAAATGTTCTGTATTGACTGACCTTCATGTCTTAAAGTAATGATGAACTGTCGTTTCTCTTGGCTTATTTGAGCTGTTCTTGCCATAATATGGACTTTGTATTTTACCAAATAGGGCTATCTGCTGTATACCCCTCTACCTCGTCACAACGCAACTGATTGGCTCAAACGCATTAAGAATGAAAGAAATTCAACAAATGTACTTTAAAGAAGGCACACCTGTTAATTTAAATGCATTTCAGGTGACTACCTCATGAAGCTGGTTGAGAGAATGCCAAGAGTGTGCAAAGCTGTCACCAAGGCAAAGGGTGGCTATTTGAAGAATCTCAAATATAAAATATATTTTGATTTGTTTAACAGTTTTTTGGCTACTACATGATTCCATAAGTGTTATTTCATAGTTTTGATGTCTTCACTATTATTCTACAACGTAGAAAATAGTAAAATAAAGAAAAAACATTGAATGGGTAGGTGTGTCCAAACTTTTGATCGGTTGTGTATATATATATTTTTTAACACATATTTAACACCTTATTTTGGTTGGCACAGAACTACCTCCAATCTTCTATTAATTTGTATGGGTTACATTTCGACGAGTCCCACACCTGTGGGGGTCGTAGAGCAAAATGGAATACACCATCGTGTTTGTGAGAGTCTCTCCCTTCTACAGAGTGGTCATCTGCTACAGATGTTGTCGCGAGAAGACAGATTTTCGGGATGTCTCCAATTCTGTCAAACAGCACTGTAGCTCTGCCATTTTCCACCGCAGATGTGGATGGGCGACATAGGTTTATGCGGTGGATTGAGACCCAGCCCATGCAAAAATAGATATCTCTAGCTTAAACTGACGGATTTTGATGTTGCTTAGATTGACGCAGCGGTGAGTCAATTGACTCTAGGGGGTTAATACAGTTTCACAATTCCTGACATTTAATCCTAGTAGAAATTCCATGTCTTAGGTCAGTTAGGATCACCACTTTATTTTAAGAATGTGAAATGTCAGAATAATAGTAGAGACTTATTTTTTTTCAGCTTTGTCTCGATCGTTGGAATAAATGGACCAATGCGCAGCATGCGTAGAGTTCCACATGTTAAGTAGATGAAACTCACAAAAAAACAATAAAGAGTAACGAAACATGAAGCAAATGCAGTACTCACAGGTACTACACAAAAACAAGATCCCACAAAAACCCAGTGGGAAAAGGCTGCCTAAATATGATCCCAAATCAGAGACAACGATAAACAGCTGCCTCTGATTGGGAACCATACCAGGCCAACATAGAAAACAAAAACACCTAGATAGGTTGAGGTGTGACTAGGGGGGTGTTCCTAACCAAAATAGAGAATAGAAAGGCTCTCTTTTGGTCAGGGCGTGACAAGATTTTATTTCGTTCATCACATTCCAAGTGGGTCAGAAGTTCACATACACTCAATTAGTATTCTGTAGCATTGCCTTTAAATTGCTTAACTTGGGTCAAACATTTTGGGTAGCCTTCCACAAGCTTCCCACAATAAGTTGGGTCAATTTTGTTCCATTCCTCCTGACAGAGCTGGTATAACTGAGTCAGGTTTGTAGGCCTCCTTGCTCGAACACCCTTTTTCAGTTCTGCCCACAAATTTTCTATAGGATTGAGGTCAGGGCTTTGTGATGGCCACTCCAATACCTTGACTTTGTTGTCCTATAGCCTTTTTGCCACAACTTTGGAAGCATGCATGGGGTCATTGTCCATTTGGAAGACCCATTTACGACCAAGCTTTTACTTCCTGACTGATGTCTTGAGATGTTGCTTCAATATATCCACATAATTTTCGACCCTCGTGACGCCATCTATTTTGTGAAGTGCACCAGTCCCTCCTGCAGCAAAGCACCCCCACAACATGATGCTGCCACCCCCGTGCTTCACGGTTGGGATGGTGTTCTTCGGCTTACAAGCCTCCCCCTTTTTCCTCCAAACATAATGATGGTCATTATGGCCAAACAGATCTATTTTTGTTTCATCAGACCAGAGGACATTTGTAAAAAATGTACAATCCAAAAAGTACAATCTTTGTTCCCATGTGCAGTTGCAAACCGTAGTCTGGCTTTTTTATGCCGGTTTTGGAGCAGTGGCTTCTTCCTTGCTGAGCGGCCTTTCAGGTTATGTCTATATAGGACTCGTTTTACTGTGGATATAGATACTTTTGTACCTGTTTCCTCCAGCATCTTCACAGGGTCCTTTGCTGTTGTTCTGGGATTGATTTGCACTTTTCGCACCAAAGTACGTTCATCTCTAGGAGACAGAACGCGTCTCCTTCCTGAGCGGTATGACGGCTGCGTGGTCCCATGGTGTTTATACTTGCATACTATTGTTTGTACAGATGAACTTGGTACCTTCAGACATTTGGAAATTGCTCCCAAGGATGAACCAGACTTGTGGAGGTCTACAATTTTTTTTCTGAGGTCTTGGCTGATTTCTTTTGATTTTCCCATGATGTAATGCAAAGAGGCACTGAGTTTGAAGGTAGGCCTTGAAATATTTTCACAGGTACACCTCCATATGACTCAAATTATGCCAATTAGCCTATCAGAAGCTGGAATTTTCCAAGCTGTTTAATGGCACAGTCAACTTAGTGTATGTAAACTTCTGACCCACTGGAATTGTGATACCGTGAATTATAAGTGAAATAATCTGTCTGTAAACAATTGTTGGAAAAATGACTTGTGTCGTGCACAAAGTAGATGTCCTAACCGACTTGCCAAATCTATAGTTTTGTGAACAAGAAATTTGTGGAGTGGTTGAAAAACTAGTTTTAATGACTCCAACCTAAGTGTATGTAAACTTCCGACTTCAACTGTATGTTAAAAAAATAATAATAATAATATAGTTCAACTTTGACATTAGGGGGTATTGTGTGTAGGCCAGAGACAAATCTCAATTGAATCCATTTTAAATTCAGGTTGTAACACAACAAAATGTGGAAAAAGTCAAGGGGTGTGAATATAATGCATCTCCTTGTTGGGACTACCGGTAATGATTGAGCGACTGTCTCTCTCTCTCTCCACTGTTTCACTCTTAATCAATTTCTCACTCATTAGTGCTGTAGTCCACAGCTCGTCTCTTCTCCATACACCTCTCTATCTCTGATTGTGTCATGGCTTGCAGAGCTGAGTCTTAATCCAGGAGTAGTCTCTCTCTCTCATATATATATATATATATATATATATATATATATATATATATATATATGAATATATATAATGAATATATATATATAATGATGAGAGAGAGAGAGAGAGAGAGAGAGAGAGAGAGAGAGGAGAGAGAGAGAGAGAGGTAGGAGAGAGAGAGAGAGAAGAGAGAGAGAGAGAGAGAGAGAAGAGAGAGAGAGAGAGAGAGAGAGAGGAGGAGAGAGAGAGAGAGAGAGAGAGAGAGAGAGAGAGAGAGAGGAGAGAGAGAGTGAGGAGAGGATGAGAGAGAGAGAGAGAGAGAGAGAGAGAGAGATATATATATATATATACAGTACAGAGGAGTCTCTCTTCTCCTTCCCAAACGAGCCTCCAGGGAGAGGCAGGCCCATACCTGAGTAACTGTGTTTCCCAGCTGGGAGGCTCTCTCCTTAGGTGCCTAACCACCATCTGTCCAGCCGGGACTGGAGACAGCGCACCTCCTGGAGATGTACAGTAGTGTACCAGCACCCTAACTACTGATACAGAGTCAGATATGTCTACATCCACAGACCACCTAATGGTTAAGATTAGAGGAAATCTGATTCCTATATCTGTAGTCAAGGCAGGGGTGGAAAGTATGGAGTAAGTAGAAGACGGCCCCTAACCACTGACTGATACAGGGTAAGATATTTGTTCATCCACCGACCACATATTGGTTAAGGCTAGAGGTAATCTTACCCTAGATAAGTGGTTAATGACAACATCTACCACGAGGAAGCCTGATCCCAGATCTGTTTATGCTGTCTCGCCATCTCCTTGTTCCTCCTGGTTCATTGTCATGCCAAGCATGACAACTACCATTTGAGTTGGCTACACAGCACCAACTGATCTGGTAACAGGGTTAAGGTTGTCGGTGGTTGAGGTGGGTGGCTTTTGGAGGCAGGGCCCAGGGTGGTCCATCCATCCAGGCGGGGGTCCCTGGTTCTTGTGGGACCAGGAGGGAACCAGTGTGAGCCTGTGAGGACCAAGGGGGTTGTGTGGGGAGAGCCCAGCCCAGGAGGAGACAGCCAGTCCAAGCCAGCCAGCCTTCCCCTCAGCCCCTTGCGAACACTGACACTAATTGAGGTGCCATGAATTATAGATGAATTCTGTGGTGGCCCATGCAGTGCTCTCTCTATCTCTCCCTCTCCCTCGCTCTCCTTCTTACACTATTACATCCCTCTCTTGCTCCCTCCCTTACTCTGCCTGCTTCATTGACTCGATCAGACGGCAGACGGCAGATACAGCGTTGGCATGCACATGTATGCTCCAGTGCACTATGGACCTCCAGTTGGGGGTTATGGGTATCAGAGTGGGTCAGGCAGAGATGTTTGAGGGCCGGGGGGGGGGGGGGGGGGGTGTAGCTGGAGAGAGAGAGAGAGAGCAAGGGAGAGAGAGAGAGAGAGCAAGGGAGAGAGAGAGTCAAGGAGAGAGTACAAAGTGAGGGTTTCAAGTTGCTTGCTCTTTCCCGACAATGCAGTAGTACTATAAAACATTACTTAAAATGTCAAGTAAAACAAAAGTACAGCCGAAATAGAAATGAGAACCAGAGAAAGTAAGTAAGCTATATACAGGATCAGTTCCAGGGTCAGTGCCAATAGCATATTTACAATGTGCAGGGATACTGGAGTGGTAGGGTTAGATATGTATAGGGGTAAGGTGACTAGGCACACGATAAACAGAGTAGCAGTAGCGTGTGTGTGTGTGTGTGTGTGTGTGTGTGTGTGTGTGTGTGTGTGTGTGTGTGTGTGTGTGTGTGTGTGTGTGTGTGTGTGTGTGTGTGTGTGTGTGTGTGTGTGTGTGTGTGTGTTGGAGTGTCAGTTTGAGTGTGTGTGAGTGAGTGTGTAGAATGTGCATGGAGTGATTGTGTGAGTGTGCATAGAGACGGTGCAAAAATAAAAATACAATTGAAGGGTCAATGCAGATAGTCCATGTGGCCATTTTGTCAGCTATTTATCAGTCTTTTGGCTTGAGGATGGAAGCTGTTCATGAGTCTGTTGGTGTCAGACTTGATGCTCCAGTACCGCTTGCCGTGTGGAAGCAGAAAGAACAGTCTATGGCTTGGGTGGTGGTTCCTTTCACACCACCTGATATAGAGAGAGGTACTGGGTGTTAGGGAGCTTGGCCCCAGTGACGCACCACCCTCTGTAGCGTTATGTGATCAGGGGTGGTGCAGTTGCCATACTAAGCAGTGATGCAGCAAGTCAACATGCTCTCAATGGTGCAGCTGTAGAACCTTTTGAGTATTTGAGTGCCCATGCCAGATCTGTTCTGTCGCGCCGCCTTCACAACTGTTTGCGTATGTGTGGACCGTTTTAAGTCTTTAGTGATTTGGACACGAGGAACATGGCGCTTTCGACCCCTTCACTGCAGCCCCGTCGATGTGGATGGGGGCTCGTTCACCCCCCCACATTTCCTGTAGTCCATAATCAGCTCCTTGGTCTTACTGACGTTGAGAGAGAGGTTGTTGTCCCGGCACAACTGCCAGGTCACTGACTTCCTCCCTGTAGGCTGTCTCATCATTGCAGGTGATTAGGCCTACTACCGTCATGTCGTCAGAAAACACGATGAAGGTGTTTTAGTCATGCAGTCGTTGGTGAACAGGGAGTACAGGAGGGGACCCCATGTCGAGGGTCAGCGTGGAGGAGGTCATGTTGCCTACCCTCACCACCTGGGGTCAGCCGTCAGGAAGTCCAGGATCCAGTTGTAGAGGGAGGTGTTCAGTCCCAGGGTACCAAGCTTGGTGATGAGCTTGGGGGGGGGGGGGGGGGCGGGGTCGATGAACAGCATTCTCACGTAGCTATTCCTCTTAGGTGGTTGAGGGCAGTTTGGAGTGCAATTGAGATTGCGTCATCTATGGATCTGTTGGGGTGGTATGCAAATTGGAGTGGGTCTAGGGTGTCTGGGATGATGGAGTGATGTGTGCCATAAGCAGACTTCATGGTTTGAGATGTGAGTGCTACAAGGCGGTAGTCATTGTGGCAGGTAGCCTTGGAGTTGTTGGGAACAGGAATGATGGTGGTCAGCTTGAGAAATGTGGGGATTACAGACTGAAAGGTTGAAAATGACTGTGAATATGCCAGCCAGCTTTTCTGTGCATGCTCTGAGAATGCGCCCTGGAATACTGCCAGGCTCCGCGGCCTTACGAGTGTTGACCTGATTATAAACCTTCCTCGCGTCGGCCTCGGAGAGCGAGATCCCCCAGTCCCCTTGGTCAACGAGGGTCCTCGTGCACGGCTTCTGTGTTGTTTTTGTCGAAGTGTGCATAAAAGGTGGTTAGCTCGTTGATGCTATTGGCGGTGTCCCAGAACATAATCCAGTCAGTGCTAGCAAAGCAGCCTCGTGGCATAGCTAGGGGCATGTGTCTTCAGAGGCATATTACCATCACTATGTCTCTGGGGAATATTTCTCTCTCTCTGTCTCCATCTCCATCCCCCTTCACCCTCTCTCACCCCCCTCTATCTCTCTCCCTCCCTCTCTCCTTCATGTCTTTGTAGATGTCTTTACCATCAGCAATTTGGCTTGGCTGTCACTTGTTTTCTTGTTTTCTCCATTGGCTCGCACTCAAGTGGGAAATCACAAGTGTGTGTGAGGGTGCACTTGTGTGTGTACAGTAGAATTGAGAGTTTTGCACGGCTCAAATTGAGGCCCAGACGGTTGGTGTTTTTATTTCCTGTACTTTGAAAGGTCATCCATTGATTCTTCGTCCTTTTCAAGAGGATAAATGAATAGTTTATAAAAGAGTGACCCCCCCCCCCCAAAAAAAAGCTAGAGCCTATTACTGTTAGTCCATTGTATTTTTGTATAGATACATTTTGAATCGTAGTAGCTGTATCAACTGTCTCCGCAATACACTGTCTCGCAAATGTCACATGGACAAAAATCCAGGAGTGTACTTCTCCACTTAACTCTTTTGTACTTTTCTTGAGATGACTAGTGAGGCTATGCAGAGAAAGAGAGAAAGATAAGGGAGTCAGAGGAGAAAATAAGTTATTTGTGCGCCCAAGCATTTGTGTATATGTGCATGTAGTGTGAACGTACAAGTCTAAGTGGCTGGTGTTACACTCACATGTCCTTCTCTCTCGCACTCTCTCTGTCTCTCCCCCTTACTAGTCATAGAAAATAGTATTTTTGTAGGCCTGTATGCGTCGTGTAGAGCTACGTCAGTGGAGGCTCCTCCTCCGAGGGAGGGGAGGACCATCCTACTCAGTGAATTTCATAAAAATAACAATTGTGAAACATTTTATTTTTTAAATCTGTCCTCCTTTTTGTTTGTTTACCTTTCACTTACTTAGTTAATGCAGCTAATATATTGAGTCTACACATACATTTGAATAAAAGAGGTCAAAGTTCATTCAAGTAGTTTTTTTGTTAATTCTCCTGACGTAGAGTTGCATGAAATGCGTAAATAAAAGGCCACATTTCCCCCAGACCCTAAGGCTACTAAAAATGTTCTCCATGTGTGCAACTTCTGTAAGTGCCTCTGCTCTACTGCTCTGTGCCACCAGGCAAACACAGTGATATGCAATGCTTTATTTTAACAGTGACCTTTTCCCCTCATGCCTTCCGGTACCTCAGAGCTCCCCAGGTCACCCTCCTCTCGCACTCACTTTTTGTTCCGGCACCTCCCGATTTACAAATTATGTTACATTGAGTGAATGGAAAAGGAATGATAGTCATCCAATATGGTGTAATAGAAATAAGTCATGCTCATTAACGCCATGCTCATAAAAAATACCGTCCTCCCTAATCTATAGCGGCACCGACCGCCACTGACCTGCATGTACTGTGAATGTACAGTCTGAGTAGCCGTTATCTGTTATTGCTCCCCTACCCCCCTCACCTCCTTCTCCTCCCTCTCCCCTGTCTCTCTGTCTTTTTCTCTCTCTGTCGCACACACACACTCCCCCCTCTCACCCTCCCTCCCTCCTGGTTGTCGTCTGCCACTGTGTCGTGCTAACTCCTGACAGCATAGCCCAGTGAATAATTGAAGGCAGGGATGTGAAAGTTTGATGCGTGGCTCACGGGCAGATTTAACCTGCAGGCTGAGCATGCCTTTGCCCATCAGCCAGCTCTCTCTCTCTCTCACACACACACACATACACACACACACACAGTCTCTCCATTTCTCTCCATTTCTCTCCCTTTCTCTCCATTTCTCTCCCTTTCTCTCTCTTTCTCTTTCTTTCTTTCTTTCTTTCTTTCTTTCTCTCTCTCTCTCTCTCTCCCTCCCTCACTCTCTCTCTGCAACAGACCATAAACAAGGAATTCCATTACCATAATGCACAAGGAATACTTTGGGTCGTTCCACCAATTCCGTGCCTTTTGAGAAGTCTAACTTGGTCAAAAACAACTTCTGATTTCACCTAATTTTAACATTGTCATAAAGTGCAAATGTTCAACTTCCCATCTCAAGAGAAAGACTATAGTGCCTATTAACCCCATTCCGCTAGCGGAACCCCTCCCCAACAGCCAATGAAATTGCAGGACGCCAAATTCAATCAACAGAAATCTCATAATTCAATTTTCTCAAACATACAAGTATTAGACACCATTTTAACGATAAAGTTCTCGTTAATCCAACCACAGTGCCCGATTTCAAAAAAACTTTTAGCCGAAAGCAGAACATATCATTATGTTAGGTCAGCAACTAGTCACAGAAAGCATACAGCGATTTTCCAACCAAAGAGAGGAGTCACAAAAAGCTGAAATATTGATAAAATGAATCACTAACCTTTGATATTCTTCATCAGATGACACTCCCGGGACAACATGTTACACAATACATGTATGTTTTGTTCGATCAAGTTCATATTTATATCCAAAAACCTCAGTTTACATTTGGCTTTGACTCCAAAACATCCCGTGAATTTGCACAGAGCCACATCAAATCACAGAAATACTCATAAACGTTGATAAAAGATACAAGTGTTATTCACAGATTTAAAGATATGCTTCTCCTTAATGCAACCGCTGTGTCAGATTTCAAAAAAACTTTACGGAAAAAGCAAACTATGCAATAATCTGAGTACGGCGCTCAGAGACTAACGCAACCCAAGAAGATATCCGCCATGTTGGAGTCAACATAAGTCAGAAATAGCATTATAAATATTCACTTACCTTTGATGATCTTCATCAGAATGCACTCCCTGGAATCCCAGTTCCACAATAAATGTTTGATTTGTTCCATAAAGTTAATCATTTATGTCCAAATACCTCCTTTTGTTAGCGCGTTTGGTAAACAAACCCAAACTCACGACACGCGTGCGAGTCCAGTGGAAAGTACGGACGAAATGTCCAAAAAGTTATATTACAGGTAGTAGAAACATGTCAAACGAAGTATAGAATCAATCTTTAGGATGTTTTTAACATAAATCTTCAATAATGTTCCAACCGGACAATTCCTTGTCTTCAGAAAAGCACATGGAACAGAGCTCGCTCTCACGTGAACGAGCGTCACGAGCTCAAAGCATTCTGCCAGACCTCTGACTCATTCCCCTCTCATTCGGCCCCACTTCACAATAGAAGCATCAGACAAGGTTCTAAAGACTGTTGGAAGTGCAACACCTTAGGAAGTGCAACATGACCCATATCCCACTGTATCTTCAATAGGGAATGAGTTGAAAAACGACCAACCTCAGATTTCCCACTTCCTGTTTTCTCAGGTTTTTGCTTGCCATATGAGTTCTGTTATACTCACAGACATCATTCAAACAGTTCTGGAAACTTCAGAGTGTTTTCTATCCAAATCTACTAATAATATGCATATATTAGTAACTGGGACAGAGTAGCAGGCCGTTTACTCTGGGCACGCTTTTCATCCAAACGTGAAAATGCTGCAGGGTTGACAATTTCATCTTAAATCAGACATAAATGCCCTTGTGACAGGGGGAATGGAATCTTGTTGGGTTCAACAGGGAGTGGCAATTGAATGCAAGCAAAAATAATGATAATTGCTAAAACATTTCTAGCATGTCTATCTATGGGTAACAGGGTTAACATGTTATGCTCAACCTTCTTGGTTTTCCACCACAAAACACCAGAAAAGTGTCCAAAAGAGTAGAACCAGCTCACCTGGTTTAACTCTATGATTTGACTATTAGATGTTCAATGTTTCTTTTGAAAAAAATATTCAAAAAAGAGCAGTTTCAAGAGGTCAGTTCATGTAACAGGGTTGACCTTAAAATGAGGGACAGACGTAAATGAATCACTTGAAATCACTTGAATCACATGAAAAAATAATCCTCAGAAATAACTGAGGATTATTACACAACATTGCAATAAAATATCTAGGGCTTTACAATTATGGTGTCTAAGTTTTGATTTAAGTATTTATGCTGCTGTGGCAGTACTGTTGATATTTAAACTAGGTAGCTACACACACTCGGCCGGTGACCCCATCTCTCCAGTCATGCATGTTTGAATACCGGGAGCGCACACTCGGTACAGGGAAGATCAACAGGCGTAACCAACAGATGGCAATGACCTGCAGGCAGTGGGTTCCGAACAAAACATGTATAAAAATATCAGGGATCAAGGTAAGACCCAGATGCAGACTGTCGAAGTAACAATGTTTATTGTGGCAACAGGGGCAGGCAAAGACAGGTCAAGGCAGGCAGGGGTCGAAAATCCAGGGTAAGGCAACGGTACAGGACGGCAGGCGGACTCAAGGTCAGGGGCAGGCAGTGTTCAGTAATTTAGAGGTGGAGCAAAGGTACAGGACGGCAGGCAGGCTCAGGCAGAGAGGTCAGGCGGGCGGGTACAGGGTCCGGACAGGCAAAGGTCAAAAATCAGGAGGCCGAGGAAAGCGAGGCTGGGAACCGATAGGCGCTGACAGGAAAACCGCTGGTAAGCTTGAACGAACAAGACGAACTGGCAACAAACAGACAGAGAACACAGGTATAAATACACAGGGGATAACTGGGAAGATGGGCGACACCTGGAGGGGGTGGAGACAAGCACAAGGACAGGTGAAACAGATCAGGGTGTGACAAAAAAATGTATACAAAAAATATATTTTGGGGGAAATTAAACCACCACCCAATAGTTGTCACGCCCTGACCATAGAGAGATTTTTATGTCTCTATTTTGGTTTGGTCAGGGTGTGATTTGGGTGGGCATTCTATATTGTATGTTCTATGATTTTGCATTTCTATGTGTTGGGCCGGGTGTGGTTCTCAATCAGGGACAGCTGTCTATTGTTGTCTCTGATTTAGAACCATACTTAGGTTGCCTTTTTCCCACCTGTATTGGTGGGTAGTTGTCCATGTTTAGTTGCCTGTGTGCACTACGTAGGCTTCACGTTTCTTTTGTGAGTTTGTTAAGTGTTCTTCGTTTTTTATTTTTATTTTTTTATTTCACCTTTATTTAACCAGGTAGGCTAGTTGAGAACAAGTTCTCATTTGCAACTGCGACCTGGCCAAGATAAAGCATAGCAGTGTGAACAGACAACAACACAGAGTTACACATGGAGTAAACAATAAACAAGTCAATAACATGGTAGAAAAAAGAGAATCTATATACAATGTGTGCAAAAGGCATAAGGCATGAGGTAGGCAATAAATCGAATAATTACAATTTAGCAGATTAACACTGGAGTGATAAATCATCAGATGATCATGTGCAAGAAGAGATACTGGTGTGCAAAAGAGCAGAAAAGTAAATAAATAAAAGCAGTATGGGGGTGAGGTAGGTAAATTGGGTGGGTAGTTTACAGATGGACTATGTACAGCTGCAGCGATCGGTTAGCTGCTCGGATAGCAGATTTTTAAAGTTGTTGAGGGAGATAAAAGTCTCCAACTTCAGAGATTTTTGCAATTCGTTCCAGTCGCAGGCAGCAGAGAACTGGAAGGAAAGGCGTCCAAATGAGGTTTTGGCTTTAGGGATGATCAGTGAGATACACCTGCTGGAGCGCGTGCTACGGGTGCGTGTAGCCATCGTGACCAGTGAACTGAGATAAGGCGGCACTTTACCTAGCATAGCCTTGTAGATGACCTGGAGCCAGTGGGTCTGACGACGAACATGTAGCGAGGGCCAGCCGACTAGGGCATACAGGTCGCAGTGGTGGGTCGTATAAGGTGCTTTAGTAACAAAACGGATGGCACTGTGATAAACTGCATCCAGTTTGCTGAGTAGAGTATTGGAAGCTATTTTGTAGATGACATCGCCGAAGTCGAGGATCGGTAGGATAGTCAGTTTTACTAGGGTAAGTTTGGCGGCGTGAGTGAAGGAGGCTTTGTTGCGGAATAGAAAGCCGACTCTAGATTTGATTTTGGATTGGAGATGTTTGATATGAGTCTGGAAGGAGAGTTTGCAGTCTAGCCAGACACCTAGGTACTTATAGATGTCCACATATTCTAGGTCGGAACCGTCCAGGGTGGTGATGCTAGTCGGGCGTACGGGTGCAGGCAGCGAACGGTTGAAAAGCATGCATTTGGTTTTACTAGCGTTTAAGAGCAGTTGGAGGCCACGGAAGGAGTGTTGTATGGCATTGAAGCTCGTTTGGAGGTTAGATAGCACAGTGTCCAGGGAAGGGCCGGAAGTATACAGAATGGTGTCGTCTGCGTAGAGGTGGATCAGGGAATCGCCCGCAGCAAGAGCAACATCATTGATGTATACAGAGAAAAGAGTCGGCCCGAGAATTGAACCCTGTGGTACCCCCATAGAGACTGCCAGAGGACCGGACAACATGCCCTCCGATTTGACACACTGAACTCTGTCTGCAAAGTAGTTGGTGAACCAGGCAAGGCAGTCATTAGAAAAACTGAGGCTATTGAGTCTGCCGATAAGAATATGGTGATTGACAGAGTCGAAAGCCTTGGCCAGGTCGATGAAGACGGCTGCACAGTAATGTCTTTTATCGATGGCGGTTATGATATCGTTTAGTACCTTGAGTGTGGCTGAGGTGCACCCGTGACCGGCTCGGAATTAAAAGATGTATTCCAATCGCGCTGCACCTTGGTCCACTCCTTTAAACGGCCGTGACAATAGTGCACTTTGGAGACTTAAAGGGCAAAGGTTATTTTGCTCTGCTCAGAAATAACTGAGTATTATTATGCAACAATGCAACAAAATAACTAGGGCTTTACAATTATGGTGATACTTGGGAGAAAGTTTGAATTAAGTGGGTTAAAATCTTCCTAGAAGTGGAGGGTCTATATTAAAGGGATACTTCTGGATTTTGGCAATGAGGCCCTTTATCCTCTGCATACAATAATCGAGGTGAGGTGCATTAAAAGCCTGTCATATTAAATGAAGTGCTCTTTAAAACTTCTTACGGCTGCATCACGCTACCGGGATCGATATGACAACAGCCAGTGAAAGTGCAGGGCGCCAAATTCAAACAACAGAAATCTCATGATTAAAATTCCTCAAACATACATGTGTCTTATATCATTTTAAAGGTAATATTGTTGTTAATCCCACCAAAGTGTCCGATTTCAAATATGCTTTTCAGCGAAAGCACTACAAACGATTATGTTAGGTCACCACCAAACCACAATAAGCACAGCCATTTTTCCAGCGAAATATA
Source organism: Salvelinus fontinalis (assembly GCF_029448725.1). NCBI lineage: Eukaryota > Metazoa > Chordata > Actinopteri > Salmoniformes > Salmonidae > Salvelinus > Salvelinus fontinalis. The sequence continues at coordinate 34,819,947 of NC_074670.1, forward strand.
GCAGTCACAAAAAGCAGAAATAGAGATAAAATGAATCCCTAACCTTTGATTATCTTCATCAGATGACACTCATAGGACTTCATGTTACACAATACATGCATGTTTTGTTTGATAAAGTTCATATTTATATAAAAAAATCAGAGTTTACATTGGCGCGTTACATTCACTAGTTCCAAAAACGTCAAGTGATTTTGCATAGCCACATCATTTCAACAGAAATACTCATCATAAATGTAGATGATAATACAAGTTATACACATGGAATTATAGATATACCTCTCCTTAATGCAACCGCTGTGTTAGATTTCAAAAAAACTTTACGGAAAAAGCAACCCATGCAATAATCTGAGACGGCGCTCAGAAATATAATAAAATTAGCCGCCATTTTGGAGTCAACAGCAACCAGAAAATACATCATAAATGTTTCCTTACCTTTGATGAACTTCATCAGAATGCAGTCCTAGGAATCCCAGGTCCACAATAAATGCTTGATTTGTTCGATAATGTCCGTTATATATGTCCAATTAGCTACTTTGGTTAGCGCGTTTGGTAAACAATTCCAAGGTCACAAAGCGCGTCCACTATAACGTGATGAAATGTCCAAAAGTTCCGTAACAGTCAGTAGAAACATGTCAAACGATGTACTGAATCAATCTTTAGAATGTTGTTAACATACGTCTTGAATAACGTTCCAACCGGAGAATTAGATTGACTTCAGATGAGCGGTGGAACGGAGGTCCTCCTCATGTGAACGCGCATGGTGAAAGCATGGTCAGCTCGTGGCAGTGGTGACTAATTCCTGTCTCCTTCGGCCCCCCTTCACATTAGAGTCATCAGACAAAGTTCTATTGACATCTAGTGGAAGCCGTAGGAAGTGAAAACTCATCAATATCTCGCTGTAATTTCAATGAGAGCTTGGTTGAAAATCTGCCACCTCAGAAAAAATCCAAACAGGAAGATGAACTTCAGGTTTTTGCCTGCCATATGAGTTGGTTTATGATGGACACAGAGACATAAAATGGTATCCACAAATTCATCTGACTCTGGGGAAGAAAATTAAGGGCCTCATTGCCAAAATCCATAAGTATCTCTTTAATATAGACCTTCCACTTCTAGGAAGATTTTAATTAACTGGCTAAAAATGGGGGCCTCAAATGACAAAAAAAATGGGCCTTTGTGTGGCCTGAAGGAAAAAAATGGGCCGGTGTGTTTGAAATGCCAGGGCCGATTTTTGGTCTCAGTCCGCCCATTTCTACTTGTGTGCAACAAACATCCATGCTGAAGGTCTAAAGCTCTCCCCTCTCTCTCTCTCTGTCTCTCTCTGTCTTTCTCTTTCTCTTCTCTCCCATCCCCCCCTCTCTCTGTCTTTCTCTCTCCCACCCCCCCCCCTCTCTCTCCTCTCCCCCCCTCTCTGTCTTTCTCTCTCTCTCTCCTCCCCCTCTGTCTCTCTCTCTCTTTCTGTGTCCCTGTCTCTCTGTTGATTCCCCCGCTGCTATGTGTGGATGTGTCATGAAGGAGACATCAGGACCCCGTCTGTTGATTTATTCATGAGATGACTTTTAATATCATTTACTGTGACACAGGAGTCTGCATCTCAAATAAGCCTACAGGCGACTTTGTGTCTCTCTCTCTCTCTCTCTCGGTGTGTGTGTGTGTGTGTGTGTGTGTGTGTGTGTGTGTGTGTGTGTGTGTGTGTGTGTGTGTGTGTGTGTGTGTGTGTGTGTGTGTGTGTGTGTGTGTGTGTGTGTGTGTGTGTGTGTGTGTGTGTGTGTGGTATGGGGATGTCATGGTGTGTATTTGTTGGAAGATGTGGGGTTGTGCATGTGTGGGGGTGTGAAGGGTTGAGAATATACAGGTGACGAAGGGGACTATGTGTGGGACTGGTATGATATGCCTGTAGGCCTAAGAGTGAGTAGTCATGGGGAACGCAAGCTATAAGGTTGATATCAATATGTAAAGCAATATAAGGTGTATGGTGGAGTCTGTCTGTCCGTCCGTCCATCCGTCTGTCTATAAATAATGATGGCGCATCTCCATACCTGTACATGTTTGCAATATATGTCAAGGTGGCTGTCAATCTACATCATAAAGTAAATGCCTTTTCACTTTTCAATTTGTCTCAAACCTCAAACCCATTCAGCATTTCCTTGAGATGTCACAACGACATTGTTCTCAGACTATAAAAACATAATTTGACACCTTCTTCACACACGTCAATGTCCTCTTTTTCTGCGTGCTTATGATCTATTAGAGTCTTTGATTTAACGGCGAGGAATAGGTGGGTGGATGGAGCAGGAAGGGAGTGCAGGAAGTGGGATTTCATTTGGCTATAATCTAATTTGCTTTGATTAAAACACGTATGCAAATCCCTCTTAGCATGGGGATCAGCAAGACGAAGAGACACATTTCTCTCTCGCCGTCTCCCCTTCACACTCCTCCATTAAAGCCCTCCTCCCCCCTCGTTGCCCTAACCACTAAATTAAGACGTGTGTGAATTGGAGCTGAGACCCTATCATGCTGATACTGTAGCTGCTGCATAGATACAGTAGATATATGGAGGTGACATTTGACCTTAGACACATCACACAGGGTGTGATGTCACTCCTGCTGGCCACATACTGTACAGCCCTCAGTTCTGATGTGGTTTGATTTGAAATGTGTAGTGTAGAGGGCATGTGTGTGTGTCCACAACGGTGCGTCAGTGTTTGTGTGTGTGCTCATGCTGTCTGAGAGTGACTTTGCCAAGACTCACATGTCTCCTCGAGGTTGATACTCCCTTCAGCTGCCCACTGCTGAAGGTCACTCTGCCATCTTCCTGGTCTCTCTCTTTCTCTCAGGGCCGTGAACAGACCTTTCAGGGGGCATGTGCTCAAAATGAAAAAAAAGGGCACCCCTCCCCCTGCTTTTTTACAAACTTTCATAATTCATATCTCGAAATTCATAAAATGCCAAATGCCTCTGTAGCGAGCAGAGCATAAGCCTATTTATTTCTGCAACGACACACTCACTTATCATCACAAATTGTAAGCAAACGAGTTACAGTGCCTCCTAAAGACATGATTGACATTGGGAAAAGAGGGTGGGTTATCAGGTGATCGTTGATGGTTGATTTAAATCTGCTAGTTAGCTAGCTCAGTTTCGTTTACTATCTGCTGCGCATATCAGCCAACCAGACCGAATATTAATGATGTATAGATACAGTTAAATCCAGTGTTTATCGAATATTATGCTGCTGTGGCAGTACTGTTGATATTTAAACTAGGTAGCTACACACACTCGGCCGGTGACCCCATCTCTCCAGTCATGCATGTTTGAATACTGGGAGCGCACACTCGGTACAGGGAAGATCAACAGGCGTAACCAACAGATGGCAATGACTTGCAGTGGGTTCCGAACAACAATGACAAAAAATGTATACAAAAAATATATTTGAGGGGGAAATTATACCACCACCCAATAGGGCACTTTGGAGACTTAAGGGGCAAAGGGGCTTTTGCTCTGCACAGATAGAACCCTATCTGTGCATGTGCCTTCTCTCTCTCTACCCCTCTCTCTACCTCTACCTCTCTCTCTCTACCTCTCATTGTCCCCAGTGCCCGAGTGTCTCAGTGACCACTGCCCCAGGCAACTGACAACCTTCATCTGGAGAAACAATAGTGGACAAGCTCCCTGTACTGTAGCACAGGCTGTGTGGAGGAGGCCAGCAGGGGTACAGTATGTGTGTGTGCGTCTGTCTGTCTGTCTGTCTGTCTGTCTGTCTGTCTGTACAATTTTCTTCATGTCTGAGTGCCTCTGTTGGTGTCCTCTCTCTCTTCTCACCCTCGGTGAGTATGCAGTAATGAACTATGCCCAGCTCCTGTCTCTCCTTCTCTCGCTTCTTCTCTCTCCTCTCCTCCCTCTTTCGCTCTCTCCTCCCTTTATCCCAGCCCCAGCCAGCCTGTTCTTCAGTGTTACATAACCACAGACAGATGCTGAATCATCAGCTGCCCCTTGGCAGTCTCTCTGCCCAGAGGGTGCCAGGAGGAGACTGCCTGCCTCTACCCCCCTACACAAACACACACGCATGCATGCACACCCGCACACACACTAACACACAAACACACACCCTAAACTAATTCACGTTGGCCCAGACACACACACACATGCTCCACGATGGAACTGTAGTGAGAAGGGAGATGGATGAAGCCTATTTAATGTGTTTCCATGAAAAGCGAGAGAAAGGGAGGGAGAGGGGGTGAGACAGATCCCTCAGCTGTCTGGTGGGTTTTGATGTGGTGAAAAAAGGGGTTTTCATGTTCCTCAACTATGAAGATGAATTGCTTTTGAAGTGGGTTAGCTAGTTCGTTAGCGTCAATCGGATTAATTTGCTCTCGCCTTTTCCCTTCTCGTTTGATCTACTTGGAGGTTTGTGTTTGAATCACGCTGCTCATACTTTTGTCTAAAATGGTATTCAAAAGGTTTTATGGTCAACTCGAAGGCCTGGCACCTATCATCTCTTAGAGGAGTAACAACTAATTCTGAAGTAATGGTAACAAGACCAAAATAATGGTGACAATTAATACAAAAATAATGGTAACCCCTAATACTGAAATAATGTTAACTGTTACGGAAATAATTATAACAACTAACAGAGGTGTCATGCCCATAGTGTGCACAAGGGTTTGATTTGATTTGCAGGAGGTATGTTTGTAAATATATGTTATCATGCTATGTAGCCTATTGATTCCTTCTTGATGAATAAATAAAATTGTTGTTTTTCTGTAATACTAGCCACCAAGCAATGATATGACGTTGGCTTTAGCTAGCCACCCACTGTAGATAGCTAGCCACCTACCGCCAATCTGATCACGACTCCATTTTGCTCCTCCCTCTCTTATAGGCAGAAACTCAAACAGGGAGTACCCCTGCTAAGGTCTATTCAACGCTGGTCTGACCAATCGTAATCCATGCTTCAAGATTGTTTTGATCACGCGGACTGGGATATGTTCCGGGTAGCCTCTGAGAATAACATTGACGAATACACGGATACGGTGACTGAGTTCATCAGGAAGTGTATAGGAGATGTTGTACCCACAGTGACTATTATAACCTACCCAAACCAGAAACCGTGGATAGATGGCAGCATACGTGCAAAACTGAAAGTGCGAACCACCGCATTTAACCATGGCAAGGTGACTGGGAATATGGCCGAACAATGTAGTTATTCTCTCCGTAAGGCAATCAAACCGGCAAAACGTCAGTATAGAGACAAAGTGGAGTCACAATTCAACGGCTCAGACACGAGACGTATGTGGCAGGGTTTACAGACAATCACGGACTACAAAGGGAAAACCATCCACGTCGCGGACCCCGACGTCTTGCTTCCGGACAAGCTAAACACTTTCTTCGCCAGCTTTGAGGATAACACAGTGCCACTGACACGGCCCGCTACCAAGGACTGTGGGCTCGCCTTCTCCGTGGCCGACGTGAGTAAGACATTTAAGCGTGTTAACCGTTGCAAGGCAGCAGACCCAGACGGCCTAGGCGCATCCTCAGAGCATGCGCAGGCCAGCTGGCTGGAGTGTTTACGGACATATTCAGTCTCTCCCTATCACAGTCTGCTGTCCCCTCTTGTTTCAAGATGTCCACCATTGTGCCTGTAACCAAGAAAGCAAAGGTAACTGAACTAAATATCGCCCAGTGGCACTCACTTCTGTCATCATGAAGTGCTTTGAGAGGCTAGTTAGGCTAGTTATTATACCGCCCCAATAGATCCACAGACGATGCAATCGCCATCGCACTGCAAACTGCCCTATCCCATCTGGACAAGAGGAATACCTATGTAAGAATGCTGTTCATTGACTATAGCTCAGCATTCAACACCATAGCACCATCCAAGCTCATCAATTAGGCTCGGGGCCCTGGGTCTGAACCCCGCCCTGTGCAACTGGGTCCTGGACTTCCTGACGAGCCGCCCCCAGGTGGTGAAGGTAGGAAACAACACCTCCACTTCACTGATCCTCAACACAGGGGCCCCACAAGGGTACGTGCTCAGCCCCCTCCTGTACTCCCTGTTTACCCATGACTGTGTGGCCACACACGACTCCAACGCAATCATCAAGTTTGCAGACGACTGATTACCAAAAATGACGAGACAGCCTACAGGGAGGAGGTGAGGGCCCTGGGAGAGTGGTGCCAGGAAAATAACCTCTCATTCAATGTCAACAAAACAAAGGAGCTGATCGTGGACTTCAGGAAACAGCAGTGGGAGCATGCCCCTATCTACATCGACGAGACCACAGTGAGGAGATGGAAAGCTTCAAGTTCCTCAGCATACACATCACTGACGATCTTAAATGGTCCACCCACGCAGACAGTGTGTTGAAGAAGGTGCGACTGCGCCTTACAGTTTATTCTCCATTAGTCAGCACCTCTACACTAAATAATTTTCTCTGGGTGTGCGCCAGCTCATGCTTTTTATTAGTCAATGTCACTCCAACATTTCTCTATCTAATATTTACATATTTCTTAATTCCATTATTTTACTTTTAGATTTGTGTGTGATGTTGTGAATACTACTGCACTGTTGGAGCTAGGAACACAAGCATTTCGCTACACCCGCAATAACATCTGCTAAATATGTGTATGCGACCAATATGATTTCATTTGCCAAAGAAAACAATACGAAGGCAGACATTTACCAGTATAAATACTTTATATTTTTATCAGCAAACTCATACTTTCTCATCTTTTGGTTGCTAGAGGCACGGCCCAGTCATTTGTTCAATTAGTTCGATATTTATGGAAGCGACGCAGTCATTCTTTCTTCATGTTCCTTTGCCATGCTCAGTGGCAACGTTCTTATCCCTTGCTTGCTGCTACCTAGCCAACTAGCGACAGCTACACAGCCACGAACTCTGCAGCCAGAATAACGGCAAAGTTTATTCTGATCACATTGCATATCAAACACTAGGCTAAAAGCGAGCGAAATAGCTTGTTGCTGCTAGCAAACGTGCCAATATGACAACTGAATTCAAAAACATCAATGGCTGAAAACAACTGGTCAATCTAGAAACATGGGAGGATTTGACAGCATAGCGCCACCTGAGTCATGACTGCACTGCAACAGTAGGGACCAGAGAAATTCATGTTCCTCACTCACCACGTTAGGTCATCAGCTGCTCCAAAAAAAGATGTCTCTGCAAAAACAAATCAATGCTGGCTAGCTAAGTTTGTCTTAATTTGGCCTGTGTTTACAATTTAGGTTTGTGTGGTTGTTGGTTTAGCTTTCAGTAACTTTGTAGCAAATCAAATCAAATTGTATTTGTCACATGCGCCGAATACAACAGGTGTAGTAGACCTTACAGTGAAATGCTTACTTACAAGCCCTTAACCAACAATGCAGTTTTAAGAAAAAAAAGTTTTAAGAAAATATTTACTAAAATAAACTTCAGTAAAAAATATCTAAAATATAATTCAAAATAATTAAGGAGCAACAGTAAAATAACAGTAGCGAGGCTATATACAGGGGGTACTGGTACAGAGTCAATGTGCGGGGGCACTGGTTAGTCGAGGTAATTGCGGTAATATGTACATGTAGATAGAGGTAAAATGACTGATTGCAAGGTGTCCCGATATCTTTTCCAACTGTCCCGTTATCTGGTTTTAATGTCCATTCTATCATGCCCTTCTAGACAATCAGAAACGACTATTCAACAATGAATATGCCTGCCTATTCTTGAATCTTGTGTGAAAGAGCAAAACAATAATTATCCTCCTCCTTCTCTCTGTCTTTCTCACTCACCTGTTTCAATCTCACCTCTCTCTGTCCCACAGCATGGGTGACTCAGTTCGTCTCTAGATTCTATAACAATGGCAACCATGTTCTCCACCTCCATCTTATACTTATCTGTTCTGTGTCTGTGTGTCACACTTACACAATGCTCATTTGTTGAATGCTAGGGAATTTCACAAACACATCTCCACACTCCATCCACCATTTCCCTCTCTGCCTTCTCTTCTTTCTCTCACTCTCCAGTTTCCCTCCATCTCGTTTCCTCCCTCTCATTCTCCCTCATCAGACGGAGGTAAGAATAGAACAGGGGAAGCCCTCTCACCTCTCCCTGCACATTGCCAAATTAGCATATTCATGAGAGACAACATTAATTATACATGAGATCCGGAGGGGAAACAGAGAGGCAGAAAATGAGGCATATACAACACACACACACACACACGGGAGAGTACAGACGGAACCAATGTGACACACACAAATGCATATAATTGGTATGAGAGAATGAAAGATATTGACAGAACGCAGGAGAGAGGTACAGTACTGGTATACACAAAATGAAGGAGAGAGAGAAAACACTCAAATAGAGAATGGGAAATTGTAAAATGCATTGCTTTTACATAAAATTCTTCAACTTGCATCATTTTATAGTAGTGTATTTAGTCAAAAAGCATGGGGAGTCGACTGTAAAAGGCAATAAAAGTATCACCATAAAGCAAGGATATTAAAATCGTTTTGACATACAACATGACGTCTGATCTGACAGATCAGAGTGACTCATGGGATGGGCAGGGCTCTAAAATAACAGTTTTCATTGGTAATTGTGAATTTTCAACCAAATATTGGGATTTTACTTATAGATATAGATCAAAACACTTGGGTGAACTGTTGTAGTCATATAAATATAATAATGACTCTCATTTTATGGTTGGTGTTGTTTGGTATGACAACAAATAAAAAAAAGCCAGGTAGGAGGGCTGGAAACAACGTTTTGGAGTAGGCTATCTGATTCAGAACATGCAGTTGCACAAACAACATGCTGATCTATACCATCACTGGTAGCATACATGTATACAGTTGAAGTCGGAAGTTTACATAGACCTCAGCCCAATACATTTAAACTCAGTTTTTCACAGTTCCTGACATTTAATCCTAGTAAAAAATTCCCCGTCTTAGGTCAGTTAGGATCACCACTTTATTTTAAGAATGTTAAATGTCAGAATAATAGTAAAGAGAATGATTTATTTCAGCTTTTATTTCTTTCATCACATTCCCAGTGGGTCAGAAATTACCATACACTCAATTAGTATTTGGTAGCATTGCCTTTAAATTTGCTTAACTTGGGTCAACTATTTCAGGTAGCCTTCCACAAGCTTCCCACAATAAATTGGGTGAATTTTGGCCCATTCCTCCCGACAGAGCTTGTGTAACTGAGTCAGGTTTGTAGGACTCCTTGCTCAAACACACTTTTTCAGTTCTGCCCACAAATGTCTATAGGATTGAGGTCAGGGCTTTGTGATGGCCACTCCAATACCTTGACTTTGTTGTCCTTAAGCCATTTTGCCACAACTTTGGAAGTATGCTTGGGGTCATTGTCCATTTGGAAGACCCATTAGGCGACCAAGCTTTAACTTCCTGACTGATGTCTTGAGATGTTGCTTCAATACATACACATAGTTTTCCTACCTCATGATGCCATCTATTTTGTGAAGTGCACCAGTCCCTCCTGCAGCAAAGCATCCCCACAACATGATGATGCCCCCCCCGTGCTTCACGTTTGGGATGGTGTTCCCCCTTTTTCCTCCAAACATAACAATGGTCATTATGGCCAAACAGTTCTAGATTTGTTTCATCAGACCAGAGGACATTTCTCCAAAAAGTACAATCTTTGTTCCCATTTGCAGTTGCAAACCGTAGTCTGGCTTTTTATGGCGGTTTTGGAGCGGTGGCTTCTTCCTTGCTGAGTGGCCTTTCAGGTTATGTCGATATAGAACTCGTTTTACTGTGGATAAAGATACTTTTGTACCTGTCTCCTCCAGCATCTTCACAAGGTCCGTTGCTGTTGTTATGAGATTGATTTGCACTTTTCGCACCAAAGTACGTTCATCTCTAGGAGACAGAACGCATTTCCTTCCTGAGCGATATGACGGCTGCGTGGTCCCATGGTGTTTATACTTGCGTACTATTGTTTGTACAGATGAACTTGGTACTTTCAGAAGCTTCTAAAGCCATGACATAATTTTCTGTAATTTTCCATGCTGTTTAAAGGCACAGTCAACTTAGCGTATGTAAACTTCTGACCCACTGGAATTGTAATATAGTAAATTATAATCTAAATAATCTGTCTGTAAACAGTTGTTGGAAAAATTACTTGTGTCATGCACAAAGTAGATGTCCTAACCGATTTGCCAAAACTATAGTTTGTTAACAAGAAATTTGTGGAGTGGTTGAAAAACAAGTTTTAATGACTCCAACCTAAGTGTATGTAAACTTTCCTCCTGGCTACCCCAACCCCGGCCAAGAGCTATGCCCCCCCCCCCCTCCCTCAGCTAATTGCCCGAGCCTCCCCAGCTTCTCCTTCACCCAAATTAAGATAGCAGATGTTATGAAAGAGCTGCAAAACCTGGACCCATACAAATCAGCTGGGCTAGACAATCTGGACCCTCTCTTTCTAAAACTTTCCGCCGCCATTGTTGCAACCACTATTACCAGTCTGTTCAACCTCTCTTTCGTATCGTCCGAGATCCCTAAAGATTGGAAAGCTGCCGTGGTCATCCCCCTCTTCAAAGGGTGTGACGCTCTAGACCCAAACTGTTATAGACCTATATCCAAGTTAATAAACAGATCACCGACCATTTCGAATCCCACCATACCTTCTCCGCTGTGCAATCCGGTTTCCGAGCTGGTCACGGGTGCACCTCAGCCACGCTCAAGGTACAAAACGATATCATAACCGCCATCGATAAAAGACAGTACTGTGCAGCAGTCTTCATCGACCTGGCCAAGGCTTTCGACTCTGTCAATCACCGTATTCTTATCGGCAGACTCAATAGCCTTGGTTTCTCAAATGACTGCCTCGCCTGGTTCACCAACTACTTCGCAGACAGAGTTCAGTGTGTAAAATCGGAGGGCCTGTTGTCTGGACCTCTGGCAGTCTCTATGGGGGTACCACAGGGTTAAATTCTCGGGCCAACTCTTTTCTCTGTATACGTATATCAATGATGTCGCTCTTTCTGCGGGTGATTCTCTGATCCACCTCTACGCAGACGACACCATTCTGTATACATCTGGCCCTTATTTGGACACTATGTGTAAACTAACCTCCAAACGAGCTTCAATGCCATACACCACTCCTTCCGTGGCCTCCAACTACTCTTAAATGCTAGTAAAACTAAATGCATGCTTTTCAACCATTCGCTGCCCGCACCCGCCCGCCCGACTAGCATCACTACCCTGGACGGTTCTGACCTAGAATATATGGACAACTACAAATACCTAGATGTCTGGCTAGACTGTAAACTCTCCTTCCAGACTCATATTTAACATCTCCAATCCAAAATTAAATCTAGAATCGGCTTTCTATTTCGCAACAAAGCCTCCTTTACTCATGCCGCCAAACTTACCCTAGTAAAACTGACTATCCTACCGATCCTCGACTTCGGCGATGTCATCTACAAAATAGCTTCCAATACTCTACTCAGCAAACTGGATGCAGTCTATCACAGTGCCATCCGTTTTGTTACCAAAGCCCCTTATACCACCCACCACTGCGACCTGTATGCTCTAGTCGGCTGGCCCTCGCTACATATTCGTTGCCAGACACACTGGCTCCAGGTCATCTATAAGTCTATGCTAGGTAAAGCTCTGCCTTATCTCAGCTCACTGGTCACGATAACAACACCCACCCGTAGCACGCGCTCGAGCAGGTATATCTCACTGGTCATCCCCAAAGCCAACACCTCTTTTGGCCGCCTTTCCCCTTCCTTTTCTCTGCTGCCAGTGACGGGAACGAATTGCAAAAATTGCTGAAGCTGGAGACTTAAATTTTCCTCACTAACTTTAAACATCAGCTGTCTGAGCAGCTAAATGATCGCTGCAGCTTGTACATAGTCCGTCTGTAAATAGCCCACCCAATCTACCTAACTCATCCCCATTTTGTTTTTATTTACCTTTCTGCACTTTTGCACACCAGTATCTCTACTTGCACATCATCATCTGCTCATTTATCACTCCAGTGTTAATCTGCTAAATTGTAATTACTTCGCTAATATGGCCTATTTATTGCCTACATCCTCACGCCATTTGCACACTCTGAAAATAGACTTTCCTTTTTTATATTGTGTTATTGACTGTACGCTTGTTTATTCCATGTGTAACTCTGTGTTGTTGTTTGTGTCGCACTGCTTTGCTTTATTTTGGCCAGGTCGCAGTTGTTAGAACTTGTTCTCAACTAGCTTACCTGGTTAAATAAAGGTGAAATAAAATAAATAAAATAAAAACTTCCGACTTCAACTGTATATATTAGAGCTAACGTTTGCTTTGTCATAGCTAGTGCATTAAGCTTCCTAACTAACTTGGGTTTTGCAGAGAGAGCGAGATACAGAAACTGATAGTATAGTAGAGAAAACCTCTGGATTCATATTTAGAAGCGGCTTGGAAAGCAGAATTGTTCTTGTTTTGTAAGAATCTGTGTTGAGTGCATGAATTGGCAGCATGCTGAGAGAATAAACAGCATGGAGGACCTGTGTGCTGCCTGCTTGAGTGACAGGGGGCAGGTCTTGGTGTGTTTGGCCCGGGAACTGTAAGCAAGCAGGCAGAAAGTGGACTCTATGGCACTCGGAGGTTGAGGCAAAGCGAAGCCTTATCATTACAAAAATGATTATCTGGGTGCTCCCAAAATCCAGTTCGCACAGCAAAATATTAGGGAGCATATGCGACCAAAATGGTCGACACTTTAGAGCCCTGGGAGAGGGACATGCTGGGTAATGTGTGATGGCGGTGGCGGGTGGCTGAGTAAGTCGTCCACTGTAGGCTGGTGTCACTTGAAATCAGAGGACAGGCTCCTTGTAATGGTTGGAATGGAATTAATGGTTGGTACCTTTCCATTTATTCCCATCGAGCTCATCTTCTGATTTCTCCCTCCACCAGTCTCCACTGGAAGCATCAGTATGATCCAATCAAAGACAACTGAAGCTACCTATCGGACTATCAGAGAGCTTCCGGTAAACCCCCTTAGCCAGCCCGGTAAGCCCCTTAGGACTACTGAAGACCTCATCCACCTCTCTACTTCATTTCCCTCCTCATCCCCCTCTACTTCATTGCTCTCTGCATCCCCCCATTCAACCCACCTCATCATTTCCCCCTCTTTATCCCTCTCTGATTTGATTCACAAAATCACTACCAAGTATCACCACAGTGGAGTACCACATAAAGCGTTCATAGCTGCACTAGAAGAGACCCTTGGCAGTGGTTACAGTGTAAACCTTCATATACGGTGCTGTACACTTTTTTTCTTGACTAGTATTGCTGTAAATGGATGGTTAGCTAAGAACGTAATTACTTAATTTTGGATTAGACTCCACTGCTTGAGCCATTAATGCCATAATGAGACATAAACTGGACATACTATACAGTAGGCTAAGCATGGATAGACATTTTCAGACTGAGCTTTAGCACAGTGACAGTAATAACATAATGGACATGATTCAGAGTTGAAATAAACACAACTCAGACTTTCGTGTAAATCATTAATTGGCATCAATGCGAGACTTAACAAGCAGATGTCAAGTCAGAGTACCACCCACATTGTCTGCTGCATGATATGTCATTTGAATGGGATATAGGCTGCATAACAGAGACTTACTAAGTGTGTGTGGTGTTATAGTAAATAGGGTCCCCCCATGCTGATCAAGATACACTATATACACAAAAATATGTGTACACCCCTTCAAATTAGGCAATTTGGCTATTCCAGCCACACCCATTGCTGACAGGTGTAAAAAAAAATCGAGCACACAGCCATGCAATCTCCATAGACAAACATTTCCAGTAGAAGGGCATTACTGAAGAGCTCAGTTACTTTCAACGTGGCACCATCATAGGATGTCACCTTTCCAACAAGTCTGCTCGTCAAATTTCTGCAATCTGCAGAGTAGCGCTACTGTAATTAACTGAGGACATTTAATTGGGAAACACAAGGGGATGGGAGGGAGAAAAAGGGACATAGAGAGAGAAAAGTAAAGGATGGGCGGGAGATAGAGAGAGGAAAGCAGAGGAAGGGAGGGAGTGTGATGGGGAGAGAACACTAGGCAGAAACAGAAACAAATCACTGAAATATATAGGATGCATGAGTAGCATCTCTATCTATACATTTATTTTACATTAAACATTTTTTTTTATTAGGATCCCCATTAGCCAATTGCAACAGCTAGTCTTACTGGGGTCCAAAAGATAATGAAAAAGACATTACAGACAAAAGACAATGTACAATTTACATACATTTAAAAACATGAACAGGTAGTGTGCGTGTGTGTGTGTGCGTCTATCAGTTACACATACATGTCAGTACATACACACAACAAGTAGGTCACATGGGGGAGAGGCGTTGTGCCGTGAGGTGTTGCTTTATTTGTTTTTTTTAAACCAGGTTTACTGTTGAGCTATATGAGATGGAAGGGAGTTCCATGCAATCATGGCTCTGTATACTGTACGTTTCTTGAATTTGTTCTGGACCTAGGGACTGTGAAAAGACCCCTGGTGGCATGTCTGGTGGGGTAAGTGCTGTGTGTCAGTTGACTATGCAAATAATTTGGCATTTCTAACACAATAATGTGTCTTATAAAAACAAGAAGGGTGCAGTCAGTCTTTCCTCAACTCTTAGCCAAGAGAGACTGGCATGCATAGTATTGATATTAGCCCTCTGATTACAATGAAGAGCAAGACGTGCCACAATCTTCTGGGCCAGCTGCAGCTTAACTAGGTCTTTCTTTGCAACACTTGACCACATGACTGGACAATAATCAAGATAAGATAAAACTACAGACTGCAGGACTTGCTTTGTGGAGTGTGGTGTCAAAAAAGCAGAGCATCTCTTTATCACAGACAGACCTCTCCCCATATTTACAACCATTGAACCTATATGTTTTGACCATGACAGTTTGCAATTCATCTCCCAGTGTCTGCTGGAAATCGGACTGAACCAGGTTTTCCTCTAGGAGTTTTGAATTCTGTTATTTTTTTATCCTGAAAAACTCCCCAGTCTTTAACGATTACAAGCATACCCATAACATGGTGCAGCCACCACTAGGCTTGAAAACATGGATAGTGGTACTCAATAATACGTTGTATTGGATTTTCCCAAAACATAACACTTTGTATTCAGGACAAAAAGTTAATTGCTTTGCCACATTTTTTGCACTATCACTTTATTGCCTTGTTGCAAACAAGATGCATGTTTTGGAATATTTATTATTCTGCACAGGCTTCCTGCTTTCCACTCTGTCAAATAGGTTAGTACTGTGGAGTTACTACAATGTTGTTGATCCATCCTCAGTTTTCTACTATCACAGCCATTAAACTCTGTAACTGTTTTAATGTCATCATTGTCCTCATGGTAAAATCCCTAAGCGGTTTCCTACCCTCTCTGGCAACTGAGACAGTAAGGACACCTGTATCTTTGTAGTGACTGGGTGTATTGATACACCATTTAAAGTGTAATTAATAACTTCACCATGCTCAAAGGAATATTCAGTGTCTGATTTTTTATATTTTTACCCATCTACCAATAGGTGCCCTTCTTTGTGAGGCATTGGAAAATCCCCCTGGTATTTGTGGTTGAATCTGTGTTTGAAATTCACTTCTCAACTGAGGGATCTTATATGTGGAGTACAGAGATGAGGTAGTCATTAAATCATGTTATTATTGCACAGAAAGTGAGTCAATGCAAATTATTAAGCACATTTTTACTCCTGAACTTAGTTAGGCTTGCCATAATAACTGTGTGCAATACTTATTGACCCAAGACATTTCAGCTTTTCATTTTGAATGAATTTGTAAACATTTCGAAAAACATAATTCCACTTTGACATTATGGGGTATTGTGTGTAGGCCAGTCAAAAAATTATTATTATTAGACATTTCTTAATTCCGGCTGTAACACAGCAAAATGTGGATACTTTCTGAAATAAAAATGTGTAAAAAAAAACCACCAACCGTATACACTAAGTTTACGGTTTATACTAAGGATAATGATTTACAGCTTTGTTATTTTAAAATCATATTTCATTATTTCATTTATTTTACATCCGATACAGTGGTGGTGAGTGCCGTTTAAGATGAAGGAGGACGATTTTCTTTTCATGTGCATGGCCTTATTTCTATTACAGTATATTGGATGACTGTCATTCATATTCCATTCACCCAGTTAGTTCAATGTAACAGCGATAGGTTTAGGCTACTACATGATACAAAAATGTTCCCTATACCCATCATGACGTTGCTACAACCTAAAGGCCGGCCCAAGCGAAACCTGATTCAATACGGCCCGCAGAATCATGCTCAGATCACATAAAGAATTTGAAAAGTTTAGAAAAACGTGTTTGAATACTCGTCTTTGTGTAATGATTTAATTCCCACTGCTTGTGGAACATTTATTTTGAAGGCACGTATAAATAACAACTGCACGTGGACAGACAGTGACTGACAGGATGACACACGTCACAGTTACAAATAGTATCTAGCTAGAAATTGTGCAAAAAAATAGTTTTTCAAAGATTTCAAATAAAAGGAAAGTAGGCAATGCATGTAGGGTGTTCCAGCAAGAGTGGACATCGAAATATTTCTTTATTGAGATCTCTGGGAGGTGATATCTGTGTGCTTAGTGTGCAAAGAGAGTATCGCTGTCTTGAAAGACTACAACTTGTCCCGACACTTCCAGACGAAGCATGCAGAGAAATACAGGAATATGTCTTCTAAGCAGAGGGCAAGTGCATCGAAAGAGTTGATTTCTCAGTTGCAAAAGAAGCAAAGACTTTTCACAAAACTGCATTCAGCAAACAACGGAATTGCGAGAGCTAGCTACAGCATGTACTGTCCCACAAAATTGCTAAACATAGCAAGCCATTCACTGTGGGCGAATTCATTAAAGAATGTTTAATTGACTCTGCAGCAATTCTTTGCCCCGATAAGAAAGAGCTGTTTGAAAATGTTTCCCTGTCAAGACGAACAGTGACACGGCGTGTTGAGGACATCGCAGAGAATACGGAACAACAGTTGAAAGACAAGGTAAAGGATTTCACCTATTTCTCCTTGGCCCTGGATGAGAGCAGCGATGCACGTGACGTGGCACAGTTGTTGATATTCTTACGAGGTATAACCCTAGACTTTGAAATTACAGAGGAGCTTGCTTCAGTGCAGTCAATGAAGAGCACAACCACAGGGAAAGATTTATTGGAGGGGGTTAATAAGTGTGGCAAAGCTGGGACTGAGTTTTGAAAAGTTATCCAGTGTGACCACTGATGGGGGCCCAAACTTGACAGGAAAAAACGTTGGCCTTTGAAAAGGATACAAGATCAAGTAGCTGAGCTGAACCCAGATCAGAAAATTATTTTCCTGCATTGCATTATTCCTCAGGATACCTAAATTGTACAACTGAATGCTTTCAACTGAAATGAATCTTCTGCATTTAACCCAACCCCTCTGAATCAGAGAGGTGCAGAGAGCCGCCTTAATCGACATCCACGTCTTCAGTGCCTGGGGAACACTGGGTTAAACTGTCTTGCTCAGGGGCAGAATGACAGATTTTTACCTTGTCAGCTCTGGGATTTGATCCAGCAACCTTTCGGTTACTGGCCCAACGCTCTCACGCTCTAATCACTAGGCTACAGGTGCTCTGTAAATGTGTTCTGAAAATGAGCCATGTTGTGGATACAGTCACTGACGTGGTAAACTTCATAAGAGCAACATCTTTAAACCACAGGCAGTTTGTCTCACTGTTGGAAGAGATTGAGTCGGGTCATGCAGATCTCCCCTAGCACACAAACGTGAGATGGCTGAGTTTGGGGAAGGGTTTTAAAAGGGTGTGGGACCTGAAGTAGGACATTGCTGAGTTTTTGCAAATGAAAGTAAAATATGTGGATTTCCCTCAACTGCAAGATAAAGAATGGTTGGCTGATTTTGCCTTCACCGTGGACATCATGGCCCTCATGAATTAACTGAATTCTAAACTAGAAGGGAAGGGCCTTTTTGCACATCAGATGTACAGCCGTGTCAAAGCCTTCAAGGGAAAATTACTCCTCCTGACCCGCCAAGTAGAAGCCAACAATCTCACCCACCTTCCGACACTACCAGTCTGTTCCCTATCAGATGACCAGCGGGAGAAGTATACATCGCTGCTGCGTGCTTTGAACGGTGAGTTTTCTCGTCGTTCTGAGGATTTCAATGTTTTGGAAAATGGCATGCTGTTGGTTTCCTCTCCTTTCACCTTCAATGTGGATAACGCTCCCACTGACCTGCAACTTGAGCTTATCGATCTTCAGTCTGATGCAGTGATTGGAGAACTATTCAAAACGATGTCACTGACGAGGTTCTATGCGTCTCTTGATGAACAAAACTTTTCAAAGATTAGGAGTCATGCTCAGATGTTTGTACTGTTTGGGTCAACTTATGTATGTGAACAGACATTTATTTACAGTGATGAAATATAACAAGTCAAGGCAAAGATCATCTCTTACTGACTCTCACCTCTCAGCAATCCTGCGCATAGCGATGTCAAAAACTATACCTGACTTCACTTCATTTCTGGATGTGATTTACAGTAGATATATCTGTCAACACATGATGTATAATCCTGTAATATGATTCTGGCTTAAGATGGGGAAAAATATATTCTAATGTGGCCCTCCATGGAAAATAATTGCCCATGCCTGACCTAGCCTATGAATGAAAGTTTACAAAGTAGGTGCACACAGGTCAAGACACACATTTAGATGACAGACAGTGACACATGGACTGAGGGTGACATCCAATATCGCCTTGCACACTCTTGCCTGCATCTAGCTGATATAGGGTGTAATCATTAGTCGAAGAGTTTCCAGTGGAAAAATTGAGGTATGTTTACTTACGCTTTGTTCCGTTTGCTTCTGTTTAAGAATCGTTTTTCAACAGAATCAGCGGAATGAATACACCCCTGATCACGCGTCAACACAGTTCACTTTCATAGCAGCCACGTTGTATTTCTTCTCGCTTCTATGCGCTCTCCTCGTTTCACCTCTTCCCTTTGCTTGTGGACTTCAATGCACAACACATCAACTGTATGTGACCAGGCGGAAAAACCTTTCCAAGCCATACTGCTACACAGCCTACTTTGTTGTCACCATATTTGCTATAGTAACGTAATAGTCAGCATAGCTAATAGAACTAACGCGTAAGTAAACCCGCTACAATCATGCAGTAACGTTACAGTGTACAGTCTGTAGTTACACCGGCGGCCCCGGTGGCAATAAATTTGTAAAACCTAAAGCTTAACTTGACTTGGAAGAGTTCCAGTGTTGTGTTGGATAGTCATAGCCATCTAGCTAACATAGCATACCTCTGTTTGAGCAGGGTGTTTTAGTAGGCTGAACTAACTAGCTGCATTTGCTAGCTAAGTAAGTGAAATAAATGATATTCTTTCTCTCTTACTCCTCCATTTTGGAATAAAATAATTTGTTCAAAACTGTTCAAATATTGTCTTTCTCTCTCTCTGAGTCAACTACTCACCACATGTTATGCATTGCAGTGGTAGCTAGCTGTAGCTTATGCTTTCAGTAATAGATACATTCTGATCCTTTGATTGGGTGGACATGTCAGTTCATACTGCAAGAGCTATGATAGGTTGGAGGACGTCCTCCGGAAGTTGTCATAATTACTGTGCAATTCTACGGAAGGGGGTGAGAACTATGAGCCTCCTAAGTTTTGTATTGCAGTCAATGTACCCAGAGGAGGGCGGAAGCTAGCTGTCCTCCAGCTACACCATGGTGCTACCCTACAGAGTGCTGTTGAGGCTACTGTAGACCTTCTTTGCAAAATAGTTTGTACTGAAATATCCTAGTCAATTAGAAGTACTGTTACTTTAATTACATTTTAGTTACGGACTTATTAAATACTAAAAAAAAAGTACAAGTATATTGGAAAAGCTACTCAATTACAGTAACGAGAGTAGTTGTAATTAGTTAATTTACACCTCTGGTGTGGTGCGTGTGTTTGATGTGTTTGTGTATGTACAGAATATGCATGTATGTGTGCACATGCGTGTTTGCGTGTGTGCGCGTGCATTACTGTATGTGTGTGTTTAGTCCCCTGGTCCCGGTGGCTGACGCTAATATCAGATTACGGATGTAAATTGGCAGAGTGGCAGTCTCTCATTATCACTAATAAGACTGTAAAGGGCCATGGCCCCTCTATCTGCACTCTACAGCCAGATGAGGGGAGGAGGAGGGGGCAGAGAGGGAGGGAGGAGTGGGGATGGAAGGGAGGGAGGGAGGGAGGGAGGGAGGAAGGAAGGAGGGCACAGGAGGGGGCAGGGTATAGTATCCCCAGTCTCCAAACACACAGCAATGCACACACACATACACAAACCTTAGTGACACAAAACTAAGAGCGTTAGAAACTGATATTTTTAGACTCCGATCTTTCAGGAGAGTTAACACATTACACATACACAATGTGTCTCAATTTCACAAAAATACTATCACACATAATGGTACAGAAATCTATTCACCCATATGTGCTATGCAGTCGATTTCCGCATTCCAAATTGCAGACTATTCCCTCTTTAGTGCACTCCTTTAGACCAGGACCTATAGATCTCTATAGTCAAAAGTAGTGCACTATGTAAGGAATAGGGTGCCATTCGGTAGCAGACGATGTGTGAGATAACAAGATAAGAATCTGGACACAGATAGTATGTATTAACCGTCTAACATTAGTATGTATTGTTGCACGAAACTATAATTGCATTGCACAGATTCATTTCTTTCATACAGTTCTAAGAGGATGTCAATTTGGTGCACAACAACTTAGATATTATAATAGAACACAGTTTAGCACCCATGCAGGCAGGCAGACACACACACACAAACACACATACGCACACGCACGCGCACATACACACACACACACACACACACACACACACACACACATCATACTCGCATCAATTCACCACACCCCTGGCTCCCACCCACTCCTTCCCACACACAGACACGTACACACTAACACACACTGACCTGTGCCAGTTGACAGAATGGAAATGATTACTGTGGGGAAATGTCAGTTGAGAATAATGACGGTAATGTAATTACAGAACGTGACCCGTGTAGCAGAGAGGAGAGCAGCACCTCCCACTCCTACAGACTATCTGCTGCTTATGATTATGGGCATGAAAAACTGTGGTTGTTAGTGTTGAGGATATTGTTTCTGTTATCCATATACTGTACTGTATGCATAGCCGCAGGAAGTAGAGGTGCTGAATTACCCCATTGATAAATCAGAATAAAAAAATTATAATTATAAATAATTGTCATCAGCAGAGCGTCTGTCTGTCATGAGCTTCACTGTGTTCGAGAGTGTGTGTTTGTGTGTACATGCTTAGCTGTGTTTGAGTGCATGCATACAGTGCATTTGGTAAGTATTCAGACCCCTTCACTTTTTCCACATTTTGTTACATTACAGACTTATTCTAAAATTGATTTTTTTTAAATCCTCATCAATCTACACACAATACCCCATAATGACAAAACAGGTTTCTATAATTTTTTGCAAATGTATTAAAAATAAATTAACAGAACTACCTTATTTGCATACTGTAATGATTCAGACCCTTTGCTATAAGATAAGACTCGAAATTAAGCTGAGGGGCATACCGCTTCCATTCATGATCCTTGAGATATTTCTACAACTTGACTGGAGTCACCTGTGGTAAATATAAGGTCCCATGGTTTATATAAGGTTCTATAGTTGACAGTGCATGTCAGAGCAAAAACCAAGCCATCAGGTCAAAGGAATTGTCCCTAGACACAGTATTGTGTCATGGAACAGATCTGGGGAAGGGTACCAAAAAATCTCTGCAGCATTCAAGGTCCCAAAGAACACAGTGGCCTCCAAAGTTTAAACGAAGTTTAGAACCACCAAGACTCTTCCTAGAGATGGCTGCCCGGCCAAACTGAGCAGTCAGGGGAGAAGGGCCTTAGTCAGGGAGGTGACCAAGAACCCGATGGTCACTCTAACAGAGCTCCAGAGTTCCACTGTGGAGATGGGAGAAACTTCCAGAAGGACAGCCATCTTTGCAGCACTCCGCCAATCAGGCTTTTATAGTAGAGTGGCCAAACTGAAGCCACTCCTCAGTAAAAGGCACATGATAGCCTGCTTGGAGTTTGCCAAAAGGCACCTAAAGGACTCTCAGACCTTGAGAAACAAGATTCTCTGGTCTTATGAAACCAAGATTGAACTCTTGGCCTGAATGTAAAGCGTCACATCTGGAGGAAACCAGGCACCTGGTCAACATCATCCATACGGTGAAGCATGATGGTGGCAGCATCATGCTGTGGGGATGTTTTTCAGCGGCATGGACTGGGAGACCAGTCAGGATTGAGGTAAAGATGAATGGAGTAAAGAACAGAGTTCCTTGATGAAAACCAGCTCCAGAGCGCTCAGGACCTCAGACTGAGTCGATGGTTTACTTTCCAACAGGACAATGACCCTAAGCACACAGCCAAGACAACGCAGTAGTGGCATCGGGACAAGTCTCTGAATGTCCTTGAGTGTCCCAGCCAGAGCCCGGACTTGAACCCGATCAAATCTCAGCCAGAACCCGGACTTGAACCCATCTCTGGAGAGACCTGTAAATAGCTGAGCAGCGATGCTCCCCATCCAACCTGACAGAGCTTGAGAGGATATGCAGAGAAGAATGGGAGAAACTCCCCAAATATAGGTGTGCCAAGATTGTAGCATCAAACCCAAGAAGACTCCAGGCTGTAATCGCTGCCAAAGGTGCTTCAACAAAGTACTGAGTAAAGGGTCTGAATACTTATGTAAATGTGATATTTCAGGTGTATTATTTTATAAATTTGCAAAAATGACAACCTGTTTTTGCTTTGTCATTATGGGGTGTTGTGTGTAGATTGATGAGGGAGGAAAAACAATTTAATACATTTTAGAATAAGGCTGTAACGTAACAATGTGGGAAAAGTGAAGGGGTCTGTATGTGTGACTGTCTATCTTCCCCTGGCACTCTATCCCCAGTGTAGTGAAGTGAAGTGAAGTGGGGTTTAAGTGTAGACAGTCTTTCATTATCTGCAACCACACGCAGCAACTAACCAGGAGGTCAAAACCCTTGGCCTGGAATGGCCTGCGTTTGCTGCCCATATCTGGCTGGCGTCTGCTCTCCTCGCTCCCTTCTTCAATCGACTGCAGGGCCGTCTGCTGCCTTTTTATTTCTCCTTTAATGATCTATAAAGGGACTGTTACTTTTTAAATAAACCATAAAGCAGGGGTCATAAAAATGAGTGCAATGCTGGGCCCAGGCCAAGCACTCTGAGAAGCTGACAAGCTGAGAAGCATGTAGATGAGAGAGGGAGAGAGCATGGGAGAGAGTGTCTGGAGGGAGGAAGAGCGAGAGAGAGAACGAAAGAGAGTGTAACTATGTGAATTTGTCTTACGTGATATGTAGGTGTTTGGACACACCTACTCATTCCAGGGTTTTTCTGTATTTCTACTATTTACTACATTGTAGAATAATAGTGAAGACATCAAAACCATGAAATTACACATATGGAATCATGTAGTAACCAAAAAAGTGTTAAACAAATCCAAATATATGTTATATTTGAGATTCTTCAAACTAGCCACCCTTTGCCTTGACAGCTTTACACACTCTTGGCATTCCCTCAACCAGCTTCATGAGGTAGTCACCTGGAATGCATTTCAATTAACTGGTGCGCCTTGTTGAAAGAAATTCCACAAAATAACTTTTATTCTTAATGCATTTGAGCCAATCAGTTGTGTTGTTACAAGGTAGGAGAGGTATGCAGAAGATAGCCCTATTTGGTATAAGACCAAGTTTATATTATGGCAAGAACAGCTCAAATAAGCAAAGATAAACGACAGTCCATCATTACTTTGACTGACCTTCATGTCTTAATAACCTCTTGACGCTAGGGGTCAGATTTTTTTACATTTTAAATAACGTTCCCAAGGTGAACGCACTATTTCTCAGGTCGTAGAATATGCATATAATTTACAGATTAGGATAGAAAACACTCCTAAGTTTCCAAAACTGTCAAAATATTGTCTGTGAGTATAACAAAACTGATTCTGCAGGCGAAAACCTGAGAAAATCTAATCCGTAAGTGATTTATTTTATTCTTTAATCTGTGTTTCCTGGCCCGTCTTTCTTCCATTTAAAGGGGTATCAACCAGGTTCATTTTTCAATGGCTTCCTCAGGCAGTGACCAGGCTTTAGACATAGTTTCAGGCTTTTTTTTAAAAAAATGAGCTGTGTTTTGGTATATTTCACTTGTGATTGCATGATTATAAATATTTTTAGTAATATTTTGCACCCTGCAATTCAGCGGTTGTTTAGGAAAATGATCCCGTAAAAGGGATCCGTAGCGCAGAGAAGTTAATCAGGAAAATGTCAAGAACTTTGAAAGTTTCTTCAAGTGCAGTCGCAAAAACCATCAAGCGCTATGATGAAACTGGCTCTCATGAGGACCGCCACAGGAAACGAAGAGCCAAAGTTACCTCTGCTGCAGAGGATAAGTTCATTAGAGTTACCAGCATCAGAAATTGCAGCCCAAATAAATGTAAAAATAAATATCAACGAACAGATACATCTCAAAATCAATTGTTCAGAGGAGACTGCGTGAATCAGACCTTCATGGTCGAATTGCTGCAAAGAAACCACTACTAAAGGATACCAATAAGAAGTAGAAACTTGCTTGGGCCAAGAAACATGAGCAATGGACATTAGACCGGTGGAAATCTGTCCTTTGGTCTAATGAGTCCAAATTTGAGATGTTTGGTTCCAACAGCCATCTTTGTGAGACACAGAGTAGGTGAACGGATGATCCCCGCACGTGTGGTTCCTACCGTGAAGTATGGAGGAGGAGGTGTGATGGTTTGGAGGTGCTTTGCTGGTGACCACTGTTGATGAATTAGTTAGAATTCAAGGTACACTTAACCAGCATGGCTACCACAGCATTCTGCAGCAATACGCCATCCCACCTGGTTTGCGCTTAGTGGGACTATCATTTGTTTTTAACAGAACAATGACCCAACACACCTCTAGCCTGTGTAAGGGCTATTTGACCAAGAAGGAGAGGGATGGAGTGCTGCATCAAATGGCCTGGCCTCCACAATCACCTGACCTCAACCTAATTGAGATGGTTTGGGATGAGTTGGACCGCAGAGTGAAGGAAAAGCAACCAACAAGTGCTCAGCATATGTGGGAACTCCTTCAAGACTGTTGGAAAAGCATTCCAGGTGAAGCTGGTTGAGATTGCCAAGAGTATGCAAAGTTGTCATCAAGGCAAAGGGTGGCTACTATGAAGAATCTCAAATATAAAATAGATTTCGATTTGTTTAACACTGTTTTGGTTACTACATGATTCCATATGTGTTATTTCATAGTTTTGATGTCTTCACCATTTTTTTCATAGTAAAAATAAAGAAAAACCATGGAATGAGTAGGTGTGTCCAAACTTTTGGTCTGGTACTGTAGGTGTGATATTTGTGATATTGATGCAGTCTTCTGATACTGTAGGTGCAAAGACTTATACAACATACAGTAGCAATACATTTTTTTGTTGTCACAATACATGCCATTCATCAGATACTTTTATTCAAAGTAACTTATAGTACAGCAAGTATGATCCCTGTGGGAATTGAACCCTCGACCTTGGCGTTATTAGCACTGCGCTCTTACCAACTGACCAACACAGGTTATATACAGTACAGAACCACATCATACCAGTACACAGTATTTACTTTCTCAATATGTGAATATGCAACTTTGAGCCATGTTTTTTTCTCTAAGAAGAACAGAGGCCTTGGAGACATGCATATTTACGTCTTAGAGAAGTGTGTGGGTGCAAGGATCTCTCTCTCGTCTCTCTCACTTTCTCTCTGTCTCTTTCCCCCCATACCCAACTCTCAGCGAATCCAAAGCCGAACATATAAAAGGGGTGGAAAAATAATTGCCCGTTTTAGAGAAGTGTAACGTCTAAAATGTGTGTCGCTCATCTGCAAACTTCAAACAGGCCTCGGCAAGGAACAGAGAGCAAATCTTAGCGTGCCACGTTTAAGACATCAAACGGCCTGCAATCAACAGCCTCACAGAGAGAGAGAGAGAGAGAGAGAGAGGGAGAGAGCTCTTCTCTCTTCTCGTTTTGTCGTTCTCCACTCCTCCCTCGTTCCTTTCTCGTTCCTCCCGGAGAGAAGGAAGTTCCTCGGCACCTCTGCAACTTCAAACGGCCGCCACGAGAGAGAAGAAGAGAGAGTGAGAGATCTTGAAAGAAAGAGAAGGGGGGGTGGAAACAGGCATAGCATGGGCCCCAAGTCATCCGAGTGGATGAAGAAAATAAATATATATATTCTTTTTTTGTGAACTATACTTTTCTAACAACATGTATATTGAATTGCCTAGTCACTTTATGCCTAGTTATATGTACATATCTACCTCAATTACCTCATACCTTTACACATCTGTATATTCCTTCGTCTTGTCATGTCCCGTGTATTTATCTTTTTTCTTCGCATATATTTTTTAAACCTCAACTCCACCATACTCTCCTGCAACCCGCCTCACCCAATGTGGTATGGATCTGTTATTTTCTTTACTTTAGAACCGAAACCCCCAACAAAAGCTAGCCAGCTAACTAGCCACTGCTAGCGGTCATCAGCTAACCTTTAGCCAGGACAACTCCTACCAGTCTGCACAGAGCGATTCAACCCAGAGCATACTGGACTCTTTTCCCCCACATCTCCGGATTCCTACCGCAAGCTCTCAACCTTTTCACCTGGATCATCGCAGCTAGCTAGCTGCTACCTGAGTGGCTACTATTGGCTAACGTCTCTGTCCCAAAGCAAGCACCAATTAGCCTGGAGCTAGCCTATGCTAGGCCCATCTCCCAGCTAGCTGAAGAGGTCCATCAGCCACTCCTTGGGCTACAATACCTATTTTGCCAATTGGCCTGGACCCCTTTTACTGCCAATACGGAGCCCCGCCAATCCTTCACGACTGGTCTACCGACGTAATCCGTCCGAGGGGGTTTTCAACAGGCTCCTCCGTCGCGACGTCCCCTGAATGCCCATCTTCTAGCTTGCTAGCCGCGGCCCGCTAGCTGTCTAGAGCATATCGGACTGTTAGCTGAAGAGGTCCATCAGCCAATTTTCTTGGGCTACAATATCTATTTTGCCAATTGGCCTGGACCCTTTTACTACACGGAGCCCTGCCGATCCATCACGACTGGTCTGCCGACGTAACCGCCCGTGGGGGCTACAACTGACTCTTCCGTCGCAACTTCCACCTAAGCCCCTTCTGCTAGCCCCGGCCCGGTCTGAATCGCCGTGTCTCCAGCCCGCCTAGCTACTCACTAGACCCCATGATCATTCGGCTACGCATGCCTCTCCCTAATGTCAATATGCCTTGTCCATTGCTGTTTGGTTAGTGATTACTGTCTTATTTCACTGTAGAGCCTTCAGCCCTGCTCAATATGCCTTAGCTAACCCTTTTGTTCCACCTCCCACACATGCGGTGACCTCACCTGGTTTAAATGGTGTCTCTAGAGACAATACCTCTCTCATCACCACTCAATGTCTAGGTTTACCTCCACTGTATTCACATCCTACCATACCCTTGTCTGTACATTATGCCTTGAATCTATTCTTCCATGCCCAGAAACCTGTTCCTTTTACTCTCTGTTCCGAATGCACTAGACGGCCAGTTCTTATAGCCTTTAGCCATACCCTTATCCTACTCCTCCTCTGTTCTTCTGGTGATGTAGAGGTTAATCCAGGCCCTGCAGTCCCTAGCTCCACACCCATTCCCCAGGCGCTCTCATTGGTTGACTTCTGTAACCGTAAAAGCCTTGGTTTCGTGCATGTTAACATTAGAAGCCTCCTCCCTAAGTTTGTTTTATTCACTGCTTTAGCACACTCTGCCAACCTGGATGTCCAGCTGTGTCTGAATCCTGGATGGACACCAAAAACCCTGAAATGTTCATCCTTAACTATAACATTTCCAGACAAGATAGAACTGCAAACCGGGGCGTAGTTGCAATCTACTGCAGAGATAGCCTGCAGAGTCTTACTATCTTACTGTCCAGGTCTGTGCCCAAACAATTTGAGCTTCTACTTTAAAAAATCCACCTTTCCAGAAACAAGTGTCTCATTGTTGCCGCTTGCTATAGACCACGTTCTGCCCCCAGCTGTGCCCTGGACACCATATGTGAATTGATTGCCCCGCATCTATCGTCAGAGCTCGTACTGTTAGGTGACCTAAACTGGGACACCCCTGCCGTCCTACAATCTTAGCTAGATGCCCTAAATCTCACACAAATTATCAATGAACCTACCAGGTACAACTCCAAATCTGTAAACACAGGCACCCTCATAGATATCATCCTAACCAACCTACCCTCCAAATACACCTCTGCTGTCTTCAACCAGGATCTCAGC